>NC_062561.1:4965833-5274791 GCF_022837055.1 Prionailurus viverrinus
TACTTCTATTTTAATTCTGAGGTTGAAATGGGAGCAGTTGAAAACAAGCATGAAATTAATTTCCCTATAATCTCTCGGTAGGAATATGACATCGATATCATTGCTTGCATCGAAGGAGCATTTGGCTCAATAAAAATGGAGTGTCAGGCACTACATTAATCCTGTGGAAGGGTGAATCTCCAAGTAAAATAATTGTCCCACTTAATTTTTATTCCCTAGTCATCTGTGGCCACGGCCGGGCTGCAAATTTCATGAGAGGAGGGGCCAAGTCCGTCTGTATCTCTTATGCTTCACACAGTGCCCTGAACGTATGTCGTAGGCACTCAATAAATATTTATCAAAGGAGTGAACGTAGTGTAAATGACGTGGGATCTCCACCCTTAAATTGTGGTAAAGGAAACAAATACAATGTGGCCATAAAGGCTTTGGAGGGTTTGGAGTGGGTGGGCTGGGGAGTCCCTTCCAACTGTGGGAGCATCTCTCCTGTAGAAAGAGGGGCTCTGGAGGCAGCTCCAGAAGATAAAGCAGGGCCAGGCTGGAGGGGGAAAGGGAACTCTTGGTGGGCCTTCCCCATGACTGACAATCTGAATCTGTCTTCTTCCAGGATGCTGGCCCAGCAGTGCCCAGCCTGCCCTCTGTCGGGCCCCCTGTCGTCCAGGTGCGGTGTGGCTCTGCCTCAGGGCGGGCATCTGGGGCAAGGACGTAGGAAGGAGAATAGCCATCATGAGTCTGCCTGAAATGTGTCCTTTGCTGGGGACACATTTGCTGGTCCCAGCAGCAGAAGCCAGCACCCTTCCCACCACCCATGGACAGGCAAACGCCTCCAAACTTGGAACTCAAATCCTAAAGTGTTTGAAGTTTATTTATTTATTTATTGTGTGTGTGTGTGTGTGTGTGTGTGTGTGTGAGAGAGAGAGAGAGAGAGAGAGCAGGGGAGGGGCAGAGAGAGAGGGAGAGCGAGAGACAGAATCCCAAGCATGGAGCCCAATGTGGGGCTTGAACCCACAAAGTGTGAGATCATGACCTAAGCTGAAACCAAGAGTCAAGGATTTAACTGACTGAGCCACCCAGTCTTTGTGGCACAGTTTGCTGCTACGGTACCCCAGGGAAATGCCAACCTGCTGTTCTTTCAATGTCAACCTGCTGTTCATTGGTTCTACACTTCCCTTCTGACCAATTACCATTTCCCCATATTCATCCTTCATCTCAAATTCTCTTCCTCTTCTCTTCCCACCCACAGTCCTCCCCTCTCTCCTCTGGCGTCCCTCTCTTCCTTTGTTTCCTTCTCTGCCTCTCCTTCCTCTTCATAGCACTGAAAATTCCTTCAGATTCTAGTTAACAAAAGAAAAAGACTGGGGTGCCTGGCTGGCTCAGTCAGTGGAGCGTGCGACTCTTGATCTCAGAGTGTGAGTTCAAGTCCCATTAGGTGTAGAGATTGCTTAAAAATAAAATCCTTAAAAAAACAAAAGACCCCTAAGGCAATGCATACCAGAGCAAAAAAGAAAAAAAAAAAAATCCAAAAGTGTAAAGTTAAACCCATAAAAGTAGGGCACCTGGCTGGCTCAGTTTGTAGAGCATTGACTCTTGGTCTTGGGGTCATGAGTTCAAGCCCCACGTTGGGTGCAGAGATTACTTAAATAAATAATTTTTTAACTAAAAAAATTTTTTTTGGGGCGCCTGGGTGGCGCAGTCGGTTAAGCGTTCGACTTCAGCCAGGTCACGATCTCGCGGTCCGTGAGTTCGAGCCCCGCGTCGGGCTCTGGGCTGATGGCTCGGAGCCTGGAGCCTGTTTCCGATTCTGTGTCTCCCTCTCTCTCTGCCCCTCCCCCGTTCATGCTCTGTCTCTCTCTGTCCCAAAAATAAATAAACGTTGAAAAAAAATTTTTTTTAAACCTTAAAAGTATTAAAAAAAATCATAAGTGACCTTAATTAAAAACGTACCAATACCCATTCATGATAAAAACTCTCAGAAAACTAGGAATAAATGAGAACTTCCTCAACTTGATAAAGAACATCCACACAATATCTGCAGCTAATATCACACTTAACGGCGAGAAACTAGAAGCTTTCGTGCTAAGATTAGGAACCAATGCAAGTGTGTCCCTTCTCACTCCTTCTTTCCAACATTGTACTGGAAGTCCTACTTAATACAGTACGATGAGGTACAGAAATTAAAAATCTATCAACCAGGAAGAGAGAATAAAATTGCCTTTGTTCCTAGATGACATGGCCATCTGTGTGAAACATCTGAAGGAATCAAACAAAACCTCTTGGAACTGATAAACAGTTATAGAAAGGCTGCAGCAAACAAGGTTAATACATACAAGGTCAACACTTTTCTATATATCAGCAGTGGACAAGTGGGATTTTTAAACAAGGGTGCCTAGCTGGCTCAGTAGGTACAGCATTGTGACTCTTGATCTTGCGGTCATGAAGCATCTAGCCCCATATTGGGCCTAGAATTTACTTTAAAAAATGAAATAAAAAAACCCAGTGCCAGTTATGGTAGCACTCCCCCAAATGAGGTCAAAAACAATACCTAAAAATGAGGTATATACCTAACAAAATATGTAGAAGATCCCTATGAGGAAAGATACAAAACTCTGATGAAAGAATCAAAGAACTAAATTAATGGAGAGATAGCCCATGTGCATGGATAGGAGGATCCAATATTATCAAGATGTCATTTCTCTTCAACTTGATCTGTAGATTCAATGCAATCCCAATAAGAATCCTAGCTAGTCATTTGAAGATATTGGCAAGCTGCTTCAAATGTTTATATGGAGACGCAGAAGACCCAGAAAAGTCAACACAATATAAAGGAGAAGAACAAAGTCAGAGGGCTGACGATCCTTGACTTTGAGACTTAGGGTAAAGCTACAGTAATCAAGACAGTGTGGACCTGTTAAAAACAAAATAAAACAAAACAAATAGATCAATAGAACAGAATAGAGAGCCCAGAAATAGACCCACATAGAGTCAGCTGATTTTTAACAAAGGAACAAAGGCAACACAATGAAGCAAAGATAGTTTTTTCAATAAATCGTACCGGAACTGGACATCCACAGGCAAAAATATGAGCCCAGACACAAATCTTACACCCTTCACAAAAAGTAACTCAAAATGGACCATAGATCTACATGTAAAATGCAAAACTATTAAACTCTTAGAAAGTTTAACTAATGTTGGGTATGGCAATGATTTTTTAGATCCACCACCAAAGACACCATCCAGGAAAGAAGTAAATGATAAGCCGGACTTCACTAAAATTAAAAACTTCTGCTCTGCAAAAGGAAATGTCAAGAGAATGAGAACGCAGGCTACAGGCTGGGAGAAAATACTTGCAAAAGACACAGCGGATAAAGAATTGTTGTAAAAAACACACAAAGAATTTGTATAACTCAACAACAAGGAAAGGAACAACTCATTTTAAAAAAATAGGCAAAAGTGATAAGATACCTCACCAAAGAAGACGTGCAAATGGCAGATAAACACATGAAAAGATGCTGCACATCGTCTGTTGTGAGGGAACTGCAAATTAAACAAGAGTGAGATGTCCCTACACGACTACTAAAAATGGCCCAAATCCAACATGGGCATCCCCAAATGCTGGTCACAACAGGAACGCTCGCTTACTGCCGATGGGAATGCAAAATGGTGCCGCCACTTGGGAAGACAGCTGGGAAGTTTCTTACAAAACCCAACAAAAAATTACCAAGTGACCCAGCAATCACTCTCCTTGCTATTTACCCAGATGAACTGAAAATTCACATCCACCCAAAGACCTGCCCGAACGTGGAACTGCCCAAACTTGGAAGTAACTAAGACATCCTTCAGGGAGTGAATAAACAGTGGTACATCCAGACAGTGGGATATTATCCAGCAATAAAAAGAAATGAGTCATCAAGCCGTGAAAAAACATGGAGGAAACGTAAATGCATATGACTAAGAGAAAGAAGGCAGTCAGAAAAGGATATATACTGCCTTGATGTCAACTATCTGACATTCTGGAAAAGGTGAGAGTACGGAGACAGTAAACAGATCAAGTGGTTGTCAGGGGTCAGTAGGAAGGAAGAGATGTATAGGGACAGCACAAAGGATTTTCAAGGCAGTGACACTACTCTGTATGATGCTCTAATGGTGGATACATGTCATTATACATTTGTCAAAACCGATAAGAAGGTGTAACACCAAGAGTGAACGCTAACGTAAATGACAGTCTTCGGACGATAACTATGGGCCAATGCAAGCTCGTTAATAATAACAAATACACCATCCTGGTGCAAGATTTTGTTAGTGGGAGATGTTATTGGGCGGGTGGGGGCAGGAGGTATGTGGGAAATCTCTGTATTTTCACTTTTTTTGCCTCAAACCTAAAAGTACTCTGAAAAAATAGCCGATCAAAAATATATAATGAGGAAAGGAAGCTATTAAGATGTGACTAGGTGAAAATGAATAATTTCTGACAGTAAATATTACCATACATAAATGAAATGAAGATTATCTCTTAAGATAAAACTGGAACACCTTCCACATTTAAAAATGAAAACATTTAGGGGCGCCTGGGTGGCTCAGTCGGTTAAGCGTCCGACTTCAGCTCAGGCCATGATCTCGTGGTTCACGAGTTCGAGCCCCGCGTCGGGCTCTGTGCTGACGGCTCAGAGCCTGGAGCCTGCTTCCGATTCTGTGTCTCCCTCTCTCTCTGCCCCTCCCCCATTCATGCTCTGTCTCTCTCTGTCTCAAAAATAAATAAACGTTAAAAAAATAAAAAAAAAAAAAGAAAACATTTAAAGACAAAACATGCTCAAATGATAACATTATCACATTTATTTGTCATCGTTCCAAATGAAGGACCCCCACGTCCACAGCATTTGCTCTAACACTGACGGCCTTTCCCCAAACCACTACCATCCACTGGATGTTGCAGCCTAAGGGCCTTCAGCAGGACACCGATCCCGCCTACGTTCTGCTCTGTCCTGAATGAAGCGTTTCCCTGCGCTCCCAGAGCCAGAGTGCCTGCTGGTTTTCCCATCTTTGCCGGAAAGGTCTTTTACAAAGTACTTCCTTTGGCTCCTGTGTTAGCCAGCCTCGGGGCGTTTTTGTATTTCGGATTGCAGAGACACTGCAGGCAGCTAATCACTTCACTCGCTTCCTACCTACTTTCATCGTTCTGGATTTAACTTCTTTTTTTTTTTTTTTCTTGTAATTTTCTTTCTTTCTTTGGAGAGACAGAGAGAAAGAAAGCAGGGGAGGGGCAGAGAAGCCCGGGGTCTCCTGGGAATGTCCATTGCTGATGGGGTTTCACAATAACCAGACTTCGGTGTACCTTCTTCCTCAGTTCTTTACCCTTGGGCTCCTGATTCCCCAGGTCATCCCCCCAGGGCCATGCAATTCAACCAGAACATCTTTGTTTTCTTTCACTATCTTATCAAAGCTCCCCGCTACTCCCCTTCACTGGGCCTCCGTGGGGTCCTGGGGGCTGCCACACAGGTGTCACCGGAGTAATTTCTCCCGCGTGACAACTGTCTTCTTTTAGCAGCTCTGGAAGCTACAACTTCAGGGGTGTTCTTCCAAGCCACAGATCCGAGCATTTATGGTCCAAGGTCTCCCGGCCAGTGACGGCCAAGCTGAGATTCATCCCCTCCAGCATCCCAGAGCTTTCATGCCGCCAAATCAGTTCCTGCTCCAGTGATGAGACCCTGTCTTATATTCTTTGCATATGTCCAAGCAGATCATGAGTGAATCATTTCCTTCCACCCGATCTTTACTCTCCCTTTCTTAGGAGGGCAGAATGTTTCCCTGAATCAATTTCTTTCATCTGGCCTCTGGCCATGTTTTTCTGCTCTGAGCGCCTTGCAAGTGATCTGCTGCTGCAGAAACAAATCACCCCAAAGCACGGGGGCTTCAGACAACCCTCTTTGTCGTGATTCTGTGGTTCTGCGGTCTGACGGGGGGGGGGGGGGGGGGGTTTCTTCTCCCGGCAGGTGGTTCACACTTCCGCGTCCACGTGGGTGTGGCCTGGCCTGGGAGGCCTGAGAAGGTCCCTCGCACACGGCAGGGCTGGGGCCCAGAGTCCGCCGGAGGGCTTCGGTTCACACGCTCCCCGCGAGCCCTCTTTCTGTGCACATGTTGTCAAGCTCCAGGGCCGCCCCACGTGGCCTCTCTCCAGCAGGCCGGCTCGGACGTCCTCCCAGCACGGTGGCCGGGTTCCAAGAACACAGAGATGAGGCCCTCAGTCTTCCCAGGGACAGGGCCACGGAGACCCTGTAGCCGCACTCCATCGGCCAAGTGAGTTTCAAGGCCGGCACAGACTCACGGGCCGGGGCAGTTGCCTTCCGCCTCTAGGTGACGGTGGCATCCAAGAGGCCGTGGCCCTCTTTAATCGGCCAGCGGGTCACGGTCCTGGCCTCAAACTCGCTACCCAGCAGGAAGGACGCACAAACGATGGCCTCTCCAGCCCTGTGCGTGTCCTCATCAGACCCCCCATCTGGCGGCACTGGTGTTCAAGCCTGCCCTGCAGCTGTCAGGACCCCTGAGGGAGCTTCCCTGAACAGGACTTGGCAGATCCCGGCACCTCAGTTACACGCGAACTGCTCACCTACTCCCTCTGCCGGGGAGGCCGGCTCTGCCTTCTTCCTCAGGTGAATGACCGTATCCCCTGTCACAAGCACCGGGTGCGTCTCCAGCTCAACGTGCCTTCAGGCTAGAGAGCCACTGACTCGCATTTATTACAGGGGTTCTAGCCGACAGTACAGTGAACCTCTTCTAGGGAGGTGCTCCCTGCCTTCCTCATTCTAGGTAAGGCCTTGTGATGGTTAATTTGATATGTCAACTTGCCCGGGCCACGGTACCCCAACAGTCGGTCAAACACCTGTCTGGATGTTTCTGTGAAGACATATTTTCGATGAGATTAACATTTAAGTCAGTAGGCTTTGATTAAAGTAGATTACCTTCCATGACATGGTGGGCCTCGTCTAATCAGCTGAAGGAGTCAAAAGACTGAGGCTCCCTGAAGAAGCGGGAATTCTGCCTCCAGTCTGCCTTCAGATTCAAGCTGCTGCTGTAACTCTTCCATGGGTCTTCAGCCTGCCCTGCAAGAACCATCTCACCTCACGGTGCCCTTGGGTGCTTTTGGGGACTGGCAGGTATTCAAAGCTCACTTTTGTTTGAGGCAGGGCTCTCTCACACACAGGCACCTTAATATGGGCAATGTCCCCTCAGGATGGCCATTTGGTACCGCCCCCAACCCCACAGGTTCCGGATTTCCAGCCACACAACCCCCATCCACGAATACACAGACTCTCTGTTACTACTGCCCCCAATGTCGTTGCCTGTGGCTTTCTCAGATGAAGTCCTTTTAAAGATGGCTCCAGTCTGGCTCTGTCTTCTATGTAGACCACATCTCATTCTAACCCAATGTCCCAGGAACAAGATAGATGGTATTCCTTGACTTTGGGGTCCCTTCATTTGTTTCCCTCCCAAATTCTCCCAAGAGAGACAAGTAGGCACATTTGACTGAGGTGGTAATCTGGGATGTGGTGGGGACAACAGTGGATGCTGATGTTTCCTGGGGATGAGGTCTAGTGCTGTTTCTTGGCTAAGGATTACCAAAAGGGGAACCTGTTCCATTTTTTCCTATCATCCTTCCTCTCTGCCACGTATGCAACAGGTTTCTCCAGACTAGATCCACCACTGTGGGCCTCTCCCAGAAGGCCCAAAGGTATGTCAGGGCCTGATATGCCTGTCAAGGACCTTTTGGCAATAAGTAGCAGAATATCTGACTAAGAGTAGCTTGAGCAATAAGGATTTATTATTACGTATAAGTATAGAGGTAGAAAGTTCCATGTTGTCCAGTGGCTTGATGATATCAGGGCTCTAGGTCAACTTCTCGGCATTCTCTTGATTTTTTTTTTTTTTTTTTTTTATCCTCTTGGTCACAAGATGGCTGCTACAGTTCCAAATATCACATCATCCACCATAACATACAAAGCCAGGAAGGAGAGGACAAATTCCGTTCACATACCTCTGTTCGCGTCAGAAGGGAAAATGTTACCCAAAATTCTCCAGCAGACTTTCCTTTACATCTCATTGGTCAGGACAGGGTCACACACACCCCTCTCCCCCTGCCCCCCAGTTCCCTGCTGCCCAAACCCAATCACTAACAAAGGGAATAGGTTAGTCTGAGACTCCTTGTGATTCATCCTCTGGAGCTGGTTCCAACTTCCTTCAGGCAGCCAATCCCAGAACAAAACTGGGATTTCGTTCACCGGGGAAAGAAATGACGGAGTGTCGCTAGACCAGCACGCTGTCCTCACAGGCTCCAAAGATAAATGCCACCTCCTTCTATTTCATGACTCTGCCCAGGGCAAGTCATGAGACAGCACGTATCAGTCCTTGTCAGGGACAAAACAGTCACACGCGTGAGTGGATTCTGCCGTTTAAATAGGCTTGTTTCTGCACCCGATGCCCCTCGGAGGTCCCCGAACGGGCTGAATCAGAGAGCAGGAGACACCACAGGGCCCACGCAGGTCCCCAGGCTGCAGGGTCCCCGCCGCTCCCCTGGGCCTCACTGCCAGCGGGCCCTCCCTCTGACTTCCCTGGTCGGCCGGAGGGGGGCGCTGCTGAGGACTCACCGGACCGCGAGGTCGAAACAGAAACGCAGATGTCGTTTAGGGGATGCCCGGGAGGCAATGAAAATCAGCCAGAAGCAAGGCGAGGGCTTCTGCTCGGCAGACGCCGCCCCCGCCCCCCACTGGGGAGACTGTGCGGGCCCGTCTCTCTGGGTGGAAGCTAGAAGGGGGAGAAAGGAGGTGGAGCGCAGGGGTTGGGGGGGTGGGGGAGCAGGGAAGGAGAGAGGAAAGGGCCCTCTCCGTCTGGATTGGCAGGGCAACTCTTGGGAGATTTTACTTCCAGTTCTGTTTTCTACTGCTTTCTGGTTTCTGTCCAACACTTCAGCAGGTCAGGGTGTGGCTTGTTTTAATTCGTTTGCATATCTGGCAGGCCCTGGGTTTGGGGCTTCATTTAATTTCCACCACCGACCGAGCCTCCCCTTGGGGAGTTTGAATGGGAAACACAAAGAGAGAGCTAGCAGAGAATAAAGGCAGAGCAGCGCAGGACTGAAGGCGGGCTTCGGAGGCCAGCGGGGCAGGGGCCCGGGGTTTGCAGGGAGGAAGCAGTGGCCAAAAGAATCACGAGAGAAAGAAGTCGCTCTGTGATCAAGATGAGCTTGCTAATGTCAGGAACGGAGGTGCCCAGGCCGGGACGGAGCTCAGCCGCTTTCGGGTGCGGGTGCCCGGGGGACCAGGCCATCCTGTCGGGAGAGCCGCTTTGCCGTGCAGAATGAGGAAGCCGGCCTCCTACCCTGTCCTCCGGGGTCCCCTGCCAGGTGGCGCCTACCTCTTTATTTCCTCACCTATCCCTCCTGACACACAGTAACCAGATGAGTCCCTTTCGAGAGCACTGAAAGAGCTCGTTAAGATCATTGGTTGGCCCTTGACTGTTCTTTATCCTTCGAAGTATTGCTTCTCGATTTTCACCCCAAATCAGTAAGAACATTTTTCTGACGGTGAGCTGTGTTCCACTTCTCCACTCATGATGCCGTTGTCGGGAGGGCTCGGGGACGGATGGTGTGCTCCTGCGTGACGAACTATGGATTCATTCATCGGTTCACCCGTTCACGCAACACGTATGTAATCTGCACCGGCTGCCAGGTTATGAGGTTTCTGGGATGAGCAGCGTGGCATTAACGTGTCACCGTTCGATCCGGAATATTTTACACCTCAGAAAACAGCATAGAAAAGCTGAAACCAGAAGCAAGAGAAGTATAGAGGAAGAAAGATTAGAAGGACGTTCAATGGCTTCTGGGGAGGAGAAAGGACCCCAAGGCCATCTGCTTCCTGGTGGGGATGGGAGAGAAATTCAGGGATCCCCTGGATGTGTTTGGGTCCTCCCTGGGCAGACGAAAGCGCCCATTCTCAATGCCACCAGGTCGTCCCCAGACCGGTGGCCAGGCCTCAGGACAACCCGAAACTCTCCCGCCAGAAACGCTAGTGTAGAGCCACCCCTTGGCCCTGGGGCTTCCTGCACGTGCAGACCAACCCCAAATCAGGCTCTGTGTGCTCCTGACGGGGGGTGTGGAAGGCCCCAGGGCAGCTGGGACAAGGCCTGCATTCTGGACAGTGCTGGCTGTGTGTTTGGCTTTCAAAACTGAAAAGTAATAAAGGTATTTGAGGCCAAGTACGACTATAACGGCGTCGTACAGGATTTATCCAAAAGAGCCACCTAGATGGGAGAGCTTTTGCGTGCCAGGGTTTCAGATGCACTCCAAGGGAAGGAAATGTGACTTCTAGAAAGGTGCCAGGGTTTTTAGCATGAGGGATTGTGCCAAAGCATTTGGTGGTTATACTTTGAATAATCAAGAAGGGTCTGCTGCCACTAATTGGCTGATTCAAGGCCAAAATCAAAGACTTGAATGCCGGGTTCAAGTGCACATCACTTAAATTGTATTTTTAGGAAGTGGCGTCATTCAGAGTCCAATTGATTCATGTGTTCTATCAGAATCCTTCCAACCTGACATGAGAAATATGCTCTAAGCACACCTTCAAAAGGAGGAATGATTTTCCTACTTTTTGCCCTAATTTTTGGACATTATACTCCAAGAATTATTATGTGCTCCTATTTGCTATTTTTATATCACCACTGCCTGGACTGTGACACCCTGCATGGGACCCACCCAAACACAGTGGCAACTGTCATCGTCTGTGAAACGTCTATCCCACACCTCCCTCAGCAGCTCATGCATAGGACAATGAGGAGGGACTGTGCCCCGCTTGAACGCCCTCACCAAGAAACATGGATCCAAGGGGCACCTGGGTGGCGCAGTCGGTTAAGCGTCCGACTTCAGCCAGGTCACGATCTCGCGGTCCGTGAGTTCGAGCCCCACGTCGGGCTCTGGGCTGATGGCTCAGAGCCGGGAGCCTGTTTCCGATTCTGTGTCTCCCTCTCTCTCTGCCCCTCCCCCGTTCATGCTCTGTCTCTCTCTGTCCCAAAAATAAATAAACGTTGAAAAAAAAAAAAAAGAAACATGGATCCAAGATAGAAAATCCCCAGCGGGAAACAAAGCCTTGACTTCAGACTCACAAACCTTAAATTATCTTATTAATCTGAATAAAACAAAATAGGGCACAAGAATAAAGCACTGAGCTATAAAGACTCCATGATGTTTTTTGACTCTCCACAATAACAAAATTCTCCTCACCACTCTGGAGGAGCTAACCCGGCCTTCCAGAATGTATTATGCCCATGGAGGGGGGGTGTCTCCTGAGGGGAAATTGGCCTAGCTCTGTTTCCCCTTATATTTTGTATGCTGACACCCAGATACTTCTTTTTGTCAGGCAGAAACAGCCATGGGTCTGCGGGGACAGAAATCACCACTGGTTTCCCCGGAAAGTCTATTTGGTACTCGCGCCCGCCCCCACATCCCAAATGGGAGAGAAGAGGCGGCCAGTTATCTGAATGACAAATGGGGAGAAAATACCCAACAGCCCACAAAACAACCCTCGCTTCAAAAAGAGCTCTTGCATCTCACCCAGTTGGAACTGTCGTTTGTCACTCCCCGCAGGACGGACTCAGTAAGTTTTGTTGAATGGATAACTCAGCGTTCGCGTTCATCGAGGAGGATTGTCCTGGCCCAGCTAGCTGCACCCAGGCCCCGGTAAGTGACATCACCTGTACAGGGGGCGCGGAGGTCCTACCGGACGGGCTGGAGAACGAGTGACAGAAACTGCACACAGCCATGCTAGCGGCTCCTTTCTGTCCTCAGTGGTGAGATTCTGGGAATAAAGCCCCTCTCCCGCTTACAACCTTCTGGTCATTTCCCAGTTTTCTGAGGACGGTCAAGTCTGAAATCCTTAACAGGGTCCATAGGTCCCTGAAGACGTGGCCCTTGGCTCTCTGTCGTACCCCGACTCCTGCCACTGTCCCGTTGTCCCCTAGGCCCCAGCCGCCTGGCCTCAGTCTCCCCACACCCCGGCTCCTCCCACCCCGTCCCACTTCCTGCTCCGCGTGAGTTTGGCGCTCAGTTCACAGCTTACCAACCCTGAGAACCATCTCGAAGAAGGTCCCCTGCTGAACAGTCACGTACCCTGCACTTTCACAGCACGTCCCTCCATTGGAAACATGTGCCCACTGGGATGGCGGTCCCCTCCTTTTAAACCGTAAGCTTTGTGGGGCACCTGGGCGGCTCAGACCGACTTGGGCCCAAGTCATGATCTCACGGTTTGTGAGTTCGAGTCCCGTGTCGGGCTCTGCGCTGACAGCTCGGGGCCTGGGGCCTGCTTCTGATTCTTTGTCTCCCCCTCTCTCTACCCCTCCCCTGCTCACGCTCCGTGTCTCTCTGTCTCTCGATAATAAATAAACATTAAAAAAATTTTTTTAGACCGCCAGGAACAAAATGATGGCTTCGGTAGCTGACTCATTTCATTATGTCCCGTGCTCTACCAAGAAATAGCCACTCCGGGAATTTTTCTCATAATACTACTGGTTTTACCATCTTAATTACTTTTTAATATCAGTCTATGTCATTAAGGATAAATGTTCGCAAAGGCTCTCCGTCAGAAAAGCGCCCTGGTGCTTAAGCCCCTTAAATAAGCCATTTCTTTAATAAATAATTTCCACCCACCGAGCATAACGGTGTAGATCCTCTGACAAGAGAATAAACAAGGCGTCTGTTGGAGCCTGCTTTTTGCCAGGTTTACACTGAGAGGCTACCTACCCCCCTCCCCCCATGGGACTGGCAGGGGCATGTCCCAAATCTCCTAGCTCTGTGTAGGGACGTATGTGGCTATAAAACCAGGGGCGACTGCTGTCCTCCTGGGCCTCACCACGTGCCAGGCACCCTGAGAGGCGGGACTGACCAGGGAAACCACCACATGTCCACCGCTCTGCTGAGGGACAAGAGACCTCAGGGAGGGACCTGCCCCCCTGTGCCCCGGCTTTCTCCTTCCTAAAGCCAGGGTTATATTACCACCTCTCTCAGGGGGCTGTAGGGATCCAGGGGCAATTCACATCAAATGCTTAGCCCACGGGAAAGTTCTAGACGTGAGTTGACTCGCGTTACCGTTTCACAGCCCGTTGCATCACATCTTCACAGCAAACTCAGGACGGCTGTGTGTGGGCGCTGATTTATCACATCACCACTGCACAAAAGAGGAAGCTGAGGTTTGGGGGCAGGGGTACAAATCAACTTCCGGGAGGTCAGCCCGACCCCGTCAGATTGTCAGGGCGACCCTGGGACGCTCACACAGATTGATCGGTCCTCCAAGCCCCAGCCTCCATCCCGGCTGTGACCTGGGAGGTGGAGGGGAGGTGAAATACCAGAGCCAGCGGCCCCCCAGCCCCTCTTGCCGCTCGGGAAATAGCACAGCAGGGATCGGGGCTCAGCACCGGCTTTAAACTGGGAGACTGGTCTTTCTGGGCTTCCGGTTCTTTGACTCAGATGAGAAGAACACTCCTGCTGAGCATAACCTATAGGCTTCTGGTGATGAGCCCCAGTACCCACGTAGCAGCCCCAGGACATTGATCCACTCTCCCTCCTCATTTGCAACATGGGAGTGAGCGCACCCCCTTCCTGGAGGAGCTCTGTAACCCTAACACCTCACCCCTGGCGGTGGGGAGCGCGCTTCTGGTCCCCCCACCCCCCGTCCGTGGCGCTGTACATGGCTTGGCCATGTGCCCCCAGCGCAGGGGGGAGAACTAGGACCTACCCAGGGGTCTTTTCCAATTCTGTCTCAGACTTCATCCCTTTCCATGCACAACACTGGTGCTGGCGGAGCAGAGCAGAAACCAACTTTTCCTCTCCAGGGGTGGCTGTCTATACAACAGCCCCGGGGCCGTGCGTCGGGTCGGCTGGCCTATTGCACGTCCCGCGTGAGACCTACACGCCTAACCCTGATCTCACGAGCGCAACTTCAGAGAGGAAATACGGGCCTGATGAAATACTTCTGGAATACGGATCCCGCAAGCTTTGATATAAAATAATATTTGTGAAATGTTCTAGGCTTTGGGTGAAAAGTGAAACATGAGGGTCATAAATATCTCATCTAACTCGTTAGGCCAGCCACGGTGCTCGTGTCACATGAAGTAGGTCTATGGCTCTGGGCTCCATTCATCACATTATTCGGCGATGATCTCGAAGCCAGTAGAGAGTCCCTTTCGCGGGAGTGATGATTAAAGATGAAATTTATAACGAGGACGCGCGGAAGTCCATCTATACTGCTGATACTTAAGGATGTGCCGGGCGTGTGGAACTTAGGATATGGCTTTTGGGTTTCCCCCCTGTCGCCGTGGCCCAGGCTGTAAACTGTACTGGGATGCGTGGCCCGTGTAGCCCTCCCCGCAGTCACGCAGAGAGAACTGGCCTCTGCCACTTCTCCGTTCCTGAGCTGCTCTTCCTCAGGAGGCCCGTGCCCTGCAGGGAAGCAAAGGCGAGGATCTCAATTTCCCGGGACTCGGTAAATTCAGTCTGAGGTAATCAGGCAACCACTTAAGCTTTTGCTCTATGCTCAGTCTCTTAAGAGACATTCTGCATCTCTCTAATATTTCCCCCTCCTCCTGCTCTCCTCCAAGATGCTGACGGAGAGGTAGGGATGGCTCATGACAGTGTGTGGTGCTAGGGGAATCTCACCTCCCCTGGAACTTTCCGGGGGCCTCTGGCCGCGAACACAAGAGGGGCTAATGGGGCCAATTCCAGATTTGCGGCGGATCCCAGGACCTGTCTGGATTGGGAAGTGTTGGCGGGGGGGGGGGGGGTGCCAACACCCTCTACAGGGGTCCTTGTTGCTGCCCCTGGTACTAAGTAGGCTTCCACCTGTCAGGGGGCTCTCATCAGAGACGTGGGCATAGCTGCGCCCCGCGCACACTCTCACAGGGCCATGGCCTCGTGCCACGACCAGAAGGGATCACGCTGGGACCAGTGATGATTGCAAAGATACCTTCGCAGAAAATGCATCTGTTCCTCGGCAACGGCAGTGGGAAGACTGACGTCGTTATAGGCAACGTATCCTACGGCAGATGGCTTCTCAAGGACAGTGGTGCAAATGAGGATGAGCAAAGGGTCCTGGGCCACAGTGTCGGCCCCTCTCGCTCACAGAGGGAGGCGAGCAATCAATTTAGTGTTAAAATGACCTGAGGGGGGCGCCTGGGTGGCGCAGTTGGTTGGGCGACCGACTTCGGCCAGGTCACGATCTCGCGGTCAGTGAGTTCGAGCCCCGCGTCGGGCTCTGGGCTGATGGCTCAGAGCCTGGAGCCTGTTTCCGATTCTGTGTCTCCCTCTCTCTCTGCCCCTCCCCCGTTCATGCTCTGCCTCTCTCTGTCCCAAAAATAAATAAACGTTGAAAAAAAAAATTAAAAAAAAAAAAAAAATGACCTGAGGAAGTGAGGATCCCAGACATGAGCTCTGCCATGAAGCCTTCCTCGGCACCTGATGAGCGGGCAGAATGAGGGCTCACACCCACCCCCCGCCCCGGCACCTCCTACAGCGCGGGGCTCGTGGTTCCGACACCATCACTCGTGTCCATGGTCATGGCCATCACTCATGGCCACCATGGCCATGGCACAGTCTTTCCCCACGCGATCACCCCATGTTTCCGCCCCCTGATCCTTCTTCAGACCGTGGAAAGGGGCTGAAGTTCTCGTTGTCTTTTGAGCCAAGTCTCCTCCGGGGGCCAGAGGGAAGGAGGCCAGCTCCTCCAGTCAGTCCCGAGTCAGGAGCCAGCAGGTTCAGGGGAAGCTCACACCGCCCCCTCCCAGGCTTGCCAGCCCCCCTCCCTCCTGCCCTCCGGTCTCATTGCCGCACAAGACACGAACGCCCTCCTTGACCGAACTTTGGCCAGGCTCCACAGCCCTCTTTTCGGCCAGGCTTCATCTTTGGCCCCTGTTGTCGGTCTATGGAGTCCAGTGTTAGTGAAGATTCTAGGTCACTTTATTGAGAGGCCCCTACCCTTGATATCCAAGCAAACTCCTCTTCCCCGCCCACCCCCTCAACTTCGGTACCGAACCAAGTTCCTCCTAGTAATTTTCCATCCAGGGTCTCATCCTACCAGTTGGTTATAAATCCCCATGGTTCCTACTGTATTCCCAGTTGCATCCGGTCTCTCTCCCCTACCGCAGCCCAGTCCTTCTGCGACTGTTTTGAATAAACTCTTTGTGCCAGTTTCACGTGTGTCACAAAAATTTCCCTTTAACAGTTCCGAGACCGCCCCCAAACTTACTCTCTGGAAATTACTGTTTGACTTTGCTCACGGTGCAGGGAAGGCGTGGTTGAGCCACCCGTCTCCGGTCTTCGAGCGTCAGGTGGGGAGAGATAGAGTTGAGGCCACCTTCCAAGCCAACGTCGTCACTCCCACGTCTGGTCCCTCCAGGTCTCCAGCCCCTCCCTCTCCACCTGGCATCTCATCGCTGAGGGCCCCTCCCTGTGATATTGGGTCTCTGGGCGCCGCGATTTCTTACGACCCAGCAGAGGGACGTTCTACAAAATACCCGACCAGTGCCCCTCAAAACCACCGAGGTCATGAAAAGCAAGGAAAGGCTGAGAAACTGTCACAGACCAAAGGCAGTTAGGAACACACGGCACTTACGTGGAATACAGTAACCTACATAGGATCTTGGAACAGAAAAAGAACATTAGGAGTAAAGTATACAGTTAAGTAGTGACATACTAATGTTAGACCCTCAGTTGTGACAGGTAGTAAATGTAAGAAGTTAACAACAGGGGACACTGGGTACAGGGTCTGGAAGTCTCTGTGCCATAGACCCAACACTATTCTAAAATCAAGTGTTTTTTAGGGGTGCCTGTGTGGCTCAGTTGGTTAAGCGTTCGACTTTGGCTCAGGTCACGATCTCACAGGTCTTGAGTTCGAGCCCCGCATCCGGCTCTGTGCCGACAGCTCGGAGCCTGGAACCTGCTTCGGATTCTGTGTCTCCCTCTCTCTCTGCCCCTTCCCCACTCATGCTCTGTCTCTCTCAAAAACAAACATTAAAAAAAAAGTTCAAAAAAAATTTTTTTATGTTTATTCATTTTTGAAAGACAGAGAGAGACAGAGCACAAGCAGGGGTGGGGCGGAGAGAGAGGGGGACACAGAACCCGAAGCAGGCTCCAGGCTCCGAACTGTCGGCACAGAGCCCGACGCGGGGCTCGAACTCACGAACCGCGAGATCGTGACCTAAGCCGAAGTCAGACGCTCAACCGAATGAGCCACCCTGGCGCCCCCCCAAAAAAGTTTTTTAAACCAAACGGTTTTTAAACAATTACATGAACCTAAGCTACAGCAATATAATGGCTTACCATTTATATAAGACTAAGGAATGGAAAAAAAAAGAAAAGTCTAAGCTTAACAACACCTGGATCCTGGACCTCCAAGAGTAGTGAAGGTGACACAAATAGACTCAGAAGCTGATAACGACTTTACCAAATGCTAATTACCTCACATTTGAGACTTAGGATTTTGAATTTTCAGTGACAGTACACGGAGTAATTAATTATACAAGATTAACTAGACCATGATTCAATTTAAATTTTGAGTTTCAGATTCTGTTCCTTTTCCTGCTGGGTAATCCCAGTTGAATACGTCTCTGAACTGTGAATGGCATTTGCAACGACACCGAAGGAATTTGAATCAGACTGTTCTCCTCCAGTGAGATGAGTTCTTTCCGGAAAGGATGGCCAAGGAAGTCGTGTCTCTTGGTTACCTGATGAAACTCACCAGCAGCAGCAACTGATCTTAGGTTATGGGCGTGGAAAAGGGGATTTAGAGTTTTGGAGCTTTCACTCCAAAAGTGCTGGTGGGGATGATACCGGTGATGCTGGTGGGAGCAGACGCATTTTCCCACAGCGGCTCCCCAGAGGAGATAGTACTCCAACGCCCACTTGGCCATGGCAACGGGGTTGTTGACTTCCAGTCACGCTGCCATTTGAGTGGCAGCTCAGTGGGGAACCAAGCTCAGCACAATGAAGGTCCTGCTCTTCAGAGCCTACTCAGTCATAAACATAGCTCTTTTCCCAGGCCTTCTGAAGAGAGGAGAGGCCAGGCCCAGGGTGCTGTGAAAAATGCCCCTTCTTTCCGCCATCCCACTGTTTCATTTCCTATCGCTGTCTTTTTTCGATGAGCAAAGCATTCATATACTAAAAGTGGTAATATCATGGTTTTGACAGTGTATTTGATTTTGCATTCCCCGTGGTGAGGACAAAGGTTCTTTTTATCACATTCTAGCGCAGCGCACAAGAGGGAGGCCGGCAGGGAAGAGGCGACATGTGCAGTGAGGGGGTTAGTTTTTATTCCGAGTACACTGGGAAGTCATCGGAAGGTGCAGCCATTCAAGGACAATGTGTGCTGGCGAACTTAAGAGACCTGCCTGGAAGTGGGGGAAAGTTTATTGGCTCTGTCTTCTCCCTCATAAATTTTAATGACATGTTAGAAAATTGGGGTCAAGAGAAACAATTTCCCAACGTCTTGATTTTCTGAAGGGTTTACCCTACAAGCAGCTATTTTCATGGGATCCCACTGTAAGACAGAATCAAGGCTTAATTCAGGAAAAGGATCTTGGCATTCTGGGCCACCATGCAGCAATTTCTCATTCAATCGGTTATTAAGTGCTGATTCAATACTAGCAATGCACTAAGCACTGTGCTAAACATCAGGAATAATGATGATCAAGGCCCAGCCCCTGCCCTTAAGATGCCCGCAGCTTAGTGTTGGAGACAGGAAGAGTGGGTATGGTTGGGAGAGACTCATTGCAATTTCGGCTGGCTTTTAAATGTTTTTCAAACTCACCCCAAGTGAAAACAGCTACAGAAGGATACCCCAAATGTCTCTGGTTTTGAGATCCTGCAGCTTTTCATGTGTTGAAGTCTCCTTCAGTCGTCTTTAAAGTCTGTATGATTTAGGAACAAGTTCTTTGGCTGACGCTAGTGAATTTACCAAAGTCAACACCTGTCCACTCAGCTGCTTGAGGAAAGTTGGGACACTGACAAAGTTTAATGTGGTGACTTCCTGTGCATCTTTCTATGTCATTTACACTGTCTTTAAAATCCCAAACTCACTCATTCTCTCTCCCCATTCAGTCTTCTCAGGAAAGAATCTAAGACTTACTCACGTTGAGATTTAAGGAAATGTTGAAGCTCAAAGTATGTTTCAATAGGGGCAAAGTTTTGTTGTTTTTCTTTTTAGTTTTGGCCTAAGAGCCACTAAATTCCATGGTCAGTTAATACATGTTGAATAAAGGAATAAATGAATACACAAGCAAACAAAAAACAAAACAAAACAAAACAAAACAAAACAAAACAAAACAATAAGACGTATTAGAAAGAGTGTAAGGAGGGATGCCTGGGTGGCTCAGTCGGTTAAATGTACGACTTCAGCTCAGGTCATGATCTCACAGTTTGTGGGTTCAGGTCCCACATTGGGCTCTGTGCTGACAGCTCAGAGCCTGGAGCCTGCTTCAGATTCTGCCTCTCTCTGCCCCTCCCCAGTTCATGCTCTGTCTCTCAAAAATGAATAAGTGTAAAAAAATGTTAAAAAAAAGAAAAAGAAAAAGAGTATAAGGGGAGGCAGAGTTAGGCAAATAGAACAATAGCATCCCATGACTCCAAGTAAGGTTGTGAAGCAATTAGCTAACAAAAACAAAGAAGAGAGATTACAACAGCTAAAAATCAGAAAAAAAGATCCTCCACCACAGGAGAAGACAGTTTGCAACCTGATCCAAACACATGTATACACACCATGCTGTCCTTCATTCATTTTGCCAGACTGGGAAAACCTTCCCATGGCCTGAAGTCAGCCCACAGGTTAGCTGGTGTTTGGAGCCACTGGGCTGAAAGATGACCCTCCTGACAGGAATGCTGTCTCTTTTTTTCTTAATTTTTTAAATGTTTATTTATGTTTGATAGAGAGAGAGACAACAAGGAGGGGAGGGACAGAGAGAGAGCGAGACACAGAATACAAAGCAGGCTCCAGGCTCCCAGCTGTCGGCACAGAGCCTGACACAGAGCTCGAACCCACGAGCTATGAGATCACGACCTAGCTGCTTAACCGACTGAGCCACCCGGGAGCACCAGAAACTCTCTTTTTTTTTTTTTAACTGGTAGGGATACACAGCATGATGTGGAAGCAACAGAATTTTGCACCAAATGTGTATGCTGCTCTTTTCTTGGAAGCTGAAGCCTCTTTTTTGTCATCTCTGCCCCAGTAAAAGTAAGGACCATTAAATCCATAGTCTCCTGACGCCTTTGCTCAGGAAGAGGTTCCACCCTGTTTGTTCCAGGCGATTCCATTGCCTCCTAAAATTGATCATATCCAGAGGTGAATTAACTCTTGATTTTTTTTTCCAAAAAGGAACACTTCTAAGTCTTAAATTATTCAACTTGCACCAACGGATATTGACTCCTTGACACTGTGTTGTATATTTGTGCCCCATCCCCCTCACCTCTACTTCATCTAAGTGCCTCTTAACTTTAAGATTTAAGTAGAGCTGTTTCTTCAGCTTCCAAACTTCTCTGTGGGATGACATTATATGGTCGACTTCCCAGAGTGAGGAAGAAAACCAATACCACCATCAGTGGGGGGATAATATCTTCTCAGTGAAGACGGCTCTGTCTACTTTGGAATGATGGCAAACTCTTTGTTTCAGACCAGGTAAAAACAATTTGCTGGTACAGAAGCAAGCTATCAGTTTTTATATATTTATCTTGCATTTAGCCACTTTGCTGATTCTTTATCAAATGAAATGGTTCTTGAGTTGGTTATCTGGTGCTTTCTTAGATAGACAACAATATTGATTGCAATTTTTTCCTCCTTTTAAATAATTATATCTTATTTATCTTTGATATCTAATTGTATTGCCCAGAACTTCCAGGCAATGGTGAGTAATAATTAAGGCAGACATCCTTGGGGTTCCTCCACAGTTTTAATGGAAACACTTCTAGAGTTTCATATTTAATGTTGTTTAATGGAGTTACATATTCTATCCCAAATGTGAGCCTTAATCTCCCTAGTGTTTTAAAGATTTTTCTTATCTCAATCGGGCAAGAAGAGACTTAAATTTCACAAATATCTCTTCCACATCTAACAAGATAAACTATTTCCTTTGTGAGTTGTTGATTTGGTTTATTAATATATTTTAATGTAATTATTCTTGTATTTCTGTAATAAATCCTACACAATCATAATAAATTATTCTTTAAATGTGCTATCAAATTTAATTTACTAGTATTTTATGTAGGATTTCACATCTATGTTAAAAGGTGAGTCTGGCCTACAATTTGGGGGGAAAATTAATTTCTTTTTTCTTCTTTTTTAGGTTTAGGTTTATTTATTTTTGAAAGAGAGAGAGAGAGAGAGTGTGTGTGCACACACACATGGGCAGGGGAAGGGCAGAGAGAGAGGGAGACAGAGAATTCCAGGCCGGCCCTGTACTGTCGGCACAGAGCCAGAGGCAGGGCTCGAACCCTTGATCCAAGAGATCATGACCTGAGTGGAAACCAAGAGTCGGACACTTAACTGAGCCGCCCAGGTGCCCCAGGGGAAAATAAATTCAAAAAAATTTTTTTAAACTTATTTTTTATTATTGGTCTATTCAAGTTTTCCATTTTGTCCAGTTAAAGACTTTCCTATCTATTGACACTTACTGTTTTTAGATAATCTTTTAAAACTCCTCTACGCTTATTCATTTCTTCCTTCATTCAACAAATAGCAATTGAATTTGCCTTTATAGATTCAATTCATAAGGTGTCTGCCACAGAGACTCCACATTTTAGGGATTTAATCACTATGCCTGGCACTGATTTAACGGCTGGTGACACAGCTGTGAATGTACCTCGAGAAGTCCTTTCCGATAAGAGCTTACTTCCTAGTGGGGGAAACCATAGATGAAGTAAACAGATGATTGCAGTGACAAAAAGATGGGAAGACAAGACCATGTGATGGAGATGAGGAAGCATGCCTGTCTGGAGCATGGTGGCCAAAGAAGCCGAGATTTCATGAGAAGCAGGCTTCCAAAGGCCAAGGGGCCAGCATTGCCAAGCCTCCGAAGTTAGAAGAAAGCAGAATGAAGAACAAAAAGGACAGGAAGAAAAAGCAGATAGGTAATGATCAAGGAGGCCGAGAGGCAGGCACAGGTGAGATCACTCAATATGGGAAGATACTGGAGGGTTTTGTGCGTGGTTGGACATGATCCAACATACATTTTAAGCAGATCTATTTGGCCGTTATACAAAGTGTTGGGGCAGAGAACAAGAGTGGCAGCTGGGAGACTAGTTGGGGGTTCAGTGGCTGCATAGGCAGAAGTGAAGGTGTTGCCCTATCCCTTTTCTCAGAGTATTCGAGTTGTCTTTTTCTCCCTTGGGTAGCTATGCTGGAAGTTTGCCTACTTGATCGCTCTTGTCTAAGAAACAACTCTTGCGTTTCTTGACTTACTCTTCTAATGTTCTCTTGTTAATAATTCATCAATGGTGTTTTGACCTCCAGGATTTTTTTCTACTTTTCTCTTTACTTTTTGCCCTCTTGCTCTTTTCTGATTCTTAGCTCATTTGTTTGTTGCTTCCTTTAAAGTCAAAAACATTTAGAGATTTCAGTGTATCCCATAAATCTGATAGGAAGCAAAATCTTCGTTTCACCAGACATTACCTTTTGGAGTACTGATGGCATTATATCAATGACCCAAATGTCACTAGGTCAAGGTTCCATGTGGATAATTGTCATTCTTTCAAGGAATTATCATATGAAACACAACTTGCCTACTCTATATTATTGTTTTTTTTTTTTTTTAATGCTTATTTATTTTTGAGAAAGAGACAGAGTGAGCCGGGGAGGGGCAGAGAGAGAGGGAGACACAGAATTGGAAGCAGGCTCCAGGCTCCGAGCTGTCAGCACAGAGCCCAATGCAGGGCTCAAATTCACAAACCGTGAGATCATGACCTGAGCCGGAGTCGGACGCTTAACCGACTGAGCCACCCAGGCGTCCCTTGCCTACTCTATATTAAATGCAAATCCCAGATACTTTCCCACCCCCCTTTGCGTTAGGACATGGACACTAGACTCTAAGTTAGAAGCCAGTGACAGGAAGAACCAGTGGCTGTGCAGAGCCCTGTTGAAATGAAACAGCAAGAGCTGCACACAGTGACAGAGGAACATATAGAAGTTGACAGCAGAAAAAGTTCCACAAACATGTTCAATATTCCTAGAAAACCAGATAAGGGGAGCAATGAAAGCTGGCCACTGGAGGTGCCAACAGGGAGATCATATGGGAACTAGAAGCTAAGGCCACTCCTTCTGATGGAGTCTCTGTTTTCTCAGTGGGTGGAGAGGGTAGGCAAGCCATCACCTGCCTTGTGAGGAAGGAGGCACAAGGGAATGTTGGAGGGTTGAGGACAGGTGACATGTGGGTCCACACTGAAAGGGAGACCATCAGCTACTGTGATTGGTAACTTTTTGAGACTTCTTGAGCACTTGAAACTTCCTTGACATTTCAAATTTCCGTAGCAGTAAATCCCCATAGCATGTGTGTGCTTTTGTTTCAGAGGATGTAAGAATAAAAGCTAGATGGGGCGCCCGGGTGGCTCAGTTGGTTAAGCATCCAACTTCAGCTCAGGTCATGATCTCATGGTTCGTGAGTTTGAGCCCCATGTTGGGCTCTGTGCTGACAGCTCGGAGCCTGGAGCCTGCTTCAGATTCTCTGTCTCCCTCTCTCTGCCCCTCCCCCTGCTCATGCTCTGTCTCTCTCTCTCTTAAAAATAAAGATTTTAAAAATTATTTAAAAAAAAAAGAATAAAAGCTAGATAAACTACATCCCACTCTAAAGCTGGTACTCAGAGAGAACCCCAGGTAGCTGGAAAGGTTCATCAGATGCCCAGGGTCTGCAGAGGGGGGCAAGGGTCGCTCAGATAGATAGACTGAGCAGGCTGAGGAGTGGGTCACCTAGCAGGGACCATACTCCCTACATTCCTAAGCAAAACAGAACCACCCTCCTAGATATGGCCTCATCTTGCGTGAGGAAATTGGACTTAATATGTTTGGAAATTATGTGAATTTCACTAATGCGGACCTCCAATTTTTTTTTTCTCCCATCTATCCCTATAATTGCAGAAACTAGTGAAGGCATTTTACATATTCACTTTTGCTTTTACTGAATAAAACATGTCCTTTCCATTCAGAGCACACATTTTTAGTGTTTCCCCATCAGGGACCTCTTCTTTTCTCTATGGTTCAAACGCTTATCTTCGAATGTACTCCTATTCTATGGATGAGTTGGAAAGAAGTCAAATACAGAAATATTTGACATGACTAAAAGCATGCCTTCCCTGTCAGAACAACTATACTTTACCACCAAAAGTGAATCCCAGAATTTAAAGTCCTTCCCTGCATGCCTCGGACAATCGCTTCTCACCTTGTCCTTTGGCTTTCAGATGACTGACTGTCACTCCGGAAAGAGGGAGGCATTCTCGTCTTGCACATTCCCTACAATGTCAAATCTCTATGACAGATACCTAGGTATAAATTAGATCTAAAAAATGAATGCCAGAGACTAGAACCCTAGATGAAGGGGTTTCACCACATTACTATTTATGAAAGGTCATTTGACCCTCATTTTCATCTCCATGTGAACCATGAGTTCTACCCAAGAAGAAACAGACACAAGAAGTCCATATTCCAAGAGTGAACTACTGCATTTGATTTGGGATGTGAAGTCACATCATCGAGTGGAGATGTTTGCGCTTCTGCATTTGAGCCCTGGTATAAGACTCTACGATAATTCTTTAAGTAGCTCATTCCCATCTATTTTCCAAACACACTACTAAAACCCTTGTGGACAACAACTGAGCATTCTCCAGGTCAAACCTTGAGACCATAAGTAAATAGAAGACGACGAAAGTAGATAAATTCAAATAAATAAGAAAAAAATATTTAGAGCTTTGATTTTAATGGGGCCCGTATGAACTCAAATCAAGAGACAGAAGCTGGAAGAGATAGCCGTTCACAAGTAAATAATGTGGCCCGAGGAGAATGAAGATGGTTTAATTTACAATGGAAACAAATTTTTTTTAATGTTCGCTTATTTTTGAGAGAGACAGACAGGCAGACAGAGCATGAGCAGGGGAGGGGCAGAGAGAGAGGGAGACACCGCATCCGAAGCAGGCTCCAGGCCCTGAGCTGTCAGGAGAGCCCGATGCGGGGCCCAAACACCCGAACCGGGAGACCATGACCTGAGCTGGAGGCAGACGCTCAACTGACTGAGGCACCCGGAAGATGGTTTAATCTTAGAATCACACAGAACATTGGCCTTATACTCGAGTATTTTTCTTTTTTTTTTTTTTTTTAATTTTTTTTTTTCAACGTTTATTTATTTTTGGGACAGAGAGAGACAGAGCATGAACGGGGGAGGGGCAGAGAGAGAGGGAGACACAGAATCAGAAACAGGCTCCAGGCTCTGAGCTGTCAGCACAGAGCCCGACGCGGGGCTCGAACTCACGGACGGCGAGATCGTGACCTGGCTGAAGTCGGACGCTTAACCGACTGCGCCACCCAGGCGCCCCTCGAGTATTTTTCTTTATAGCAACTTATCGTCAGGGAGAGGTTTCCGAAGGCGAAGGTTCTTTTCAGGGCGTGTCTTCTGCCACCGCTCTGTCGCATTTCACATTGTGGATCGTTCTCCTTTCAAACCTTGCTCCTTCTTGACTTCCCGTGTGTACTTGTCCATTCGACGAGTCCCGCGGCATCCACCAGACACGGAGCCCCGGAGTGACGTCACACACACCAACACCCCTGTCCTCATGGGCACATCTGTTCAAGGGAGCCAACGGAGAGTTTAAGAGGCCTATGCTGCAAGTGGCTCCAAAGGGTGGGCAAAAACAGGGGCACACGGGAGCCAACGTCCGCTCCCACCCACTCTCACCCCTGTTCCAGGCAGCCCCTGCCCTGGGGCCTTCCCACCTGATGGCCGACTCCTCATCCCCTGCCCCTCTTTGTTCCCACAGCACCTCCTAGGCGAGGCCCACCGTTTTCACCCCACGCGACCCACGACCTTCCCTCCTCCTGACCCCTGGGTTTCTTCGCCGCAACTACCAGCTGCTAGCACACAACATAAATTACTCTCGACGGTCATAGTTCATTGACTGCCTCCTTGCTCTCTGGCAGCTCCTTCTGAGTCTCCTCCAGTATCTCCTGCCCTACCCATACCTGACACGTTCCCTTGGGTGTCCTACTCCGTTCTTTTCAACGACGATTCGGTGCCTGGGGTATGTTAGATACGTGGGCATGGAGGAGACGAAGATGGAACCGGCCTCGGCCTCTGTCCTCGAGGAGCTCATCACGTCCTTGAGGCAGATGTGTGGACGCTTTCACTACACGCGGATTTACCTGAACTCCTGGGAGATCACAGGTGAACCACTCAGCCCTGGTTGGGGGTTGCGGGAAGTCTTCCTGCTGGATCACGGGTCCGAGGATTCGAACTGGATCACGGAGCGAGGACGAGGGTTACCCTGGCAGAGCCAATATGCTCCCCCAATTCCAAGCACGTCTCAGTTCCCCAGCACGCACTGTCCTCGGGTGGCTGCGTTTTCCAACGACCGCCCAGCACACTGGGAGCAAAACCAAGCACCTAACCGAGGCGTGAACATGCCTGTCTGTCCTCCTCTACCTCCTGCACCGCTCTCAAATGTGATCAAGGGACTCGGTCGGGAGTCCTTTCCTGAGGAAGGCAGTATTTAAACAGAAAGCTATGAAAATTGAACTTTTAACGAACAAATGCTGTCTTAGGAAAAAACAAACAAATGAACAAAACAGGGACAGGAAGTAATACGGTGGGATACAGGAAATAGGGGTACTTCCGGGGCATTCTCAGCCACACCCTTCCCTTTCCTCTCAAAGTCTGGGGAAAGAGTTGCATTTAACTGATATTAGACACTTCAATAAACATACGTGTATTGAACCCTCTCCTTCTTGTATGCTCATGATTCACAAAACTGCCAGGTACAGACGTCTTTCCTGAGCTCCAGACTCTTTTTTTTTTTTTTTTTTTAGTGTTTTATTTTTTGAGAGAGAGCAATTGAAGCGGGGGAGGGGCAGAGAGACTGGGGGACAGAGGATCCGAAGCAGGCTCCACACTGATAGCAGTGAGCCCGATGTGGGGCTTGAACTCACAAACCATGAGATCATGGCCTGAGCTGAAGTCAGACAGTCAACCGACTGAGCCACCCAGGTGCCCCGGAGCTCCTGACTCTTAAATCCAACTTCCTACTAACAATCTCTGCCTGTGTTTCCCAGAGTGCCTTACATCCTTCACATGAAAAGCAGAACCCATATTCTTCCCCATATACACCTGCTTTTCACAACTGTATTTCTCAACTTGGTCAATGACACTACCATCCTTATTAGCAATCCGAGAGGCGTCCGAAATCCCTCCCTCTCCACTCCACACATTGAATTGGCCACCAAGACCTTTCCATTTTCACTCCCGCCACTCTGTCCACTCCTTCCCCTGTGTAACATCTTGGCAATCAATTTTTTGCTTTGGTCTTTCATTATCTTCTCCTGAACTCCTGCAAGAGCTTCTTCTTCAACACTTTCTGTCCCAGACCAGGTGTCCCCCTTTCTCCCCCAAGCAGAGCTTGATTAGAACCCGTGAGTAGGTTCTGTTGACGTTGGAAGTAGTCTAGGCAATAGGCATGAGGGAGCTGGGAGAACGGTGGAAGAAAAGCCCATATAAAGATGAGTGACCAAGATCACCTCTGTGGGTAGCTGGGGCTTGATCCCATTCTCAGGCACATGTAGATTTCATCTTGGTATTATTCGTGAAGAGACAGGAGAAGCATTTACCCATGGGTTTCCATTCCTCACCATGAGGGTGTCAAATCTCCTGCACTTACAAGGCAAGGTGAAGGGGTGTGGGGCCAGGCACCCGAAATATCTGCCACCTACTCAGTTGAACCTACCTTTGTTTAAAATGTCTTTCTAGAATATAAATCTGATTATGCAACCCCCCTTGCCCAATTTATAATCCTCCAGTTCAGTGAGCTTGCAACATAGCACCCATACCCATTAGAACAGAGTATACAGCCTGCACGATCTGGGCACTGCAGCCTTCCTGACCTCCCCTCACACCTACCCATTCCCCCCAATGCCCTGGCCATACCAGAGGCTGGACTAGTCACGATTCTTCTCTTTCCTCCATGTTTGCTCACTCTTCTCATCTTAAATGTTCTTCTCCACCTGGTGAATTCTTACTCATCATCTAAAACTCAACCCAACTACCATTTCTCCTCTAGCACCTTCCTGACGCCTACCGTGTACTCCCAGCTTGGCCCCCAAAGAAAGACCTAAAGCTCCCCCTCCTTTGCTCCTATAACAAATAATTCCAAGGCGATGTTACAGGGGGAGTAATGTACACGCTCTGTAATTCCGCCTACCCTCTTGTATTATCTGCCCCGGTCTCGTGAGACCCTTGAGGGCAAGGAACTACTATATCTCCTTCAATTTTGTATGTTCAGTGCCTTGAACAGCGTTGGACCCATAGGGCATTCACTAAATATTTCTTGAATAACAACACGGATTCGTCACTTATAATGGATCAGCCACTTTGCTAACTGTGTAATGCATGTGTCACTGAAATGCGTGCAGGAATCGAAAGCTGGCCCAGATAAAGTACACCTGAGACCCTGCCATCACGTGCTCATGGAAGGATGACATGAAGAGATAGATACAAAGCAGCTAAAGGTTCCATCTCTCAACTGCCTCCATGCACTGCACACACACAGCAGCTTTCTCTCTTTTCTTCTGGCATCTGGCCCTTTACACTATGGGAGAGCAACTGCTGTAAATATTACTGGTCCAGAGTCCCCAGAAACTTGAAAATGGACCCTAAGCCAGAGGCTTCGGACACAGCATGGGGACAGGGCAACTGGAGACAACAACGGCGATGCAGAATACAAAACTGGATGAAAACCTTCAGTGGCAACAATGGGGGGAAACAGGGCCAAACCCGAGATCTTCGCAAAGAGGACAGCACTTTTTAGCAGCTGCACGGGAAGGAGGAGCATTAAACATTCATTAATATTGCTCATTTTCAGAAACCATTTGGACAAGAGCCACCTGGCCTGACTCCTGGCCCCAGCCCCGCCTGCTAGGAGGCTGGCTTCCAAGCACAGGGGCCTTCTAAGTGGCGTTCTGCCGAGGGGCACAGGGCTCCAAGCAGCGTCGGCTACATCCCCGCTAGGATGCGATGTTCTTACTCTCTGGTAGCAACATACAAATTTAAAAATCCTAACTCACTTCCAAGCTCTAGAAGATACTAAAATATTTAGATTCAATACTTGCCTGGAATTATGAGGAAGGGAAGAGAGAGTTTATCAGAGGAGAGCGAGCGATCTTAGCAAACTGGAAAAATAACAGGCTATCTGAAAATTAAAGGCATCATTCTTGGTATGTATCAATATTTTAACACGGTTCCCTTTAGTTAAAAAAAAAAAACCCTTAAAAATTCTGGGCCTGTAAAATAAATAAATTATTTCTGGGCCTGGGTATTCATCTCTGCAGCCAATCCATAAAGGCCTCTTGCACAATTGCTGGGTGCCTGGAGACGTGCTCACGGGTTTTGGATAAGACGAGGAAAACACTCTTGCCATCAAAAGTCCAGGACCGAAACCCCCATGAGACATTTTCCCCCTTCCATGTACATTCTATAGGCTATGCTTATTTGGGTTTTCTAAATCGGTGATCTTTAGTGTATTTTAACTCTTTTCATAGAAAAGTTATATAGATAAGACACATTTTTCTCCCAATTATGAGTGTGGTCTGTAGTCATGCTCTCTACTCACTCACCCCCCAGTCAGCCATAAAGCTGGCTGAAGTCTGATTTCTGCCCCTACAGTCTGATAGTTAAACTGTTCTTGCCAAACCACAAGGACATAGACCATTTCTACTCTTTACATGAAATGACCTTTATGGCATTTGACACGGTAGATAAAGTTCTCAGACCCTTCCTTCCTGGAGCCTATCGGTCTCTCTGGTTTTCCATGTTCTCTTTGTCTTGCTATTTTTTCTTTAGCTTTTCTTCTTTTCCTTACTTCTCAAGGTCTCAAGCTCTGATCTCTTATCTTATTCTAGGACCTCTGATAAATTTTATGCACACCCATATCTTAATCCTCCGCTAGAAACTGGGGGCTTCCAGACTTCCCTTTTATAACTGAGGTCTCTCCTCTGAATACCAGTCTTATATTCCCATATTCATAAAATGTCTTCACTTGGATGTCCCATAGATCTCTTCAGTGCAATATAACTAAACCCAAGAGCATCTTTCCCCCACCTTACTCTCCCCTTCTCTTCCCCACCTAGGTGAATGGTAGTCCCATCTTTAACACAGTTACCCTAATGAGAAATCTGGAAGCCATCACTGACTGGTGCCTGTGCATACTCTCAGGCCCTCAGCAATGTATTATTGGTCAGCAAGCTGGTCTATTCTAGCTCTCTCCCTATTCAGCTCCCCCCTATCCTTCATCAAAATCTTTTTTTTTTTTTTTAAGAGACGGGGAGAGAGCACAAGTAGTAGAGAGGGAGACAGAGAGAATCTTAAGCAGATTCCACACCCAGCACAGAGCCGGACGCAGGGCTCTATCTCACAACCCTGAGATCATGACCTGAGCCGAAATCAAGTCTGACGGTTAACCGACTGAGCCACCCAGGTGCCCTTCCTTCATCCATGTCTTACTTCAGGCTTCCATAACTTTTCTCTTGGGTTATCTCAGCAGCCTCCTTTTGACCCCCACCGGTCTAGAGCAATCCCTCCAAAATACAAATCTGATCTTATGTCCCTCTTGTTTAAAATCAAAACTTCAAACTGTTTTCCCATCTTCTTTGAATGAATACCCAATATCAACTCTTACTACTTTCCAGTCATACTTTTCATTATGATCATATTCCGAACTATTCAGAGCTCCCCATAAAACCTGTGTTCTCCCATATTTCTGTGCTTTTGTTCTAAATGGATAACATTCCCCTCTTCTTTACCTGGCCAAAACCTACACATCCATCCTAAACCTCCTCATTCATGCAAACAGTTCAAAACAAAGCCTTTGATGGCCCCTCCCCAAGCAGAAGCAGGATTTCTCTACGCTATGATAGCAACAACTCACAGCAGCAGCAAAAATAATAAAACAACAACTAATATTTACTTAGGGCTAAACAGTTACAGTGGTTCTTCATTCCAAATGTGTATAAGAATCATCTGGGAATGTTAAAACGCTATGCAAACGTTGAAATGGTATCCAATGGTCTCCAAAGCCCATTCCAATATTCAGATGCATCAGATTTGGGACTGAGATCAGGAACCCACATGTTTAACAAAATATTCAAACTGATTCTGATGCAGTTGATCTAGGAACCATATTTTGAAAAACACTGAACATCTAACCGGCTTCCTGCCAATCGACTCAACACATTGCCACCAAATTACTATTCATAAAATACCTCTTATAATTTTAAAACATCAAATAGTTGGCACCAAAGACAATTGTGAGCTTCACACATATCTGTCAATTATCTTAAGCCCACTGAAGTGATATTATCTATAAAGAAACAGAAAGTTATGGAGATTAACCTGATCAAATTCACAGCTAGGAATGACAGGATTCAAGTTTCGGCCTTGTTGCAGGATACCATATCTTGAATCATTCACTGCCATATAAAAACAATAACCAAAAGTCTCAATGAGTCCCCATGACAGTCAACTGAATGAGATCCTTGGCCTGGATTTAAAGGCCCTTAAGGGTCCTGCCCCTTGTGATGGTTAATTTTATGTGGCGACTTGACTGGGCTTATCTGGGCAGATAGCAGATAAAACATTATTTCTGAGTATGCCTGTGAGGGTATTTCCAGAAAAAATTAGCATCTCAGTTGGTGGGCCTAGTAAAGTAAGAGTTCTTCCCCTTTGTGGGTGGGTATCACCCAGTCCACTGAAGGCCCAAAGAGAACAAAAAGGCAGAGGAAGGGTGAATTTACTCTTCCTTCCTGACCTGAGACACATTCCTTCTCCTGCTTCAGCTATCACACTGAGTCTGGAACTTACACCATCAGCCTCCCTCTCCCCCTTTCTCATGTCTTTGGACTCAGAACAAAGTATGGCACCAGCTTTCCTGGTTCAACACCAATAAGACAGCAAACTGTGGGACTTTTTGGCCTCCATTACTTCATGAGCCAATTCCTAAAATAAATTCATATATATATATATATATATATATATATATATATGTATGTAAATAAATATATATTTATATGTAATTTATATATATTTATTAATTTCTATATATAATTTTATGTATTTATATATTTATATATAATATATATTTATATATACATTTTTCATATATGTATGTATGTAAATTTATATATATATATGTATGTGTATATATATATATATATATATATATATATATATATGTATGTATATGTATATATACACCCATACCCACACCCACAAACACATAGGCATACCTCAGGGATATTACAGGTTCAGTTCCAGACCATTACAATAAAGTGAGCATCACAATGCAAGTCAAATTAATTTTTTGGCTTCTTAGTGCATATAAAAGTTTTATTTAGGGGAGGAGCCAAGATGGCAGAACAGCATGAAGTTTTTTGTGTCTCGCGTCCATGATATACATCCAGAGCAACACTAAACCATCCTGCGCACCTAGAAAACTGATCTGAGGATTAACACAACAATCTGCACAACCTGAACCACAGAATTCAGCAGATATGTGGTGGGGAGAGGTGAACTGGGGGAGAGAGAAGCTGCAGAGGGCAGAGAGCCACTTTTGCAGGTGGAGAGAAGATGGAGATGGGGGGGAGGAGAATATGGGAAAAGCACCCCCTCCAAAAGCAGCTGGAGAGAAAGTGGAAAAGTGGAAACAGCTGCAGGGACTGAACTAAAAAAGGGAGAAAGGAGAAAGGAGAGGGTTTAAATTCCATTAAGACTATAAACAAGGGAAGCACAGAGTCTGCAACTCCGCAGCTCGATACCTGGCGGTGCTCTAGTGGGAAGGGCGAATCCCCAGGAGCAGAGTGGAGTCCGGGGGTCTTCAGGCCACACGGGGAGATGTGGTTCCCCTGCTGGAAGGACACCTGGTAGAGACTGTGTGGGCCCCCCAAAGGCAAGGCCCCAGTGGACCCAGGAGAACAACCACATTCACTGGTGCTGGAACAAGGTCGTTAAGGGTGAAGCCCGGTGCCACATGTGTGTTGTGATTTTCCATAATCCCTGAAATGCTGCTGCTACACTATCGTGTGAACTTTTTCTGGGGCAGGCTGGCACCCGGCCGTAGTCTCTGGGCGTCAGCAGCAGCACAGTCTTGCGAACGTTCCTGGGGGCAGCCAGCACCCAGCCATTGCTCGGTGAGACCCTCCCGCAGAGGGGCGGGGCGGGGCGGGGCGGGTCAAAGCCGCAGTCCCTCAGAAGTAAGGGGTCGGGGAAAAACAGCCACATTAGAGACAAAACTCAGGAGGGAGGTTCTGCCTGGGGTGGGGTCACAGACTGTGTAAAAGCGGGGAGTGGTTAGAAGCCGAAGACAGAGGATGGGTGTGTGATTGCTGACCAGGGAGAACAGAGTTCCAATACTAGAGAATGGGTAGCTGGGTGACGCCATTTTCACCGCTCCCACGCATGCACATACGCACCTATGAGTGCCACAACAATCCACCCCAGTAGGCTAGCAGCGCCATCTAGTGGAAAACGGAGACATTACACTGAGTCTGCCCAACTGGGCCAACCTCGCTCTTCAAGGGCACAAGTCTCACCGCCTGCTTAGTTTATGGACTATAAAGCACTTCACAGTTTGACTTCTAGGGGAAAACAAAGTAATTTCAGTCATATTTCAATCAAACCCTGCTGTTGCTTTAACTACTAAGTTTGTGTAATATTGCAAATCCTTTGCTGTCCCTTCAACAAGCTTCACAGCATCTTCAGCAAGAGCAGAGTCCATCTCGAGAGACCACATTTTCTGCTCAGCAGTGAGAAGCAGTCTTCACCCCATCACGTTCTATCACGAGACACAGCAATGCCATCCACCTTCAGGCCCCACTTCCAGTTCTGGTTCTCTCGCTGTTTCCACCACATCTGCCGTGATTGCCTCCACTGATGCCCTGAGCCCCCAGAGTCATCCCCAAGGGTGGGAATCCACTTCTGCCAAACTCTTACAAAGGAGATTTTGACCTCTTCCCGTTGTTCTTAATGGTTTTCCATTTCAGGAGGGATTTAATTTACTTTGCCCAGATCCATCAGGGGAATCACCGTCTATGGCAGCTAGAGCCTTATGAAATGTATTTGTTAAAAAATAAGACTGAAAGTCAGAATGACTCTGTGATCCACGGGTTGTGGAATGGATGCTGTGTCAGCAAGCTGAAAACAACATTCATCTGCTTGTGCGTCTTCAGAGCTCTTGCGTGACCAGATGCATTATCAATGAACAGTAGTATTTGTAAAGGAATCTTTTATTTTTCTGAGCAGCAGGTCTCAACAGTGGGCTTCAAATATTCTTCAGTAAACCTTACTGTAAGCAGATGTGCTGTCATCCAGGCCTTGTTGTTCCACTTATAGATCACAGGCAAAATAGATGGAGCGTAATTCTGAAGGGCCCTAGGGTTTTGGGAAGGGTAACTGAGTTTGGCTTCAATTCACAGTCACCAGCCACGTTAGCCCCTAATGAGACAGTCAGCCTATCCTTTGAAGTTTTCAATCCAGGCATTGGCGTCTCCTGTCCAGCTCTGAAAGTCCTCGATGGCATCTTCTTGCAATAGAAGGCTGTTTCATCTTGTTGAAAACCTGTTGTGTAGTGTAGCCGCCTTCATTGCTATCTTAGCTTAGCTCTTCTGGATAACGTGCTGCTTCATCTTACAATCTGATGTCATGGAGCTCGCTTCTTTGCTTAAACTTCAGGAACCCACCTCTGCCGTCTTCGTACTTTTCTTCTCGGCTTCCTCACCTCCCTCAGCCCTCACAGAATTGAAGAGCAGTAGGGCCTTGCTCTGGATTAGGCTTTGGCTTAAGGGAACGCTGTGGCTGGTTTGATCACTGAAACTTTCTCTGTATCAGCAATACAGTTGTTTCTTATGATTCATGTGTTCACCGGAGGAGTACTTTTTAAATTTCTTTCAAGAATGTTTCCTTTGCATTCATGACTTAGCTAACGTTTGGCACAAGAGGCCTCGTTTTCGGCCTGCCGTGGCTTTCGGCTTGTCTTCCTCATTAAGCTTAGTCATTTCTAGCTTCTGATGAAAGTGAGAAACGTGTGACTCTTCCTTTCACTTGAACAACCCAGAGGCCCCTGTAGGGTTATTCACTGGCCTAATTTCAATATCGTTGTGTCTCAGGGAACAGGGAGGCCCAAGGAGAGGGAAAGAGATAGAGGAAGGGCCAGTCAGTGGAGCAGTCAGAATACACATAACATTTAGGTTTAAGTTTGCCGTCTTATACCAGCATGGTTCGTGGGACCCCCCACCCCAAACAAACTACAATAACGACATTGACATTCACTGATCACAGATCACCATAACAAATATAATAATGAAAAAGTTTAAAACATTGCAAGAATCACCAAAAAGTGTGACCCAGAGACACGAAGTGAGCAAATGTTGGTGCCAATAGACTTGCTCTCCATGGGGTTGCCACCAACCTTCAGTGTGTGAAAAAACACAGTATTTGCAAAGCAGTAAGGCAACGTGCACTAGAACGAGGTATGCCTGTATGTCCTGACGGTTCTGTGTCTCTGGAGAACCCTAACACACACAGACTTTGGCTCTAGAGAAACAGAATTTTAGGGATGAGTTTTCTGAATTGGCTCTCGGGTTTCTGGAATTGGCTATTAGGTTTAAAAATGTTAATGAGGGGCACCTGGGTGGCTCAGTCAGTAAGGGTCCGACTTTGGCTCAGGTCCTGATCACACAGTTTGTGAGTTTGGCCCCGCATTGGGCTCTAAGCCTGGAGCCTGATATGGGTTTGGTGTTTCCCTCTCTCTCTCTGCCCCACCCCAGCTCATACTCTGTCTCTGTCTCCCTCAAAAATAAGTAAGCATTTAAAACAATTTTTTAAATGCTAATGAATCTATTTCCAGAAGTTAAGAGAGCATGGATAGTTCATGGTGTGAACTGTCTATAGAAAGATGCAAAATATCTGAATTGGATACTTCTGATTAGCCCCTTACAAGAAGCAAGGCAGTAAATGACTCTGTATATGATACCTTGGAAACTTTTTGGAAAACTAAGGCATACAACAACACTGGTCAGTTGATCTTAGAACTCTAAGAAGACTTAGTAAGCCCTGTCTTTTATATTATAGGTGAGGAGAGCGAGACTCTATGGGGAAGAGTCTTGCCTGGGGGGACCACCGAGGAGCTATGCCTGGGTCCTGCTTCTCCTGGCCCTTGGGTCAGCGATCCTTCCACACAAAAGACTGTCTCCTTTCATTCATCAAGAAAACAAAAACACCTTGCTTTTAGTAAGAAGGAGTTTTATGGAGCGATGAAGATATTCTAAAACCGGATTGAGGTAAGGGTTGCGCAAGTCTATAAATGTATTAAAAATCATTGAATTGCCCGCTTAAGAAGGTTGAATTTTCAAGTATTTAAATTACCTCAATAAAACTGTTAAACAATGAAACCTTGCCCTTAGGGAATGGAGTTTGGTCAGAAGCAGGCTCTATCTAGCACACAACAGACAGCGGTAAACTGAAGATATTGCCTATTTCGTTTCCTCCTCCTCCGGCTGAGGTCCTTGTTCCTCCTTTAGTATCAGCCTCCCTACTTGCTGCCCCTAAAAGCTAAGCTTCCCAAGGGCAGAGACTTTTTATACCTTGTCCCCTTCTAGATCCCCACCTCCTAGAATAATCCTAGAGTAATCTCTGGTACATGGTAGGCCTGTCAAATATTTGCCGCATGGATGAATGAATGAAAAACAGGCATACCTTCATTTTCTTACTGTGTTCTCTACTGCGTGGAATCTGGCTTCTTTATCCAGGGAGGGGTTGACAACTAGCCCAAAGTCCACAGATACTTGGGGGTTTGGGGGCAGAGCTGGGGTCAGCCAGGCTCCAGAGGCTGTGTTCTTAATCGCTGCTCTGTACTGCCTTCCATAAGCACTGAATAAATGTTAGCTGCTGTTATCACCAAATCTGCAAACAGCTAGTTTCCCTACATCCCAAGAGATAGCCAAATTGGCTCATATCATTTCCTCATTGAAGAGGACATGTGCATTTCTTTCTCTAAAGAATAAGAAGGGTTTTGGAACCGCAGAAGGAGTGTGAATTTTGGAATCAGGAAAGTAAAGAATGAGTCCAAGTTGCTAGCTGTCAGAGTAGACACGTCACCTAACTGCTCCAAGTTGGTGCCTTCACAAAATGAGGAAAATGCCACCATCCGTGCAGGGTTACTGAGAGACTTTCATGAAACGATGTCTGTGATGTACCCAGCACCCTACCTGGCATCCACTAGACACTCAGCTCGTGCCAAATGCCCGAAAGACAAAGAATGTCCCGCTTGAAGTGGGAAAAGCATCAAAGGAAAGGACAGTGAGAAGATAGCACGAGTGAGACTAAGAACAACAGAGGGAAGAACTCCACAGGTTTATGTAAACGTAAAACACACACACGCAAACTCTGAGGACAAGAAAGGCACGTTAAAAACTATGTTTTGGGGATGACTGGGTGGCTCAGTCAGTTAAGCATCTGACTTCGGCTCATGTCATGACCTCACGGTTCATGGGTTCGAGCCCCGTGTCGGGCTCTGTGCTCATAGCTCGGAGCCTGGAGCTGCTTCAGATTCTGTGTTTCCCTCTCTCTCTGCCCCTCCTTGGCTGGTACCCCCATCTCTCTCTCTCTCTCACTCAAAAATAAACATTTAAAAAATACACAAAAAAATAAATGGATGTTTTGGGGAGTGGAATACAAGTGAGGTGAAAGGGAAAAAGATCAAGACAGGGACTTGTATGAGCTCATGCTGCTGCCGTATCCCTGGAATCCGGACACCCACGGTCCTGCAGACTGCACTCTCGTGTGTACACATCTCCCTCATACTCACACATGGGCACGAGAGCAGAGAAAGGCCAACTTCTCTGCCCACTCAACTTTTGTTCCCAATCTCCCTGATGTTTTGTTCCCCTATCTACCAACTGCTCAAAAAATCTACCTCCTGCTGGATCCACTGAGCCTAAAATCTTCAACCAATTCCCTTAGGACCTCACCTGCCACAACTACTTAGCCACCAGTCCTACTTTGCCCTCCGCAAATGCCAAGACCGCGTGCCAAGGGCCTGTTTCTTGACAATTAGTCCAATGTCGGCTATTTCTAAAGAATACGCCATTAGATAAATTAAAGACTTCAGGATTTATACCTTCCTACGGGAACTATCTTGTATAAGAGCATACAGTTGGATCTGTTAAGAACAGAGAGCAGAAAAGCTAACAATTTCATCTGTCAAGCTCCGGAAAATTAAAGTGACGAACAGATCTGGGCAAGCAAGATCCCACTGTTTAGATTTTTGCTGCCCAATACGGTAGGCACACGTGGCTACTGAGCATGTAAAGTGTGGCAAGTTCAAGCTGGTATGTGCCTAAATGTAAAATATATCAAATTTAGAAGACTTAATACAAAAATATGTTAAATATCCATCCATAACTTTTATATCAATCACTTGTTAAAATGCTAATATTTCAGATGCATTGGGTTAAATAAAATGTATCATTAAAATTAATTTCTTCTTTTTCTTTGTACTTTTTTAAATGTGTTTCCTAGAAAAATTTTAAATTACATATAGGGCTTGCATTATATTTCTATAGCAGAGTATTAATCTGGACTTGCCTCACAACTCTTTCCCATGCTCTATTTCACCAAGGAGCACTCCCTGATAATAACATCTGATGATCCAGTAACCTGAATAGGAGCTTCTCACTCAACCAATTTCACACTCACGTGTGCTCTTCAACTTGTCTCCCACTTCATTTCCTTTACAATATTCTGTGTTTGTTTCAGATGGCTACGTGACTAGAATTTCTCATATATTTTATGCGATCCTTTTACTCATGTTTATTATTTTAATTTTCATATTTTTGGTAACCATATCAAAACACAAATTTGAGATGAGTTGGAAGGATGATGGCTCCGTTAATGCAGCTGAGATATGCTTTTGTCTCTTTTCCCTTGCTGAAGTGTCAGCTTTTCATGGTGGTCACTCTTCCTGTAGTTTACCAACCTATACCATGCCAACACGAGAGAACAAAATACTAGCAAACTGAGTTCAACAGCACGTTAAAAAGATTATAGACCATGATCAAGTGGGATTTATTCTTGGAATACAAAGGTGGTTCAACATACAAAAATCAGAAAGAAGAGGAAAAAAGTGATTATCTCAATTGCTGCAGAAAAATTCATTTGACAAAATTCTATGTCCTTTCATAATAAAAACACTCAGCAAACTAGGAATAGAAGAAAATTTCTTCAATATGGTAAAGGCCACCTATGAAAAACTCATAGCCAACACCATACTCGATGGTGAAAGACTGAAAGCTTTTCCCCTAAGATCAAGAACAATACAAAAATTCCTGTTTTGGGGGTGTCTGGGTGGCTCTGACTCTTAACTGTGGCTAGGGTCATGATCTTAGGGGTGTGGGATTGAGCCCTGTGCCAGGCTCTGCTCTGGGCATGGAACCTGCTGAAGATTCTCTCTCTCCCTCTGCCCCTTTCCTCTGTGCACTGTTTCTCCATCTCTAAAGTAAAAGAAAAAAGTTTAATAACAAAATAAAAATAATTTTTAAAAATGCCTGTTTTCACCATTTCCATTCAACTTACTACTGAAGGTCCTAGCTGGAGCAAGTAGGCAAGAAAAAGAAACAAAAGGCATCCAAATTGGAAAAAAAAAGAAGTAACATTATTTCTGTTCACAGATGACATGATCTTACATGTGTAAAACCCTAAAGTCTCCCCCTCACACATAAAACTGTTAGAGCTAATAAATGAATGTAGCAACGTTGCAGGAGACCAAATCAACAGACAAAAATGAGTGGGGGTTTTATATACTAGCAATGAACAATCTAAAAAGGAAATTAAGGAAACAATTCCAGTTATCATAGCATCAAAAAGAACAAAATACTTAGGAATAAACGTAATAAGGAGGTACACTGAAAACTATAAAATGTTGGTGAAAGAAATTAAAGGAAATTCAAATAAATGGAAAGACATCCTGTGTTCATGAATCAGAATCTTAATAGCGATAAGATGTCAACATTATCCAAAGCAATTTAGAGGTTCAATAAAATGCCCATCAAAAATTCCACAGCGTTTCTGCAGAAATAGAAAAGCACATCCATAAATTCACATGAATCTTAGGGGATCCTAATAACCAAAGAAACTTGAGAAAAGAACCAAATTAGAGGCCTCATGCTGATTTCAAAACTTACTTCAATGTTGCAATAATCAAAACAGTGTGGTACTGGCATAAAGACAAATATGTAGATCACCGAGATAAAATATAGAGCCCGGAAACAAAGAAATGAACCCTCACATACACGGTCACTAGATTTTCAATAAGAGTGCCAAGACCGTTCAATGGGGAAAGGGCAGTTGTTTTCAACAAACAATGCTGGGAAAACTGGGTATCCACATGCAGAAAAATGAAGTCGGACCCTTACCTTACCCTATATGAAATTCACTCAAAATGGATCAAAATGAAAAATACTATGCTAAATGAAATATACCAGACACAACAGGACATAAACTGCGTAATTATACTTACAAAAGGTAACTAGAATGGTCAAATTTATAGAGACGGAAAGTAGAAGAATGGCTACCGAGGGCATTGGGGAGTTATTGTTTAATGGATACCGAGTTTCTGTTTGGGACGATGAAAGAGTTCTGCAAACGGATACGGGTGATGATTTCACAACATTGTAAATGTACTTAGTGCCACTGAATTGTACAATTAAAAATAACTGAAATGGTAAATTTGATGTTATGTCTATTTTACCACAATAATGACACAAAAAGAAGACATGGGTCGGGGGGCGTCTGGTCGCTCAGTTGGTTAAGCGTCTGACTCTCGATTTAGGCTCAGGTCATGATCTCACGGTTCGTGAGAGTGATCCCTGAGTCAGGCTCTGCGCCGACAGCACAGAGTCTGCTTGGGATTGTCTCTCTCCCTTTCTCTCTGCCCCTCCCCCGCTTGCTCACACACTCTCTCTCAAAATAAACAGAATAGAAAGACCCTAAGAAGAAGAGATGGGGACTCCTGGGTCCCCACTGGATAATCGTAGCTAACTCTGTTAGTCTGAGTTCTACAGAGAACCAGAAGCAAAAGGATACACACAGAGAAAGAGATTTATTACGAGAAACTGGCTCACATGATTACATGGGCTGAGAAGTCCCGTGATCTACCATCTGCAAACTGGAGACCCAAGGAGAGCCAGAAATATAATTCAGTCCAAGTCTGAAGGCGTGAGACTCAGGGGACCCAATAGTGTGAACTCCAGTCCTAAGGCTAGAGCAGACCAGTGTCTCAGCTGGATCATTCAGGCAGAACAAGGAGGTAAGTTCTTTCTCCTTGTTTCATTCTCTTCATACCTTCAATGGATTGGAAGATGCCCACCCACATTGCTTTACTGAGTCCACCAATTCGAATGCTATCTCTTCCAGAAACACACTCAGAACACTCAGAATAGCGTTCAGCTGAGTATCTGGGTGTCCATGACCCAGTCAAGTTGACACACAAAATTAATCACCACAAGCCCACCCCTTGTCAACTTGGGCCCATACATATCTTGTTACACCATACTTCTCTCCAAATAAAGAAAATAACCGGATCCTAATTCTGCCTAACATGACACAACTCTTCTGCATACAACTGAAAAATGACTAGCCCCTTCCCCAAAAGAGGAAATAAAATCCTTGAGTGATGTTTACTCTTCTCCTTGACGTCCTGTAACTTAAATACTACGATATGACATTAACAACACTTAGATACTATGATATAGTGAATACATGATACGCTATATAATGAGGGAACAAGACAGGAAAGAAAACAAGGATATTTGCTTCATATATATACTCACACAAATGTATTCATCAATAGAAGAAGGAAATACTCATAAAAACGATAGTCCTCAATCTGTAACTGGTCACATGGGCATTTCTGGCATTCGTAAGTACCTCTTCCCACTACCCATTCTGTAGTCCTTTTGCCTTCAGCCAGCACCTCAGCTGGTCATGGTTCTTCACCTGCTGGAGTGACCCAAACCTATATTCCTTTAAAAAAACATTTGTTTTTAAGTTTATTTATTTACTTAGAGAGAGAGAGAGAGAGAGATTGGAAGGGGCAGAGAGAGGGAGAGGGACAGAATCGCAAGTAGGCTCTACACTGCCAGCATGGAGCCAGATGCAGAGCTTGAACTCACGAACTGTGAGATCATGACCTGAGCTGAAATCTAGAGTCAGACACTTAACTGACTGAGCTGCCCAGGTACCTCCCCTGACTTCTCCAAACTTATATTCCTGAAGGGTCTGCATCATTAGTAACTGACTGGATAGGGTTCTTGTCGTTTTCCACTGACCTTAATCACAGGCCATGGTAATATTAAGAAAAGCCCACAAGGATCTGCTGTACTCTAGACACACTCTTCCTCACCTCCGCTGTGTAACAGCCGTCCACTTTCCTCTTGGTAGTCGGGACCAATCGCCCAGCCAACACGGTAACTCCCTTCTTTGCTTGTTGATTCAGAGGCATGAGGAGCCCAACACGGGCAGGTGGCAGTCTTAACGTCCAGCTCATGAAATCATTGGTGTGTTTCCTGGTGGAAGTATTCCTCCCTCTCAAACTAAGACTATGTAGGCCAGCAGAGCATGACATCATGGGAAGAGAAAGCAAAAGCTTTGCTAGCGGGTCACTAGGAGTAATAGTGAATAATCCTATTGCTCCTAGAGGAGTAATAGTGAGCAATTCCTGGAATCATGACTCCCGGCTATGGGAGAAAAAGCAACATATATTGGACACTGATCCAGAGCATGCACAGCCTTCTGGAGAACCTTGTCCCAGCCCCGCAAGGTATTGCCACCGAGCTGGCACTACAACTGAATCTTCAAAGGGCCGTTCCATTGTCCTATCAGGCCAGCCGTTTAGACAACGCAGCAAGGCCAATGAATTCCATGAGCATAAACTTTTCTGCTTGTACAGACCAAGCAAGAATTTAGTAGGTTTCCTATCCATTTCACTTCTGGAAACACCATTATCAACTAGCTAGTATTTTGTTCTCTCGTGTTGGCATGGTATAGGTTGGTAAACTACAGGAAGAGTGACCACCATGAAAAGCTGACACTTCAGCAAGGGAAAAGAGACAAAAGCATATCTCAGCTGCATTAACGGAGCCATCATCCTTCCAACTCATCTCAAATTTGTGTTTTGATATGGTTACCAAAAATATGAAAATTAAAATAATAAACATGAGTAAAAGGATCGCATAAAATATATGAGAAATTCTAGTCACGTAGCCATCTGAAACAAACACAGAATATTGTAAAGGAAATGAAGTGGGAGACAAGTTGAAGAGCACACGTGAGTGTGAAATTGGTTGAGTGAGAAGCTCCTATTCAGGTTACTGGATCATCAGATGTTATTATCAGGGAGTGCTCCTTGGTGAAATAGAGCATGGGAAAGAGTTGTGAGGCAAGTCCAGATTAATACTCTGCTATAGAAATATAATGCAAGCCCTATATGTAATTTAAAATTTTTCTAGGAAACACATTTAAAAAAGTACAAAGAAAAAGAAGAAATTAATTTTTCTCTGCCCCTCCCTTACTCGTGCTCTGTCTTTCAAAAATAAATAATTAAAAAAATTAACCCCCCCCCCCCCCACACACACATGCACACAACAAAACCCACTGGGCTTCCAGGGAAAGGACCAAGCCACTTAAAAAGATAAATATGGCTGACGTCAGACTTCTCAACAATAAATAAACAACATTTCTAAGAAACCCCAGGAAAGAAAGTATACACAAAGGATTTTATATCCAGCCATACTACTCTTAAAGAATAAAATTTATATGAGAATGCAAGCTGGTGCAGCCACTCTGGAAAACAGTATGGAGGTTCCTCAAAAAACTAAAAATAGAACTACCCTACGACCCAGCAATTGCACTACTAGGTATTTATCCAAGGGATACAGGTGTGCTGTTTTGAAGGGACACATGCACCCCCATGTTTATAGCAGCACCATCAACAATAGCCAAAGTATGGAAAGAGCCCAAATGTCCACCAATGGATGAATGGATAAAGAAGATGTGGTATATCTATATACAATGCAGTATTACTCGGCAATCAAAAAGAATGACATCGTGCCATTTTCAACTACGTGGGTGGAACTGGAGGGTATTATGCTAAATGAAATTAGTCAGTCAGAGAAAGACAAAAATCATTTGACTTCACTCCTATGAGGACTTTAAGAGACAAAACAGATGAACATAAGGGAAGGGAAACAAAAATAATATAAAACAGGGAGGGGGACAAAACAGAAGAGACTCATAAATATGGAGAACAAACTGAGGGTTATGGGAAGGGTTGTGGGAGGGGGGCTGGGCTAAATGGGTAAGGGGCACTAAGGAATCTACTCCTGAAATCATTGTTGCACTATATGCTAATTTGGATGTAAATTTTAAAAAATTAAAAGAAAAAAAAGAATAGAATGAAAAAAAGAATAAAATTTATAGAAACTATTTAATACATGCAAGAACTAAAGATTGTACTTGCAAGCTCTTCTAAAGAATCTTCAAGGGGATAAGCTCCACTAGGGAAACTTTGGCAAAAGACTGGTGTTGAGCATTGGAGACATTTAGTGAAAACTTCTAGAGTAGAAAAAAACAAGATGAGGGTGGAAGGATAGTTTGATAGTTACATGCTCTGACAAAGTGGAAATAACACAGAAGGGAGACAGAAAAGGAAGAATAGAATAAGCTCATTGACACACAAGTACCACATGGGAGCCAAGGATTACTACATACAGTGGACAATCCGAAGAGCAGAAACCTAAGTAAGGTAAAAAATGAGCTAGGTGCTTCATATAAAGTATCACTAAAGAGGCGACCACTCGAACCTAAGTCCAAATATGTAATTACTAAAAGAAAGGTTTAAAAATATTTTTAAATGAAAAAGACCACATAGTAAACAGATAAAGTAAACATAGAAAGTTGAAGTAAATGTACACACAATAAAGTTATAAATTATGGCAAAGTTAACACCAAAGATGAGTCCATGTTAATATAAATAAATGAAATAAACTGAACATTTATGTGATAATAAAAAAGATCATTTACATAGGCTCAAAGGACTTTCCACAAAATACTAATGTTATTAATTTTAAAGACAAAAAGAGTGACTTGACCTTGAAGAAACCTGGAACATACCACTTTAAGGGTTCATAATTAACACCACCAGTAGCAGAATAAACTGATTTCATCTGATAGTACAAAATAACTGGCCTGTACTCATCATGAAATTCCAGAAAACACTGAGAAACTTTCCTGATTGAAGAAGCTGAAGAGACTGGAGAATCAAATTCAACATGTGCATTCAACAACTGGATTGTCTTTTTATTTTATTTTTCTTTTTTTAATCATTCTTTAAAAATGTTTATTTATTTATTTTTGAGAGAGCTAGAGACAGAGCACAAGCAGGGGGAGGGGCAGAGAGAGACAGGGAGACGAGAATTTGAAGCAGGCTCCAGGCTCCGAGCCATCAGCACAGAACTGGCACGGGGCTCGAACCATGAACCAAAAGATCATGACCTGAGCTGAAGTCAGACTCTCAACCGACTGAGCCACCCAGGTGCCCCTGGATTGTCTTTTTAAATAAAGGTAATTTGGGGGACAGTTGGAAAATTTAAATGGGGTCTGAGAATTATAGAGTGGTTACGTTAATTTTCTGGTTTTGATGGCTGCATTATGGTTATATGGAAATGCCTTAGTTTGTGGGGAAAATACACTTAAAGTGTCTAAAGGAGTAGGGGCAACATGTCGGCATCTTACTTTCAAAGGGGTTCAGGAAAAATGTTTCTTCTGTACTTTCAACTTTTCTGAATACTTGGGATGGCCTCAAAATGAATAATAAAAATAATAGTAAAGAAAACTCTGAGAAAGAAAAGTGCCAAGGCACAGTTCTACCATATAGCTTTGATAAATACAGTTGTACAATTTTGGTACATGAACAGACACACCAGTGCTAAGGAAGAGAATCCAAAAGTACATAAACACGATGTCTCAAATCACTGATAAGAAGATGAATTTACTAACAAATAACTAAAATAACCAGGTAACCATTTGGGAAAAGATAAATTTGAATCCATATTTCTTTTTATATCCAGAACAAACTCCAAATGAACCAGAGAGTCAAATGAAGAACAAACAAACAAACAAAAAAACCCAGCTATAAATACTAAAAGAACATGGGTGAATTATTTTATAGCCTAGGATTAGAAAGTCTAACTATAACTCAAAACAAGAAGCAATATAAGATTAATAGAATTCTATCTCCAAAATCTAAAAGTCTTTTGCATGGCAAAAAGCAAGAAGCAAATGACAAACAAGGAGAATATATTTGCACATTACATCGTAGAGAAAAAGTCAGTCTCCCTAAAGTACAAAAAACTCTTAAGAAAAAACAGAACTTGTTCAGAAAAAAATGGGCAAAAGACATGAACAGGCAATTCACAGAGAAGTGCAAATGACCTTAAATATATGAAAAAGAAAAAAATATATTGATGCCTTATCCATCACCCTACAGCATCTTTACCACACCTTAGCTAGCTAGCTAACGCCACCACCACCCCCAGCCCTGCCACACACACACTTTGAACTACTTCGTAAAATGGTATGTCTGCAATCTGTTTTGATATATGCCAACAACAAAAAATGGCAGAGTATCAATCAAATGTGATTAGCAAACTGCCATTAATAATCGACTCTAGATATATACACAAAGGCTCATTACACTACTCTTATTTTTGAACTTTTGAACATCTGCATAATAAAAAGTTTAAAAAAATAGGTATGAGTTGAATTCACTAGTTTAATAAAATCTATACCATGGAGTAAGTACTATGTAGCCATGAACAAGGACTGAGCAAGCTCCATCTGTAATGATCTGAAGTAATCCTCAAGATTCAGTGATATAAAAAAATGCAAGATACAGAATAATATATAAAGTAAGCATCTTTTGTTTAAGAAAAAAGCAAATAAATATGCATCACATATGTATGCACATTTAATTGCAAAAAAATATTGAAAGGGTAATAGAAACGAATAAAAGTGGCTGCCTGTGGTGGGGGAGATGGAAGAGTAGTGGGGAAAAAACAGGGCAGAAGGGAAAGGAATAAAAGCAAGACTTCTGCATATACCTTTTTATAGAAATTGGAATTTTGAATTATGTTTTACCTCTTTAAAAATCCACTAAACCAAAAAGAAAATTAGCAAATCCTAAATTTGAAAACAAAATATCTTAGTTGTATTTCAAATTAGTACAGTTGTTCCTTTTTTTATTGCACTTTATAGAGAACCACATTTTTTTTTTTAATTTTTACAAATTGAAGGTTTGTGGCAACCCTACATCGAATGAGTCTATCGGCACCATTTTTCCAACAGCATCTGTTCACTTCCTATCTCTGTGTTGCGTTTTGGTAGTTCTTTCAATGTTTCAAACTTTCCATTATTATTATATTTCTTATGGTGAGCTGTGATCAGTGATTATGACTCACTGGAAACTCAGATGATGGTCAGCATTATTTAGCAATAAAGTGTTATTAAGGTATATACATTATTTTTATAGGCATAATTCTACTACATACTTAATAGACTATGGTATGGTATAAGAATAACTTTCATATGCATCGGGAAACCAAAAAATTCATTTGACTCACTTTATTGTGATATTTACTCTGTTGTAGTGGTCTGGAATCAAATCCCAGTGTCTCTCAGGTGTGCCTGTAATGTGAACAGAGAAATTATTTCAAGTGACTTTTGAATATAATTCTCTTTATGTCCTTGGTAGGATACACACAAGGATAAAGAGAACTGCAAAGAAATCTTAACTTTTATTCCGTATTTCTATCATTAGTAGTAACACTCATTGCGATTGTGAAACTATATTTTGTATACTGTAGTATATTGTAGAATAAAACAAAAAATGTCAAGAGATGCCTGGGTGGCTCAGCTGGTTAAGCATCCGACTCTTGATCTCAGCTCTGGTCTTGATCTCAGGATCGTGATTTCAAGCTTTGCTTCGGACTCTGCAGGATATGGAGTCTACTTTTAAAAAAAGGTCAATATACACATGCTATTAGAAACCAGGATTTTTAGTATAAGGAAAAAAGAAATAGACCAAAGAAAGCCCTGTGGTAATAATAATTTGAATATTGTCTAAACTTATTATTTTTTTTTTAAATTTTTTTTTTCAACATTTATTTATTTTTGGGACAGAGAGAGACAGAGCATGAACGGGGGAGGGGCAGAGAGAGAGGGAAACACAGAATCGGAAACAGGCTCTAGGCTCTGAGCCATCATCCCAGAGCCCGACCCGGGGCTCGAACTCACGGACCGCGAGATCGTGACCTGGCTGAAGTCGGACGCTTAACCGACTGCGCCACCCAGGCGCCCCTAAACTTATTATTTTTTAAAGTTATTTATTTATTTATTTAGTTAGTTAGTTAGTTAGTTAGTTTATTTATTTTGAGAGAGAGAGAGAGAGTACAATAGTGAGAGAATCCCAAACAGGCTCTGCAGTGGCAGCACAGAGCCCAACATGGGATTCAAACCATGAGATCATGACCTGAGCTGAAATAAGAGACGCTTAACTGACTGAGCCACCCGGCACCCCTAAATTTATTATTTTTAGAAATACCTTTTTCTAGTTCTGTCCACTAAAAGGGCCTGGAAGCAGTGACGCTCCAGGAGCAATGAGCACATGTGATGTCCAGAGTTTGGTTTTAAATATTATTCCCCACTAACAGGAACCAAGGTTCCTTGGAGACATGGCCAATTCCAAAACTGGAGCCAGGAAAGCACAAGATGGGCCTGGGACATCTACTCGTGTCAGAATCCAAAAATGTGCTCAAAACTACTTGGTACATGAACGGACAGGAAAGGAACTTGAAGGAGCTCTTCTGCACAGACAGTGTGCAAAAAGAGCCTTTACTGCAACTGATTAAAAATACACATCCCTACAGAAAAAGAGAGAAAACTAATTTTTGGAGGCATTACAACTCCTTCCTCTGAAAATTAGTGATTAAAGGGAAAGAATTAAGCATTTATCAGGCCCTTTTCCAGAAGAATTTTCCCAGTTGATGAGTGAAAGCACTTCTTTAAAGAATACCATCAAATAAACGTAAAAGTGAAAAGACAATTTAGAAAATCAGCATTTTGGAACACCCAATGAAATAACTGATTCAGGCAAATATTATCAAATGGACAAGTTGTTAGGGAAAGGGATATTCATTTTGATGTCAAAATACCACCTGGCAGATGGGGCGCCTGGGTGGCTCAGTCAGTCATGTCCGACTTCAGCTCAGGTCATGCTCTCGCGGTTCATGAGCTCAAGCCCCGCATCAGACTCTGTGCTGACAGCTTGGAGTCTGGGGCCTGCTTCGGATTCTGTGTCTCCCTCTGCCCCTCCCCCACTCATGTTCAGTCTCTCAAAAATGAATAAACATTTAAAAAAAAAATCACCTGGCAGAGAATTGGCTAAGTGCGAAGCCGGGGTGGGGCGGGGGGGCAAATGTACCTTTAGAAGGAGAGATCAACCAAGTGATCGAATTTATCATCAAAACAGTGGAACAGGCTGATTATTATATCCTCCTGAGTAAGGAGGTTCAGGAGGTCGTAAGATACCCTACAGTTGGTCTGGTTCAAGATGTCAGTGCAAAGGGTGAGGGGACTGTTCAACGTCAGAGCCTAAAGAGGTACAAGCAAATGCAATGCATGAACCTTAACTGTAGATAGGAGTGCAAACATAAGTAAAAGGCCCTGAGGAGACCACGAGGGGCTGGAATCTAGATGAAATCAGAGGCTTATTAACTTCTTAGGTGTGCTAATGGTTTCCTCATTCAGGATGAACTAGGTTATGCTACAGTAACAGAGCCCAAACTCTCGGTGGCCTAAAATAAAGGTTTCTTTCTCACCCATCTTGTGCAGCAATGTTTCTTAAGTACGATGCGTCCCAAATTACTGCTCTTCATGGGAAAGTAATTCTGCGTTTAAGAACAGGAGAGACGCTTACTGGTCGGGGTAGGCGATTCAGAATGTGATTCTCCTACCATTCTGCAACAGAAGCTCCACAAATATTGTTAAGTGCAAATGCTTCTGAAGGTTGCTTTTGGTTACACATTCCACTCTTTGACAAGAGTTGCTGTGCAAAGGAGTATTTTACTTGCTTGGAAATAATTAGATTAGCACTAATACCATTTAGAAAAGTGGCAGAAATTAGTGTTTTATTTTCTGATAAGTACAATAGTATATATCCTTTTCTTGAGATAGTCATCTTAGTTTACAGGCTTTTTCTAGATACAGCCTTCTAAAGCGTATAGTTCTGTACTTGTAAAAACAGGTTCTACGTTTTAACCCACCAAAACATGTTAATGCGAGTTGTACTACTGCACGGAAAAGCCAACAGAATAGCCAAAACACGGCCAATGAAAATGGATCGACATCACCGATAAAAGCCTGCAACTTCTCCTTATATAGTTTTGTAAACGATCAGAATTTCATCCAACTTAGAATGCCAACTGAATGAATTTTCAGTACTCTAAAGCGGACCTAGAGAAAAAAAAAAGAGGTCAAAAAAGGCTATTCAAACGGCCGAAACGCAGAACACCGGCAACGGTGAACACTGGTGAGGGTGCGGGACAACAGGAAGTCTCATCCACCGCTGGTAGGAATGCCACCGGCTCCCCCACTTTGGGAGACGTTTTGGCACTTTCTTACAAAATTAAACAGGCTCGTCCCACACAACCCAGTAATTCTACTCCTTGGCATTTAGCCAAAGGTGTTGAAAACTTCTGTCCACACAAAAACCTGCACAACAGATGTTTATAGGCAACTTTATTAAAAACTGCCGTAACTTGGAAGCCACCCAGGTGCCCTACAATAGGTGAATGAATCAATCGTGCTATATCCAGACACGGAATATTATTCGGTGAGTGAGCGATCAAGACATGAAAAAACCGAGAGGAACCTGAAGTGCATTTATTAAGTGGAAGAAGCCAATCTGAAGGCTGCATACCGTATGATACCTACTATGCGACGCTATGGAAGTGGTAAAGCTATAGAGACGGGAAAAAGATCAGTGGTTGCCAGGGGTGGGTGGGTAGGGAGAGATGAATAGGCAGAGCATGGAGGATTTGGGGGGCAGTGAAGATACTCTGTATGATACTATAAAGGTCATCATACATTTGCTCAAAGCCCACGGAATGTAGGACACCAAGACTAAATAAACCCTAAGGTAACCGTGGACTTTGAGTGATAATGACGTATCAGTTTAGGTTTATCAGTTGTAACAAATGTACCACTCTGGTGGGGTATGTGAGAAATTTCCGGACTTTCCTCTCAATTTTGCTGTGAACCTAAACTTCTCTTTAAAAAATAGTCTTTCAAAAAGGAGGCGGGGGGGTTCCTGATACTACCCACACTGCCCTGCTACTCCACTAAATAAAGAGAATACAAAAAAAAAAAAAAAAAAAAAAAAGACTTCCTTCCATCTTTTTTAGTCAGGATTCCCTGAGCTACTCTGGCTTAGCTAACCTGTTCAAAACACCCCCATATAAACTCCTTCCTGCAAGTCACTTTCCTCCTCACATTTACCTCCAGATCTGCCTTTGGCAAGACATTTTACCAAATGTATACTCTTACTTGACACTGCCTTCCACCAAAATTAAGTGACTCAACGACATCTGCTGAGCCTTTTAGCCCACTGTGCCTGTTTTAAATATTTTGGTAATTATCTTTATGTAAGTTATTATTTATCAACATCAACCTTTGGGAAAATGAACTGAGGAAAGAAAGAACCACCACAACTTGATGCCATTTGTTTTTTGTGGGTTTTTTTACAGAAGAAAAACATTCAAAGTAAAATATGAACATTTAATTACCTTTAAATAACGTATGTAATAATTTACATGCTATACATTCCCAAACACACTGAACATAAATTCAATTTTATAAGACACATACACAATCTGCTTTTTGCCAACACATACGCTGTAGGTCACTTCAGATGTTAACTGATTTCTCAGTCCATGTGTGAGCACATAAATACACATATATATGCCTGGAGTTGAAGATAAACCAAAAACGCGTGAATATGAGAAGTCTGCCATGGAAGATTCTAAAACCACAATCAGTTAACTGGAACCAAGCAACAAGGCACAAAAGCTTCCCTTTGTGGTCACAAAGATTAAGGTTCCTGTCCCAGTGCTTAATTAAGTATGGAAATAGGCTTGGCTAAATCACAAACTATATTTTATAGTGCATTTCTGTCACTGTTTAAAAAGGATTATTTTTCTTCTTACATAACGCATTACACGAAAGCATTGGAAAAATAAACAGGATTAGGTAAGTTCCCATACAATAAAGCTTTTTTTCCCATGTGAAAAAGATACTTGTTTATGCTCAAAACTAATAAAATAGATATAAGCATAGTAAAGAGAAGCATTAGGGATCTTACGCAGGTTTCCTACTCTCCCTGAATCACATCCCTTGCCAGCCGTGTATACTTAAACCTTCAACTTTAAAGCCAGCTGAGTGAAGACCGTCAAATGCATGTGATTTTTTTTTTTCATTTAAAGATATGTTACTAGCACACAGAAACAGTTAACATAACAAGGCAAACAGAAACCTCCTAGCATTTAAGTTGTTTTGCTAACTTTGTACTAGGCTATCCTTAATTTTCCTTTTCTTCCCCTATGTTAACGGATAAGATAAAAATGTTCCACATAGAAATGGCTGCTTTAAAATTCATGCAACCAAGCAAAATCTAAACTACCTGTACTAACTTCCCTTTTTTAATCCCAAAATTTTAAGGAAACTGAAAGTTTGTTTTAGGAAGAGCAACTCATTGAAAGATAAAACCGTATATATCTATATACTCTTCACTGTCTCTAAGAACAGTTTTAGAGCCTTAGCTTGTTAAAGTTACACAGTTAAAAAAGGAATAAAGCCAACCACAGAGCATCAAAAGAATGCAGTAATCCATACATAAAAGACAGTCAAATATGTTTACACATATTCAAGAAATCAGTAATCTAAGTTGTAAGTAATGTCATCAAGTGTAGCACTGCACAAACTGGAATCAGAATTAAACCTTCAGTTTCATTAATCTTGAATATGGAAGTGGGACCAGCCAACCATGAACTTAACAGTGGACTTGTACATCTGTTTATACAGGAGTATTGTAGCATGCAACCCCTGCAGTAATGAGAGTGCAATTCTTTACAGAGAAAACAAGGCTGACCAAAAGAAAAAAACAAAAAAACCTTGCTCTCGGCTATAAAACCTAAGAGTAAAGAATAAGTTGAGATTTTTAAGGCTTTCTCAGAAGGATTTTTCATGGCACTTCAACATTAAACACCACTAATAGGCAAAATATGTAAATACTCATGGTTACGTAATTGTAAGTCCATGCCATGTCAATTATTAGGTAAGGGAGAACTTGGTCAATTAAATTAGAGTTACGGAAAGTTATTCATGTTTGGCTGTGATTAACATACAAATCATACAGAAGTGTCAATTCACTAGTATACAGTACCAGTTGTGTTCTGAGTAGATCCGCCCATTCCACTCGTTTCTTAAAGAAGTGAAAGTCATTCCTTGCCGGAAATGCAATTAAACGGACTTACTTCTCTCACAACAGCAGTTATTACCCTTTCTTCAACTACTCGACCCCAAAATCATTATCAGACAAATTCCTTTTGGTCATGCGCAAAGACCATTCTCACAATCCATTCTTGCACTACAGTCAGTCCAGAAAATACTCTATGCATCTAACAAGTCATTCTTGCCACACCATACTCTAAGCTGACCACACCGGGTTCCGATTTGGAAAACTCCTCAGCGTATTCACTGTAACGATTATCTGCTGGGTTGCTGCCCTCTATAGTTCGAAGAGCATGATTCACAGGTAACAGAGTTTGCTCCTTGAAACACAAGGAAGTTTTGAGGGTAGGTGATTCAGGATGAACTGAATGTATCAATTCCTTGGTGAGAATTCCATCTGTTGGCTTATTTTTACATTGTTTAATTTTCTAGAACAAATCCAAATTTGAAAAAAATTACTAATTGCACATACTACACGTTCAGTATAGGTTAGATGAAAGAAGAAACCAAGCTTTTGCAAATGTTCTCTTTGTGAACAATACAAAGTTAAACCTCAAAAAATTAATAAAATCTACTGCAGAAGAGTAAGACATCATTGAGAATCCTGACTGTTTATACAACTTTTATAGTGAAAAATGGTTATTACACTTGACTGCAAAAGATCCTAAGCCTTCATATTTGAAAAGGATATACGTTACCTAGAAAGCATAAAAAAAAAGTAAACATTTCATAATGAAACACATGTGTATGAGACCTTCACCCTGAATCACAACTGTATAATAAACACACACTTACTTACATAAAGGTTTTATTGCCTAAAGAACTTTCTTACATGGTTTCCCTATAATGGTTTGTTAGGTAAGCACAACCAGCTTTAGAACACAAGATTAAAAAAAACAAACAAACAAAACAAAAAAACAAAAAAAAAAACCCAAAAAAGAAACAGAACACAAGATTTTAGAAGTATTCTTTGGCAAAGTATCACGCTCTCCAAATCCCTGGACCGTTCTCCAGCCAATCTGCTTGTGTCACCTACGTCTTGGGCTTGCCTCACTTTTTACACATCCTCCTACTGCTTCCTCAAGTGGTTATTAGTTACCTCCTATTCTGACAGATGACTAAGGAGCAGTCCTGCCTGATTGGCAGACACGACAGTCTGAGTTACAACTGTCTACGATTTTTAAAGTAGGTACTCGCTGATCCTTTTTGCTTCTATATGATGACTGACAGAAAGATGATACGAAAGTCTTAGAGTGGAGAGGGATTTCTTAAACAAGATACAAAAGAAGGCATAAAACATAAAGACTCATCAATCTGTACACAAAACATATCATAAATAAAATGGAAAAGACAAAAATGGACTAAATGCTGCCACTTGTGATAGCATCTAGATAGATAGATAGATAGATAGATAGATATGAAACAAAGAATTAGCGTCTGGTATATAAAGAACCCTTACGGATCAGTAAGGAAAAGGCAAATATGCCAACAGAAAAATGAGTGGAGGTTGGAACAGGCCATTCACAGAAAAGTGAAAACCAAATGGCCGGCATATATATGAAAAGTCATTCAACTTCATTTGTGATCATGGAAATCCAAAACTGAAAACAAATGAAGTGTTCTGCAGTAGCTGAATGGAGAGACTGATATATGCATATAAGAGAATATTATACAGTAGTTAATAATAAAACGAATTAAAGCTACATGTATCAACATGGATAAATTTCAAAACAATGTCGAGTAAAATGAAGCATGACGATATAACAACCTTTATATACTTTTAAAACGTGCAGCTCCTCAAGCCGGGTGAAGGGTACATGTGCAATCATGTTGCCTGTTGCTTTTATACCTTATTAGAAAATATATTCTTTTGTATTTTTTAATAAATATTAAAAATAATATTTTAAATCATATAAAACAGTCTTATAAATTCTGGATAAAAAGACAGACAGAAGTATAAAAATATGCACAGGAATAATTAACGCTAAATTCCGCCCAAATTATGTGGGGATGGGCTGAGCAGAAGTATACAGGATCTTCAAATATATCCTATTTCATTTCTTAAAAAAAAAAAAAAAAGAAAGAAAGTGCTGAGGTATGATAAATATTAAAATCTCAAAAAGCGTGAAAGATACCCCAATATATATTACGTTCATATCTCTACTTTTCTGATGACCCCTGAACAACACAGGGGTTGAAGGAACCAAACCTCCCTGCAATCAAAAACCCACATGTAACTTATGACTCCCCCAAAACATAACTACTAATAGCCTACCATTGACTGGAATCCTTATCAATAGCATAAACAGTCAACTGATACATATTTTGTATGTTACAATGTATTATATATTTTCACAATAAAGTAAGCTAGAGAAAAGAAAATGTTATTTAGGAAGGCATAAGGAAGAGAAAGTATATTTACAGTACTGTGCTGTATTTGTAACAAAAAAAAATCCACTTAGAAGTGGACCTGTGTATTTCAAACCCATGTTGTTCAAGGGTCATCGGATATCGTACATCAGCTGTACAGTATTAGTATTTCAACATTAAAATTCAGGGAAAGCAATTCAAACTTAAGAGGTTTCTACATACCAATTTACACTTCCAACATAAGGAAATAAACTAACTTAATATTCCAAATGTATTATATTAAGACACTTCAGAATACTTACAGATTCTAAGTCTTTAATATCTTTCTCTAACTGCTTATTTTGCTCATTCATATTCGTAATTATATTAAACACAGACTGTCTAGGATGCAATGTTCGGTCAAATTGGTGGTACATGTTTCTCCAAAACCTTTAGGACAAAACCAAAAAACAACAGCTCAATACATTGTGTTTGAAAAAAAAACAAGTATAAATACCTCAATGATGCCAACTTACTTAAAATGGAAAGATACTGTATTTGGCTCCAAAACTGTAAATTTTGGAGATTTGGAAGTGTAGAGAGGATTTAAGTACTTCTTCTGGTCATCCAGGAGAAAAGGCCACAGGGAGTAAGTCTTCTCCTTTAACCTTGGTGTAATGAGAAAAACAAAGAGTTTCTCACAGACGCTAATAATCATTTTTTATAGAGCAGGCAATTCCTTCCCAAGTAGATTTCAGTTTTAATTTTTCCTTGTACTCACAGTCTAACCTCACCTTGTCTCTGCATTCTGTATTCTCCCTTTTCACTCATAATCATGAAATAAAACCGTGTCTCTTTGAACATGACACAGGTCTACCATTTCTCTCACAACCATACACGTTAAGAGATTCCTTTCAACTCCCACAACTTCGGACACGTGGTCTCTGTGACACCTATCTCAAACCACCATACACATGTATACAGAGTAAGACACTTGTATCACTCTTTGCCTCATTCTCTTAACCCTCCATAGGGGCCGTAGTACAAGCAATTGCAGAGCAGGGACAAATTTAAGTGGGAATGAGTACAATCAAAGGGAATTGGGAAAAATCAAGTCGCTATTCAACAGCAAAAACACACCAATTATATTGCAATTTTAAGAATACGTTAGGTGAAGTAAGTGCATAAAGAGTAGAATGATTTAGATAGTACATTTACGAAATGAACATAAAATAGATAGGAGTAGAGGGAAAAGGGGAGAGTTTGCTCATTTTTCTATGATCCCTAAGATGGGTAAGTTCTTAGAGAAAGACTAATAGGAAATACATGCTTTTACGACCATCTTCCTTTTTGACAGGATGTTTGGCACTAACTGAGGACAGTGTTTCCTAAAATAGCTCTGTACTCAGCATCATCTGCTCCAAATTATGATAAACTGTGAATTACCATAGCATGGAGCTAAAGTCTTAATGGTCTTTGATTTGTTCATCTCTGTCATACTTGATTTCAGTTGCAATTCCTTTCACACATCTTTAGAATCTTCCACGTGCTCTCAGTTCTGCTTCTGAGTTGGTTGAGAGTGAGAGTGTGTGGCTGTCTTCAAATTACTATCAGACTTAGCTTCTCTAGTTCTTGGATACGCAAGAATCTATAACTGCTCTTTATTGGCTTGTAAGAAACCTAAGTGCAGAAACTCAACCTAAAAAAAATGTAAGAACTTCTCACGGCCTTATCCCACATCTCCTTTGTATCAAAATCTAGCCAGAAACCCCTACTCCCAAAGACTGGTTAGGAAAGAACAGATAGGAGACCCAATTCAGGGACAGACACACTATAGATAACATATTTTCCCCAAACAATTGTCTGCTTAGAAATGTGAGAACTGTGGCACCGGGTGGCTCGTCAGCTGAGCGTCCAACTCTTAATTTTGGCTCAGGTCATGATCTCACGGTTCGTGGGACAGAGTCCATGTTGGGCTCTGTGATGACAGCAGGGAGCCTGCTTGGGATTCTCTCTCTCTCTTTATCTCTCTCTCTCTCTCTGCCCCTCCCCTGTGAGCAACTGCATGCTCTTTTTCTCTCTCTAAATAAATAAACTTTCAAAAGAATTTTTAAAAAATTATTTTTTTTTAATGTTTATTTTTGAGAAAGACAGAGTGTGAGCAAGAGAGGGGCAGAGAAAGGGAGACACAGAATCCGAAGCAGGCTCCAGGCTCGGAGCTGTCAGCACAGAGCCCGATGTGGAGCTCGAACTCACAAACCATGAGATCATGACCTGAGCTGAAGTCAGATGCTTAACCAACTGAGCCATCCAGGTGCGCCGCCCCCCCCCACCCCCCAAATAAAATTATTAAAGAAAAAGAAATGCAAGAAATATAAAGCCTCAAGAATTGTAAAATTCTTTACCAAACCTTAAAACTTAGTGATCAATACTTTGTAGGAAATGAAATAGTGTAAGGCTTTTCTGTTCTAAATATATATTCAGACTAGAAAGGAACATGAAGGGGGTTTCCAGGGTGTTGGCAATACTTCTTGTTCTAGGTGCTGGTTACATGGATGGATGAGTTTTAGATGTGCTGAGCTTCGCACTTAAGCTATATGTACTTTCCCATGTGTATGCCACATTTCAAAACAAATTTTTTAAATGTGTTTTTACTATTAACCTGAGGATGTGAAGGATCTTCAGAAAGTACTTAGCTTCAGAAATACAGACAATAAAATTCAGTTCTATTACAAACTGTCAAGGTATTTTATTATGTTCAACCATGATCTATGTTAGACCTCAGCTAAGTAGGAAAAAAAACCAGTCCATTTGAAGCAAACCATCTTACTTGAGTTCTTCTCTTTCCTTCTGACAATTTCCAAGGAAGTTTCCAAATTGGCATGAATGAATATGTTCATGGATCTGAAGGAGAAATGCTTCATTGAATTCAAAGGCTTGTGGAAACTGTTCGGTCAAATGCCACACACATTCCAAGAACTGAGTAAACACCGGTGAGACTTCCTTTGGGTCACCATCCAAATGGCCACACCTAACCCCCCAGAAAGTACAAGCTTTTGAAAATGCCTCTGAGAGAAGACAAGTGTTCAGGTATTATTAAGTTTAAACACACACACAAACACACGAACCAAAAACTTTGTGATATTGGCATTAAAAAAGTATAATTTTTTTATTAAAGCAATTTACACCTGAGTTTTTCAACCACAACTTTAAAGGGTATGTTATCTTCTAAGTACCACAATCCAGACAGAAGGAAGGTAATGAATTGCCATAAAAATTAACAAAGGTATGAGAATTGAAAGAAGTAACAGAAAAAAAATTAAATCAGTTTTCATACAAAAAAACAGCACTCTCACCTGCCTCTGGACATGTGAGCTCATGAAGAACAGAAATATTCTGGCACTCTAAAATAGCTTTATTAATTTTACAAAATATGTAAGTGTAAAAGCATGACTCACCTCTCTGAAAACTTATGTCCAAAAGAGATCCAATCCTTTTCTATTAAAACCTTAATAAGAAAAAGTAAAATGCAATTTACAACTACTTTCAATTTCTTTTGTTTAAAACGGATTAAAAACTATTATTTTAGGGGCGCCTGGGTGGCGCAGTCGGTTAAGCGTCCGACGTCAGCCAGGTCACGATCTCGCGGTCCGTGAGTTCGAGCCCCGCGTCGGGCTCTGGGCTGATGGCTCGGAGCCTGGAGCCTGTTTCCGATTCTGTGTCTCCCTCTCTCTCTGCCCCTCCCCCGTTCATGCTCTGTCTCTCTCTGTCCCAAAAATAAATAAACGTTGAAAAAAAAAAAATTAAAAAAAAAAAACCTATTATTTTAATAGCAGCATTTACCCTTTCAACTTATGGTTGCAAACAGAACAAAACAATTTTTTTTTTAAGTTTTTTAATGTTTATTTATTCTGGAGACAGAGAGACAGAGCGTGAGCAGGGAAGGGGCAGAGAAAGAGGGAGACACAGAATCTGAAACAGGCTCCAGGCTCTGAGCTCTCAGCACAGAACCCGATGCGGGGCTTGAATCCATGAACCGCAAGATCATGACCTGAGCCGAAGTGAGACGTTCAACCAACTGAGCCACCCAGGCGCCCCCAAATTTTTGTTTAGTTATAGGCAAAATATAGAAAGAACCTGGATTAGGGGTTGGTTTAACAAAGAGCAAAAATGATGCATAAAAGAAATGGTAGTCCTGTGACTTAATCATTTCAGTTGTATTTATTACATTTTAAATGAAAAGTACATGCTATAAAGCACTAGTACATTTACATTTTTATATGTAATATCTGCATAGTAAAAAAACTAAGAAAATATAAATCAAAATGGTAACAGTGGTTAACTGTGAGTGGTAGACTGGGATATAAGTTTTAAACCTTTTGGCTTACTTGTACATTACTTATATGGTGCTTACCAAAAAAAAAAAAAATATATATATATATATATACACACATACACACACACACACACACACACACACACACACACACACACACACAGAGAGGGAGATGGGGAGAGACAGAGAGAGAGCAATGAAAAGTTTATATTCAAATTCAAATGTTGATATCAACCTCTTGAATGAACTGTCTTTATCTGTTTTCTCTGTCACAACTCTACTGAAGAGACAGGCTTCTGATTTTTTTCAGTCTAATTTATGTAACGTATCTTCTTTGTATACCACATAATTTCATTATATAATCACCAAGTACATTTTCAGTATTAAAACTGCCACATTTAGCTGCTCTGATTTTGTTTTAAATCTCTCCAGAAGGCCATGTAATGTGATGGGGAAAGATGCAGTTTCTGGAGCCACGTTGCATGGGTTCAAATCCTAGCTTTGCCACCTCCACACTTGTGTGACCTCAGGCAAACGGTCTTCAGGCTGGAGCCCCAAATTTTACTGCAGGCCCTCTGCCTTTCCTGTCCACACCCACATCTAAAACCTCACTCAGTGTCTTTCTCACGAAACTTAGTCATCTGTTTCTCTCAGCAGAGAGAGCAAGAGAGCAGCACCATCCATCCTAGCAACTGAGTCCACATCTGGAAAATCATCCTGGAAGGGGCCTCCTCTCTTCTACTGCACATTTAACCCAGGAACAATTCTTATGACACTACTTTCTCAATATTCCTGGAGGTTGAACCCTACCCTCTTGTATCTGTGCGGGACTGCCCTACTCCTGGCTGTCTTTTCTCTTCTGAGTTATCTTGCCAGTTTCTCCACTGGTCTCTTGCCCTCCATCATCCACTCCCCTCCACCTGGAAGACACCAAGCCATCTTTTTACAAAGAAGATCTAAGCAAGTTACTGTTCCCTCTATTTAAAGCCCGTTAATGGCTCTCACTACCCAAAGAAGGTGAAGGTCAAATTTCAGTCTTCTCTTCCTCAGGCTTTCATCTCACTATATTCTTCTGCACCCAAGTAGCCCACTCTGACACCCTGAGCCCCAGTCATCACGCACACCTGCAGTCAGCTAACGGATCTATGCTTTGGTTCTCATTGCTCCTTTTGCCTGGGAAGCTCTCACTCTGTCCCAGGGCATTTATCACATGACTTCATTTGAATGTCTAGCAAACAATTAAAGCCAAACGTGGCACAGAAAATATTCCTCACCTTACACTCTCAAGGTAAGCTGCACATAATTTTATCAGGAGCACTTCCATTCGGCCTATCCCAGATTCGGCATGTTAGTGCCACCAAATAATGGTGCTGAAAGGGATGTGGTGATGGTGAACTTCCCTCTGTCTTAAAGATGGCACTACATTTAATAATTCTAACTAATGACAACTTTCTACCTTCGCTTCATTTACTTTACTTGCCATGAGTTAAGATGCAAATTTTGAAAATCTAATCACGTTAAAAGACAAAAAACAGGAGCCAGGGCTTTAGCTTCACAGAGCAGAAAATCTAGGGGCGCCTGGGGGGCTCAGTCGGTTAAGCATCCAACTTCAGCTCAGGTCATGAGCTCGTGGTTTGTGGGTTCGAGCCCCGCATCAGGCTCTGTGCTGACAGCTCAGAGCCTGGAGGCTGCTTTGGATTCTGTGTCTCCCTCTCTCTGCCTCTCCCCTGCTTGTGCTCTGTCTCTCCCACTCTCTCAAAAATAAGTAAACGTAAAAAAATAAAAATAAAAAAAATAACAGAAAGTCTATTCAACTAGAAATTTAATCTTCAGATATAAAACATGCTTCCTAATGTGTAATTACAATTAACAAATAAAGGAGTTTTAAACAGAAAGTTTCCTCTAGAATATAATTTTTTTTAATGTTTTCATTATTTATTTTTGAGACAGAGAGAGAGGAAGAGAGAGTGCAAGCAGGGGAGGGGCAGAGAAAAAGGGAGACACAGAATCTGAAGCAGGCTTCAGGCTCTGAGCTGTCACGATAGAGCCCAACGTGGGGCTCAAACCCACGAACTGCGAGATCTTGACCTGAGCCGAAGTCGGATGCTCAACCGACTGAGCCACCCAGGCACACCTAAAAAATAATTTTTAAGTACTCTTATTTGTGCCTTGTTTTACTATATCACTCATATTAGTTAGACAGAAATGAGGGAGAAAATACTGAATATTTCTACTATAACATTTTAGGAAACAACTATTAAATTTAAAAGTTGTTGGGTCATCGGGTGGCTCAGTCGGTTGAGTGTCTGACTTCAGCTCAGGTCATGATCTTGTAGTTCCTGAGTTCAAGCTCTGCATTGGGCTTGCTGCTGTCAGCCTATCAGCACAGAGCCTGCATCAAATCCTTTGTTCCCCCCCTTCTCAAGCTTGCTCCCTCTCTCCAAATTAAAATTAATTAATTAATTAATTTGAAACTCATTTTCAAAGAGGTGGCACAAATTGAAATCAGTCTGATTCAAGGTTTTTGAAACTCAGCACTATATATATTTTAAGCCAGAAAATTCTTTGCTGCAGGTGCTGTCCTATGTGGTCTAGAGTATGAGCAGCATCCGGGCCTCTACCAGCTAAATGTTAGTTAAATCCTTTCCTTTGTAACAATCAAAGCTGTCTCCTAACATGGCCAAACGTCTCCTGGGAGGACAAAATCGCTCCTATTTGAGAATCACTGGTCCGGCCAAATCACTCCTTACCATGAATCCTTTGATTGTCCTGTAGTAGGAATCCAGTAAGAGAGAGCCAAGGGAACAGACCTGGGACGTCCTATCCCAACCATCAGAACAATGTACCAACACACTTGCACTTTCAACCGTTATTGCCTGGAAAGAAAGATCACATACTTAGATTACAGCAGAATACGTTTTAGTTACATCGATTAAGTTCTATTTAAAAACGACACTAGCAAGTACTGCATTTCACAGAAGAGCAAGGATGGCAATGGTAATGTCACGGCATAATTTCCAAAAAGAAAAAAAAAAAGGCAAAACACAATAAAAACACAAAGCATACCAACCAAAACCAAAACCAAAACCACTGTTTCAAAGTATTTGGGGATTTCTTTTTAAGTCCCTACATGAAGTGCCACGTGATCTTTTAAAGCTCAAATGAAAGGAAGCCTCATTAAGGAGGTAACACGTAATAAAACTTATCTGACTGGAAAAGATACCAGGTCCCAACAGAATAAATGTATTCCTTCCCAACCAGTATAAACCCCAAACCAAATATGAGAAAAGAAGAGTTACTTTGGCTAAGAAGATTGCTGCATCCATAACAGCTTTGATATGGCGAAGCCATCCTGAGCTCTCCAAACCAGAGTAGAAATCACTGACAGAAAGCCCTTTGGTACCATTAACTAGAAAAGAAGGGAAAAATTTTCAATTAGAATGAGGCTACAGTCTCCGCTTTTCCTCCTCAAGCTCTCTCTGAGTTAAATGAAAAAAAGAAGAGGACAAAATAAAAAGGACTCTATAAATGAAAAGATGCTAGGAGAAGCTCAATAATGGATTTTGGGGGTATGTTTTTCTGTCATTCTTCATGCTTAAGTAAAGCTCCAATCTCTTTTAAAAAAAAAAAACTTAAGTACGAAGTGTTTAATTAAAAAGTCTGATTTTTTTTCATTAAAGAATTTTAAGTTTATTTTTGAGAGCGAGCGAGCGAGCGAGCGAGCACGAGTCAGGGAGGGGCAGGGAAAGAGGAAGAGAGAGGATCCCAAACAGGCTATCTATGCACTGCCAGTGCAGACCAGTGCAGGGCTTGAACTCACGAACCATGAGATCATGACCTGGAGTCGAAATCCAGAGTTGGACATTTTACCAACTGAGCCATCCCAGTGCCCCTGATATTTAAAAAAATTTTTTTTTTATTAAAAAAATTTTTTTTTCCAACGTTTATTTATTTTTGGGACAGAGAGAGACAGAGCATGAACGGGGGAGGGGCAGAGAGAGAGGGAGACACAGAATCTGAAACAGGCTCCAGGCTCCGAGCCATCAGCCCAGAGCCTGACGCGGGGCTCGAACTCATGGACCGCGAGATCGTGACCTGGCTGAAGTCGGACGCTTCACCGACTGCGCCACCCAGGCGCCCCAGATATTTTAATTTTTAAAATTCCACACCGTGACTGGAAAGACACCTTAGTACTTAAATAGAGCATTACTATCATCAATTAATCAATCTAACAATAGCAATTTCTGTAACACCATTAGAACTTTGCTGTCCAACACAGGAGCCACTATCTACCTGAATATGGCTATTGACATATGTTTAGTCCAAACTGAGATGCACTGTAAGAGTGTAAAATACACACTAGTCAATTTCTAAGACTTTAAAAAAAAAAAACCACCTAAAATGTGTCATTACTAATTTTTATACTGATTACACGTTAACACAATGTTTTTTAATATATTAGGTTAAATAAGTACGTTGTTAAAATTAATTTCAACTTTTTTTTTTTTTTTACTTTTTGGAATGTACAGGAAATTTTTAAATTACCTTAATTTTAAATTTTATAATTGGACTAGCATTATATTTCTATTAGACAAAGTTGCCTCCAAGGCAAGCAATAATTCATACCTTCCAATAACTTCTGAAGGCTGGACCGCATGACATGAATATTTTCAATTCCAACAAACTGAAATCTAATATTAGAATAGTTGTCTTCATTTTCATAACCTTTTCCAGCTGCTCTGTTGGCCATTGCATTCAGCTAAAATTTAAAATTTTAGAAATTTAGAGATAAATTGCTTTTATCTTTTAATTTAGTTCACCAAAACATCACGAAAGCACTAAATGAACCGTATTTTACCAGAGAGTTTAAAGAACATTTTAAAACTGAATATGCTACCATTTTTTAATGAATAAAAGTGTCACATGTTTTAACAGTAAAGAGGGCCACTAACAACACGATTGCTATATAATGGAAAGTTCAGACAAGAAGCTCCCCACAAATAATTTATGAAACTAATTCACTTATGTTTGTAGTCAGTTTTCCATATGTTTGCAGTATTTCAAAATTTAGAAGAAGAAAGAAATATCTCTTATCTGAATCCTAAATGATTCAGAGATGAGCAGAGCTGGGAAGTTTTTCTGTTGCAGAATGAATGAGACCCACTTCAGAGCAAGCCTGTGGAGCCCTTGACCATCGGAGAGCCACAGGGACCCTGAAGAATCAGATCTGAAATACACGTCAGGTTATCTGAGGTCCTCCACATTAGAGATTACTGGAGGCCCACATGGTACATACCATGGCATGTAATCCACTGGCCTGATATATCTCCAAGAATTGGGCCAAAATAAGGAGAAAACAGACTGCCAGTAGGCCCCATGTCTTTGGTCACTAGATCAAATGTAGAAGGCCATTTAAGATTTGGCATGTTTTAATTCTTCCAGACTAGGATTTCATACTACACACTATTACTGTTTACTAAGTATTCTTATCAACTTGGATGAAACAAAACCTAAATTGAAAGAAAAAGTAGCTTTTCATTCAGTGGATGGGGGCCCGGTTTGGTAACAAGAACAGTTCAATTCTAGCTGCTGGCTCACTGGCTATTCCACACCTAAGGTGAAAGTTAGATAGTAAAACGCTTCCACATTATCACTACTTAAATTTGAGTTCATCAGATGAGAGTCAGAGATTAAAATGCTTCCACATTACTACTCAAGTTTAACTAGTATAACAAAACAAAGAGAGAGGCCTGTTTTCTGTGTAGAAGTCAATTATACAAATGAGAGGTATAAGGTCCTGAGAAACAGATTGCCCTCAAGCCTCATATTCAGAAAGTCTTGTGTTACAACAATCGTTTATATCTAATATCATCTAAAAGTAGTTCTAACCTATGAACCCACCTAGATGAAACAAGGAAGTAAAATAAAATTTGTCTTACGATATCACCAACATTCTAGACTTCTAAGAACGTCTTTTCTTGTTAACAAGATAAAAGATTATCAAATTATCAATTTCTAATTTTTAATATTTCTTTACTCAAATTAATCTTCAAATTAATCTTCTGTTTCTTCCATTATCTTTTGTGAGAATGCACAATGATGAGAATAACTTCTAGAACAACTACCGTTCCTTTCAACAAAACTGCCTAAAATCGTGTTCTATATCGCTCACTCGCTTTTTCTCATCGCTTTCTCTTATTTTCTCATCATTCCAGATTTTTGAAGAAATCCTCACTATAATTCTGCCAATGTCCTTTTGTGTAGCCCACCAGCTCTGCATGCGATGCTATAATAAAAATTAAAAGTGATGTTAGCTATTACCATTGAGGATTTTAATTACTTTAGTTTCAGGATCCAATATGCATTAGTTGTTTAACTGTGTTTATAAAAAGAAAAAGGGATTCTGACATTTGGCCCAATGATAAAAATTTAACCTAACATTATAGATGCCTAACAGAACAACTGTTTCCTGTTTACTATCTATAATTCTCTAGTTCAATGTTTCTTAAGTTGAACTCACTATTTTCCTTATTTTCTTGAATATTTCAATTAAGGCCCATTATTTTAACAAAAAGTATTTTGACAATTAAAAACTCTACCAAAAAAATTTAGTAAGATTTTCTAATTTTTCACAACACACATACTATTTAATATTTCTTCACAATAACATAAGACTTACACATCATCAAGAGCTCTCAATATAAAGTTCAGCTTTTCTAAATTTATGTATAAATCAGAAGACATAAGAAATCACACATCTGGGAAACAAGTCTCCTAACCTGGCATCCTTTTAAAGGCTGCTTTCCTCAGTATCATTAGCCTCAGTTACTTTAAAACTAGGATTCAGATAGGTCGATTATGGGCAATTAGATCAAATCTCACTAATTAAAGTAACAAAGATAATGAAACAAACAGACTGTACTGTATTCAAGACACGTACTTTGGGCCTGGTATCCATTACATACATATAGCGATTGACTGGGTTGGCTTTACTAATGGCTTGAAGCAAATGTTCATCCTCCAGGCACCTGGCACTGAATCCTGATAGTGGTTGACTACATCGACAAATGGCAGCCTAATTTTAAAAGGACAGAAAACAGATTATTCAGAGATGTCTAAAACATGTCTAAAAAATGCTTAAAAGAAAAACAAAAGTTAAAATCAAACATGTAATCTTTTAAAAAAAAATTTTTTTTTTCAATGTTTATTTATTTTTGCGACAGAGAGAGACAGAGCATGAATGGGGGAGGGGCAGAGAGAGAGGGAGACACAGAATCGGAAACAGGCTCCAGGCTCTGAGCCATCAGCCCAGAGCCTGACGCAGGGCTCGAACTCACGGACCGCGAGATCGTGACCTGGCTGAAGTCGGACGCTTAACTGACTGCGCCACCCAGGCGCCCCATATGTAATCTTTTTAAAAGATGGCAAGACAATTAGAAGATGTTAACTCTAAAATACTATTAGAATTAAACGCTTTTTTTAATATCTTGGTGTTATGTAAATTTTCCCAATATTTCCTTCTAGTAAGAAACTGAAATGCTTCCTTGCCTAGTTTGATGAAAAATTCCTAAATTCTAAGAAGCAACACTTGGTCAATTCTCTATCATGTAACCTACTAAGATACTTGCATTCTATGCTCTAGATTATAAAATACTTTGAACTCAAGTTCAAGTAGGAGATTAGTCAATAAAGGTAGAACAAAATTTTTAAAAATAGCAACATTTGAGCTTTTACTTTCCCAAAGCTTTTAGATCTCTACTGAGAAATCAGATCTTAATATAAAATGAGACATAAAGTATGAAAAATGAGTTTCAGTTTAAATTTGAGTTAAAACATAGTCAATCTAGGAGGGCAAAAATATCTGTAAGAAGTAGTGAATGTTGGATTAGACATTTTAAAGTCTTAAAGAAAGACTGAAAGATTTAGACCTATATACTTTTTCTCCAATCTCATCCATACCACCTCCAACTTAACCCGACCCAACATTCCAACCATAGTGTTTAACATTAAGCAAAAAGAGTAAACATAAATTCACACATTCACATATTTTAAATTCATACACAAAATAAAACCACGAGAATCTAATAAAATAGAGGAAAATGAGGACTGCTTTACAACATTCTTTTCAGACATACTTTCTGATTTGTTAAATTGGGCACTGAATATCTATTTTCAGCCAAGCTTTCCAATAAATACTGTATACAAATGTGGGTGTGTCAAATAGAGGCCATACCCAGTCATAACTCCCTATGACTTTGTTATGAAGAGTAGATTGAGAATTTCTGTTTAAAGTTTTACCCTTTACCTCTGGCTCCCTTCTAAAATTGAACTAAAATTCTAATAAAGACATCTAAAATGTATAAAATCAAAAAATCAAAGAGAATGGAAAAGAGAAAAGTACAGTAGAAATATTAACAAAATTTCAGTAAATGAAAGCAAATTGATAAGTAATAACCAATTTATTGGAACAAAGAAAGCTGCCAAGTTGTTATAAGTCCACAAGAACCAAGTATTCTGAGCAGCAAAATTTACCTCTGATTTACCTCTGAAAGCCTGACCCAGAGTATAACTGAAAATAGAACTGGCTGAATATCTGTATGGGGACTAGTTAAGGCTCCCACATCTTCCCTCGCCCTGAAGACAAAGTTTATCCTGTGAAAAGGATTAACCCGAAGACTCTGGACGATAGGCACAGCTGTGGGTGTAACCCTCAAAAAACAGGAGGATGGGGCGGTTGGGGGGGGGGGGCACCTGGGTGGCTCAGTCGGTTGAGCATCCGACTTCAGCTCAGGACCTGATCTCATAGCTCGTGAGTTCAAGCCCCACGTCAGGCTCTGTGCAGACGGCTTAGAGCCTGGAGCCAGCTTAGGATTCTGTGTCTCCCTCTCTCTCTGCCCCTCCCCTGCTCACACTCTGTCTCTCTCTCTCAAAAATAAGCAAACATTAAAAAATAATTACAAAAAAACCCCAGAAAGAATCCAAAGATAGAGATCACACGTGCACACAAACTTCTGAACAGCTTTGTAGTACCCCACTTTTAAATATGAGAGGGCAGCTAAGAATCAGGTATTTTGAAAGGCATGAAAAACAAACAAAAAAATAAACAGAAAAAAGGAACTCTGAGCAACAGACAACTAATGTGGGAAGCAAAATAATTCTTTTTAAAAAATCTTTAATATCTTCAGGGAACCCAGTCATCACGGCCAAGAAAAGTGTCTAAAAAGTTCAGAAAATACAAAAGAGTTCTTAGATTTAAATATAGTATAGCAAAAATAAAGAAGCAGACTAGAAACGAAGTTGAGGAAATGTAAAAAATAGAGATGGAAAATAGGAGAGAAAAATGAAGAAAAACGGAAGCTTACAGAAGCCCATTAGCCCATTTGCCAACACACACACACACACACACACACACACGTACGAAGGAAAGTAAAAGAAGACAGGAAGTTACCAAAGAAATGGAGAAGTAATTTCCCCAAAGCGAGCTCCCAAAGAGAATTTTTAAAAACACGCCAAAGCACCTCACTGTGAAATTTCAGAACACTAGGGGGAAAAGTAGATTCTAAAAGCTTCCTGAGGAGAAACAATCAGGTCACAAAGGACTGGGAGTCAGAAGTGGCATGGGACTCCCCAACTTACTAGCTGTTAGATCTAGGAAAAGTGGTTTACTCTGATAGTCTCCCCATCTGAAAGTTACAGGTAGTTAGTAGAGGCTACCTTATCAGATTGTCATGGGGATTTCATGCATATGAAGCATCTAGCACATAGAACCTCAGGGCCTACTATACAAGCTACAAAGAAAACTCTGCGGTAATGGGCAATCCCTATTACAGCATCTCAGTACAAAGATGCCTCCTCCCCCTCTTCATCTTGCAGAATCTTTCTGTTTGAAGAGCTTTCTACAAAAACTGAGAGCCTGAAATACCCTTGGTTTTCTTCTTTTTCTTAGTTGGCTTCTCAAGACTGTCTGGTTTCCCCCAATACACGGGATGAAAAGAGAACCACAGGGAAGAAGAAGAACCTATCTGTGCCTTAATCCTATACTTTCAGGTCCCTATGAGAAGGAAAGAAAGACTGAAGGAGGGCGGGAGAGAAAGAAACATGACAAGTATGAAAGTTTCTGTATTTCAGGCTACTTTTGTCTTTCAAAAACGTAACCCAGAGTTCCCTATCAGCAACTTTATAATAATGATCTCTTGATGTAAAAGCGAGTGCTCTTTAGGGTGCTTAAACCTGAAGAGGGGTTACACGTCATATGTAAATTAACAAAAGAAAAAAGAAAACCTTTTCTTACCTCTTTATGTTCATGATAGTAGGAAAGAACTGGGAATCTTCCCTTGCTCCGGAACTTGGAACTACCAACAATTATTGGTTTACTTGCTATTCGGGGAACATAAAGTTCTCTGGGGTAAGTTTCACAAATCTGTAAAAAATCAAGTAAAACATAACCATTCTTCTCACCATTCAAAGACCATGAGGTTAAAAACCACCTTCAAAAAACTTTCAAACTTATTAAATGCAAGTGCGGTACACATACGGACAGACAACTTGCCGCTGGGACACTCTCGGGCTCTGGGACTAACATTTTCTGAATTTCTCCCAAAAGGTTGCTACGTCGAAGTAAATCAGAGAAAGACAAATACCGCATGATTTCACTCGTACATCGAATTTAAGCAATGAAACAAATGAGGAAAGGGGAAAAAAAGAGAGTGAGAGACAAGCCAGGAAACAGACTCTTTACGGAGAACAAACTGATGGTTACTGGAGGGGAAGGGGGAGGACAGGTTACACAGGTGATGGGGGTTAAGGACGGCACTTGTGAGGAGCCCCCGGTGTTGTAAAGAAGTGTTGAGTCACTGTGTTGTACACCTGAAACTAATATTGCACTGTATGTTAAATACCTGGAATTTAAATAAAAACTTAAAAAAAAAAGGCCGCTAGGTTACCTTGTATTCTCGGTTGGCATCAGACAGCTGCCAGTTTGAATTTGGCACTCCCATCCTCTTATATTCCTCGGCAAGGTCAATGAGCTGCCAGCCTCGGAGTCGCTCCGAATCGTTTTGTTTGGGATTGTAAGAGAATGCATAGAGATCTTCATATTTTGCTGTAGTATACAAAACACATAAATGTTAAGCTGCTACTATTATAGAATTTACAGTTAAAATTCTACAAATAACAGTTTTTCAGTTGTTTTTCTTTTAATGTTTATTTATTTTTGAGAGAGAGAAAGACAGAGTGTGAGCCGGGGAGGGGCAGAGAGAGAGGAAGACACAGAATCTGAAGCAGGCTCCAGGCTCTGAGCTGTCGGCACAGAGCCTGACACGGGGCTGGAACCCACGAACTGTGAGATCACGACCTGAGCCGAAGTCGGACGCTTAACCAACTGAGCCACCCAGGCACCCCAACAGTTTTTCAGTTTTATTCCTTCATTTTTCCTTTAAAATTTTCAAAGAGATAACTAATACCTGAACATATTTGAACTTAATATTTTCTCAGTTTGTTAATTCACATGATTATATCTAAAGGGATATCAATCTGAGATTCAATTTATATCATCAGCAAAAGCTAATAAATAATATTTTTATATTATAATACCCTAGTGTAATACTTCTTTTTAAAAGTAAACTTCTAATGACGTACACACTTCTCACCCACCACTCTTCCCAAACGAGATGTGAAATGAAAATACTAATGCTACATTCCTATACATTCCTATTCCATGCTACATTCCACGTACATTCCTATAGGACAGTGTCGCCCAAAAGTGGCAATGGTTGTACGGAGCTCTGGACAGCACTTGTTCCTGAACAGTGTTGAGCCCCTAAAGTGACAGAACCATCTTTACTATAAGATTTGGCGTAACCTGGGACACTGGGATAAATGCTACAGGCTTTACGTGTTAGGAGAGAAGGGCGTACATACACCTGCTCCTAGGTCACTACAGTCCGGGTGTTCAACCAAAAAGTACATTTAGTAACCAGTGTGCTTTGTCTCCCTGAAAAGGTCTATGTAATTCAAGTCAATGTTGAGGGAAGGAAGCCTCCAGATCCTGAAGGCGTAAGTAGTAATAGGATTCTTCTTTGGGGCCTACATGCCTCTCACTCCTACCTCTACTAAAGTTGGATTCACCCTCCCTTTCTCCTTTGGTGATCTCCCTTATGTTCCACTCTGGGCGATTAAATATATTAGTCCCGCTGCTACCAAAGGAGCCCAACCTTCCTTAACTTCTCATTTAGCAACCAATTTCCAAGTCACTGGAACACCTTATTTGTGGGATACCCAGATGAAAAAAAAAAAAAAAAAGAAAGCTGTTCTGTTGGCTACCAACAAACTTTAAAAACGTTAACATGAATCTATGCTTTTTAAAATCTGTACTCTAAATGCTTCATTTTTTTCTTTACTCTTACCCCTTCTTTGGAAACCATTCTTACAAGTCAGATCAGAAGCAGCTAATTATTTCTAAGCCAAATTTTTTGGAATAGAATGCACAAGAACTTGACTTAAGAGTTAAAGTATCTACCCAAAGGATACAAAAATACAGATTTGAAGGGGTACATGCACCCCAATGTTTACAGCAGCATTATCAACAATAGCCAAACTATGGAGAGAGCCCAAACGTCCATTGACTGACGAATGGATAAAAAAAATGTGGTGTGTGTATATATATATATATATATATATATATATATATATATATACACACACACACACATATATATATACACACACACACAATGTAATATTACTCAACCATCAAAAAGAATGAAATCTTACCATTCGCAACAAGGTGGATGGAGCTAGAATGTATTACACTAAGCAAAATAAGTCATTCAGAGAAAGACAAATATCATATAATTTCATCTATATGTGGAATTTAAGAAACAAAGCTGATGAACATATGGGAAGGGGGAGAGAGAAGAGAGAGAAACAAACTACAAGATATTCTTTTTTTTTTTTTAATGTTTTTATTTATTTTTGAGACAGAGAGAGACAGAGCATGAGCAGGGGAGGGGCAGAGAGAGGGGGAAACACAGAATCTGAAGTGGGCTCCAGGCTCTGAGCTGTCAGCACAGAGCCTGACGCGGGGCTCGAACTCACGGAGTGTGAGATCATGACCTGAGCTGAAGTCGGACGCTCAACCGACTGAGCCACCCAGGCGCCCCATACAAGAGATTCTTAATGACAGAGAACAAACTGAGGGTTGATGGAGGGAGGTGGATGGGAGATGAGCTAGCTGGGTGATGGGCACTAAGGAGGGCACTTGTTGTGATGAGCACCAGTAGTATGTAAGTGATGTGTCAAAGAATTCTACTCCTGAAACCAATATTTCACTGTATGTTAACAGAATTTAAATTAAAACACACACACACAAGAGTAACTTAAAGGATAAAGTAACAATGAGATTTAATCCATCACAAAATTAAGTAAGCTTTGGTCTCTCATAACAGTACCTTGTTTTGACAGTTGTAGCAGGGAATTGTAAATATCATGGCAATCTCTTTCTCTGGGAACAATGAAATGCACAATCCTGAAGTTCTTGCACTGAATCACAAGTGGGCATCCAGAAGTAGTCAAAGCTAGTTTCTCCACTAAGGCAATATGGTGATGCAATATCTACAGCATGAAAAAAACATTTAATCAGCATCATAAAAAAGCACTAAACATCGTATTCTCTTCCAGAGCGCATATGTGTTAGAAATGCCCTCTTCAACCAAAGTCCTCAGGCTTTGTGACTGAATGCCTGAGCCAGAACTATGCTCTGATACTTCTCCATCGCTCCGCACATTCAATACATCATCAGACCCCAACAACCGCGTCTCCTACATCTCTCTGGAACCTACTTCTCTCGGTGTCCACTGTCACTCCTCTAGCTGCAGTGCTCCCATTGTTTCTCACCTGAGTAACTGTAAGTCACCGCCTACATGCTCTCTCCCTACCTTCTCTTACCTACTCTTACCTTCCTCTAATCCATTTTCTACAGGGCAGGTGACGACTATTAAAAAACGATTTAAAAAACAGCAATCTAGTCATGTCATTTCCCAGACTCTGGGATATAGACTCATTTCCAGCCCCTCCCCACATCGACTTCGAGTGACAAGGGCCCTTTCTGCATCAACCTCCTTCACACACACTCAGTTGTTCTTACTAACTGGCAAACTGTAGGTCTGCCTCTTCACCTAGGAACTTCTAGTGTTATTTCTGGCCTTTGCTTAAACCTCACCACCAAGAAAAACAGCCTGACAACCCCCATGGCCTTTCCCATGGGAAAAGTTAGGTCCTCTCCATTTTCTTATCCCTTATCAGCCTATACTTTTCCATCACGGCACTCAGAACACGAGTAATTCCTTGTATACAGTGAATGTCTATTTCTCCAGCTAGATGTTGGGAACTTCATACAGAGCAATACCACAGCTAAGTTGAGCAACGTTCTATCTCTAGCACCTAACACAGTATCTGGAGCATTGGAGTGACTCTGCTCAAATAGAAAAAGAAAGTTTCAACTGTTATATCTTATACATGCAAACTTAAAATCTGACCAAACCAGCAATACAGGTGTCACTGCTTATACCTCCCTCACAATGTTTCCTGACTGAATGAATAGAAAGTTCTACTATAAACTCAATACTTGATGGCATTTTAAAGATATAGTTATCATTCATATGAGCTCTACTATTCTGTTTGCTACTAAAAAAAGTTTTCTTTTTCTCAATATCATTCCTATTAATTTAAAGCATTTTTTAAAATGTTTACTTAAGAGAGCAAGCAGGGTAGGGGCAGAGAGAGAAGAGACAGAGAATCCCAAGCAGGCTCTGCACTCAGTGAAAAGCCCAACACAGGGCTCAAACTCATGAACCGTGAGATGATGACCTAAGCCAAAATCAAGAGACCGACAGTTAACCGACTTAGCCACCCAGGCACCCCTAATTTAAAATATTTATAGAAAAGTTTTCTGGAAAATAAAAGATCTCAAGAGTTATAGCAGATTCCTGAATGATAGAACCCCATCATGACAAGAAATAAATTCATCCCAAATTAATCTAAAACTTTAATGTAAGTTCCAATAAATAATTCCAAATGGCTTTTTGCCTTTTTCTGTGGTAGGGTAAGAGATGGCTGGTTATTTTTATATCATATATATGTATTATAGAATTATAAAATTAAATGCTGGTATTATTAATCACTAATTATATATGTTTTCTAAAGTTCACATGGAAGATTAAATCTATAATATAATCAAGACAAGCTTAAAAAAGACTAATGAGGAAAGAATTTTCTCTACAGACATTAAAAGTATACATCACACAAATATTTAACACACACTACACATGTACGGCTCACACTTGTGGCTAACATTTAGCACTGTTAACACTGATATTAGCAGGCCTGTGCCAAGTTACTCAAAATGGTCTAATACTAACATCTAAATAGAGAACAAGAGACAACAGCTACTGTAATAGTATGTCACTATCGCGATTCTAATTACGACCCAAAATTATTTGCAAGAAAATGCTGCAGAGACCGGCTCTGCCACTAACTAGTGACATGACCTTGAAAGAAAAATCATCTGTAAAATGAGAAAAAAGATAAAACGTTGGTAAGTCTCTAGATCTAAAATGTTCATTTCTGTGGATCTACTATATGAAACAGATTTCATTCAGGAGAGGCATATGGGAATATACTGATAAGAAGGCATTTTAAAGACAGTAATAGGAGAGGACAACACCGATATTTTTTCACTGCCCCAAAACTATGTTCTCAACATCCGCAAGAAGAGGTCTAGGGGAAACTTGCACATGTATCGCGAGGAGATGGGTAACATACTGAGAAGGTATTAGGACAGACGGACAAAGGAGGCGTAGATAGAGTGGGTGGTAGCATGACTAAGGATTTTACAAGGCCCTCCTGGCAGCTCCGGGGCCAACACTGCCTGGGGAGGAGGTCCAGTGCCTCTTGGGAACACAACTTCTCCGAGATCAACATCTCAGGGAAGTATCTTGACTTACTTACTGCAATCAGTTATCAACTGGATGGCCTTCCTGGGAAAATCAAGAGTACAATCAAAGATTGTATTAAAAAGCTAGAGTCAATCAAGGAATGTGCTACTGGTACAGTGGAAGCAATATATCAAAAGAACAGGACAGGGAGCCTAAAAGCAGGCCCTCCCTTTATCTATCACAGTTGATAGTACACATTAATGCAACGAAACCGTCAGTAAATGGCGCCAGTATCCATATGAAAAGAACATAAAAATGAATCCCTAAGTCATATCGCCCACCAAAATATTTCCCAGATATATTAACAACTTATACTTGAAACACAAAATGTAAGTTTTTAGGAAAAAAAAAAAATAGAATCCCTTAAGTCACAAGACAGCATAAACCATAAAAGAAACAATGAAAATCTAATACATTAAAATTTCAAACTTTAGTTGCAAGACGTATACACATACAAGACAAGCCACACACTGGGAGAAGTTATCCACGACACATACACCTGACAAAACATTAAAAACCAAAATTCTTATAAAGCCAGTAAAAGGATAAACAGCCCAACAGAAAAAGAAAAGGAAACCTAAAGGCCAAAATATCTGAAAGGACAACTTTCTCATAATCAGTAAATTAAAATCACAATTGCACATCCACCAGAGAGGCAAACATTGTAAAGCTGACAATGTCAATGTTGCTGATGAGGGCGGACCATGAGTCACACTCTACTGAGAATATTCTGAAACAACTATTTTGGAGAGGTGCCACACTTAGCGAAGGAAAATATGCACTTATCTTAGACCCAGTAATTTTACTCTCAGACAGATACCTCCGAGACACTCTGGCACGTATACAGGAAGAAATATATATAAAGTATCCATTACTGTACTGTTTCATCTATAATCAATCAACTTAAAAAACACTGTAATTGCAATTTGGTATAAAAATACCACGGAATAGGCCATTTGATCTATTAAACATGGGCATGTATTATTTACATTTTTAAAAATTAAAAGGAACAAGTAGGTATCTTATAATTATTTATGCAGATAAAAAGAGTCTTGCTATATTCTATAAAAAATTTCCACATTCCACATGGTATCTTTGTTTTATTAGGAGGGAGGGTAGAGAATAGGTTGTTGAATTTTGTTGAAAATAGGTAACCAAGGATTAAATTATTTGTATATGACCAAAATAAAACACAGCTATAGGGCAAGTCCATTATTATAAGTATGGTAAGCAGCACAGCAGATGTCCTTCTTACCCAGGTTTCTTTCTGATGAGAGTCTATAAATAATAGATGTGTGGCTGTAAGATAGAGTGTTCCTGTTAGTGACTTGTTGCTGGTACTGAATCGGTCAAGTAATTTCACTTGCTCAACCTAAAAAAAAAAAAAAAAAAAAAAAAAAAAAAAAAAAAAAAAAAAAGATGTTATCTCTCATTTCACAAGTAACACAAATTCTTTGTTATCCCAGGATTTAAATGATCAGCTCCAATTTTTTTTCCTCCTTCTGTTCAAACACACGAGTTTATTTAATGTTGAACACTAAATTTCACGTATCTCAGGGAATATGTACATCATCAGTAACCTGGGTACTTTTTAGAGTTAAAATTATAACCGATACGTGAACTCCGTAAAAAAATATTAACACAGATACTAAGTGGAACAGAAAGGAAGCATGTGGTATAAACAGAAACAGTTTTCATATCCAAGAGTCCATAAATTTGAGGTTGGCAAATTAGGTAATAAATACAAAGGTCATTTACCTAGGGCCATGGAGGTAAACTACCAGAAAAATGAAATCAGGAAACAGTTAAATGGTTGCAAACTCCAACTGAATTTCTCTATTCTCTTCACCACTCCACCCAAGACCATGTTTTGTAGCCACCCCTGTGCTTTTCCTCACACCGTTCTCCCTTTCTAAGACAGTCTCGTCTGCTTAGCTAAGTGCCTAGCACTCTTCAAGGCTCACTGATGCCCAGTCTCTTAACCGGAATCCTTCTCAGAAAAGTAATTGATTAATGTCGCAGCTTTGTAGTTCCTCCCGGCTCTGAATGCCCCGTCACGGATTATGTCACACGCTGCTTCCGTGCTGTCTAGTGGATGAGGCAGTGAGGTACACAGTAGTTCTTTATTACTAGCAAACCCCTGTGTGCACGCGCACACGCAGGGTCGCCATTGGGGAATGGGGTTAGAGTTGGCGGGAATGTGCAGGATGCTAGTGTTTTGAAAACACAGTATTTATGGCTGTGCCTGCTCATGGGGACGGGGAAAAAAGTAAAACAACCATAACCAACTTAAAATTTTGATCGGCAGCTATAAGAGTAGGCTGTGGATAATTCTTTAACTTGTGTGTCTTCAAAACCGGATTACTAACAGTTATCTCATTAATTCTATACTTTTCCCATACATATTTTGTTCCTTACTAAAACTGAAGAAACAAATGCCCCCCATTATGAAATTATGATCTTCAGTGTAATAACTACCATGTAAAACACTAATTAGCTTCCCCCAAAGAAACTTCCTTCCAGGGTTTTGCACTCATAACCGTTGCTGTCCAAATCAGTCAAAATTTAAATGTAAAAATAAAGCACCTGTTTTTGACAGAAAATTTTATTTGCAAGATTAAGGCAATGAATTGAGTTTGAAGTCTTTCTTCTGGAAACTTATAGAGCTATGATCTAATAATGGCCCAGTTCTCACAGTTGATTTGACAGGCAAAAACTGCCAGATCATCATACTCCTTGTCCTTCATAAAAGACAACAGGAAAACCTCCTTCTTATAAACCCGTATGAAGATTTCTCTTGGAGATCAGACTTGTTTAGGACCACTCCTTCCTTAGATAAAATTCTAACTTCGTTATGCAACACACTTTGAATCCACACTTAAATTTAAACACTTTTAAAACAATGGGTCAATTACTGTTTACCCCTCTTCCACCGTGCTGGACGTGGCTGTAAGGGCACTGCGGCCAACCAACAGCAATGACCCCGGTATAAAATCTCACCTGCCGCATCTCTGAAGCAATGAAAGCAAAGTGCCAATGGCACTGAAGAAAAGAGAACTGATGAATATACTTGGAAATAAAGGTGGCTGTAAAGTGTGGACACTACTCACGCAAACAATTTGTGCCACTTCACACACTACTCAGAAAAGATTAAAAAAAAAAAAAAAGGATATTGGCAAGTAGTTTAAAGAGAGTAGGGGCTGATGTTGTTATTACCGTTTATTTAAATGAACACTAAGTTCTTTTTTAAGTCCACGTGAAGAGTTTTAATCTGTGGATTTTTAAAAGGTCATAAGTATTTCTTGTTACGCTCCAATCATAAGCTGTAATAATTTCTTGACAAGGCACAAATTCTCTACACACAATTATCCACATGCAAAACAATCACACCACTTTTCATTTGAATGTTAACCCTCTTCCCTCCATCCCCTACCTGGGGCTCTTGTCCACTGTCATTGGGTTAGCCTACACGTTAATGATTCCCCAAACTAAATGCCAACTCTGAGCTCTCCTGACTTTACACCGTCTGTTATACATATAATAACAATAATTCCTGACATAGTACTGAGGTCTTATTATGTGGCCAGTACTATGATAAGTGCTTCACATACATCATTTCATTTCTTTTCACAATTCCTATGTGGTAAGTACTATTGGTGTCTGTACAAAAAATGAGACTTAGAGAAGTTAAATGTCCCAACACCACACAGCAAGTAACGGCTAGTAAGCGGAACAGCACTGAACAGGAATAGTCTGATTCCCGAAGTAGGACACCTTCCCACCATGCTAAACTGCTCTACTTGAGTGTCTAAAGAGTTATGTTAAGCATGTGAAGATGAAACTGATTTTCCCTCGCCCCTCACAAATAGGTTCCCAATCCTGTATTTCTGAACTGAGTGAATATTAACCCGTCCTCATCCAGTCACCCACATTAGAAATCTGGGACTCATCCTATGATCCCCAACGTTCAATTAATCACCAATTCCTACCAATTTTATGGCCTACATATTCTAAAAATCTGCACCTTCCACTACTATTAGGGTAGTTCCTACAATATAATGAAATCATCTGTTCACGTGCCCATCTCTCCCACTCAAGCTATAACATACCCCAGGGCAAGAACTCTTATTTTTTTAATAAAGTTTTTTTTTTTTTTTAATGTTTATTTTGAGAGAGGGATCAAGCACAAGCGGAGGAGGGGCAGAGAAAGAGGGACAGAAGATCCGAAGCAGGTTCTGCGCTGACAGCAGAGAGCCCGATGCGGGGCTTGAACCCATGGACTAGGAGATTACAACTTGAGCCAAAGTCGGACGCTTAACTGTATGAGCCACCCAGGCACTCCAAGAACTGTCTCTTATTTTTGTCTGACTACCTAACAACTAGTATAACATTTGACACAATAAATGTTTGTTAAACGAAAGTGAACAGCCACAGAGAAATTTCTCACGGGGGGGAAAGAAAAGGTGCCCACAATTTACGAGTGGTCTCTTTTGCTGAAATCATCCAAGAGATTCATTACATAAAATTCTTCTTTGTAACATTATACTGTCCCTAAGGTCTCTCTGCCACCTTTTCCCTACACAGTAGGTGAACAGTAGACATTCAGGGGTTTACAACTAAATGAACAAACTTAAAATCAGTGGAAAAATTACTAATAGGGTTCAGCTTTTTTTGTTTTTAAATACATGTGTGGACTCTCAGTCTGCTATTCCCACCTCATCACCCAATTAGGACAAAGCCACTCTTCTTCTAGAGCTGCGTAACACTACACGGCTCTTTCAGGCTTGCTGTCTATCAAGATTAGAAATTCAGGTCACAAATACTCTTCCTGGGGCACCTGTGTGGGTCAGTCGGTTGAGTGTCCCACTCTTGATCTCAGCTTAGATCTTGATCTCAGGGTCATGAGTTCAGGCCCAGTGTTGGGCTCCGTGTTGAACGTGGATCCTACTTAAAAACAAACAAACAAAACTCTTCCTAACACTCCAAGCTTATTTCTTGATTCCCCCTAATTTCTATATCCAAAATTATCTGAAACTCCATTTATTAGATCTCTAATTCTGGCTACCTACACACAAGTCCCAAAGCCTACCTGTTCCTCTGAATCATCTCCAAAACTCTACATAAATATAAATCCCAAGCCCCACTGAACTACATTCAGTCATCTCAGAAGATGGAGACCAATATAAATATAAATACATATACATAAATATAAATACATATGTATAAATACATACATATATTCTTTAAACACATATATGTATTTAAAGAATCTGTATTTTTATGAAGCTTACCGGGTCATTTTTACGCAACAGGTATTCCTTCTAACTTTAACTCCAAATTAATGCCTCTTGCTCTTAACTCACATTAGGCTAGGTTCCTTCCCTATCTTTATGCTCTTTTCCCAAATATTTAAGGCCCCATCTCATGTAGTCCCCCCAGTTTTGTTTTTTTTTTTTAATTTTTTTTTCAACGTTTATTTTTGGGACAGAGAGAGACAGAGCATGAACCTGGGAGGGACAGAGAGAGAGGGAGACACAGAATCGGAAACAGGCTCCAGGCTCTGAGCCATCAGCCCAGAGCCCGACGCGGGGCTCGAACTCAGGGACCGCGAGATCGTGACCTGGCTGAAGTCGGACGCTTAACCGACTGTGCCACCCAGGCGCCCCAGTCCCCCCACTTTTTAAAAGAGCTTCTTACAACTGTGGCCCCTTAAAATATGTAACTGCATTATGGGCATGTACATACACTCCCCTGCCCTTCCCCCCTCCCCACGCATACACACACATCTTTAAAGAACATAGAAAAAGGGGTACCTCGGTAGCTCAGGTAATGATCTCTCGGTTCATGAGTTTGAGCCCCACGTCAGGCTCTGTGCTGACAGATCAGAGCCTGGAGCCTTCTTCAGATTCTGTGTCTCCCTCTCTCTCTGCACCTCCCCCACTCTCTCTCTTTCACAAAATGAATAAACATTAGAAAAATTATGAAGAGCATAGGACGAACATGAACATAAATATACATTATAAAGAAAGAGAGTTTACTAAAAAAAAAAGAAAAAGAGTTTACTAACTCATTCAACAAAATTTTACCAGCTATCAACTAAAGGTCAATTTGTCTGGGCCTCGTTTTCTTTATCTGCAAAATAAGTACAATAATCTCTCCCCTGAGGGCTGCAGTAAGGTTGGATAGTAAATGTAGGTACTTTACCCCAAGGTTGCTTGAAAAACAGTAAGCAATAAAGTGCTCAAATGTTTGCAAAAATTACTACTGTTATTAAGTTAGTAAGCCGATAAGGTAAGTTGAGCCCTGACAGTCCTCTATATTAAAACGATGTCAAGTTCAAATGGAGAAAAGGAGGAAGAGGCACACTGACCCAATATTCTAATGTGTGCTACAGCTGGAAAAAACTATGTTTTCCTAATATAATATTAAAAGCAAAGCTCAACAAAATTTTCTTAATACACAGAAAATACAGAATTCTCAATAGAAGAGACAGAACACAAAAGGGGGGGGCATAACATTTATTTGATGAAAAAGAAACTCCCGTTAAAGTAGAGCATCTGTGATGCTGTAGATAAAAGGATACAAAGGGAGGATTTTAAGCACCGTAGCCCATGATCGGATACGGTTTTTAAGATCTTTCCAACGGCAACGTGGAGAAAATGTTGAGTAGAGAAGAGATGGGAGGAAGGAAACCAGGTAAGAGGCTAATGACGTGATCTAAGGGTGCCTGGGAGAGACATAGTAAGGCCTGGATTAAGCCACAATAGACAGGATAAAGAAGAAGCCCATCGTGAGATAACGAAACTGAGGTGAGGAGGAAGGAGAAGTAGAGAAATAGAGGCTTCTTGAAGATGTTAATCTCGTCAGACCGGGTGCCATTCACTAAGATAAGGTATAAAAAGAAATATAAATCTGAGGGAAGAGAGATTATATATGACTCAATTGAGGATTATTTACCTTAGTAAATGAAAAATTATATTCACATCAGAAAATATAATAGAAAAATCATTACATGACTGCCTCAATATGGCAATCGCTATATGGATGTGACAGATAATAAAATGAACCTGAACATTAGTCCAAAATGTTTATTTAGTACTTTAGGTTCCGGAGAACCTTTAGGTTCTGAGAAAATTTACTAATTAGTCTGTTCTTTGCTGCAAATCCTAAGGTAACTGTAAAAAAAAAAAAAAAAAAAAAAAAGAAGGAAATCAGATCTTTTTCTTCGCTAAAATTATCAGCATACAAATTTCAAACCAGAGACTCAGCCAATTTCTAAACACCAACTGCTGCCTCATATTTCCCTTTTTCACCAAGGAACTAAAAGTACTTCACAGATGTTGCGACAGATCTTTCCCAGTGTTTTCCTGGAAACGTTTTAAGTCAGGTATTTAGGGAACCACAACTCTTTCAATTGACTAGCACTGAGGCCCTACAGAAATAGTGTTAGGATCCTTTAATTATAGGTATTACCACGGGCAAGAAGACAGTGGGGAAGAAGGAAAAGGTTTTGGGAACAGAATAAACAAAGAAAAAATGGTGCCGGGAGAACGGAACTGGAGGGTATGGTCATTACGGTGAGGATGGGAAACGCCAACACATTACTTTGAGGGCACGTAAGCTGAACTGTTGCCAACTTTGGGCCTGCACTGAAAGGTCCCCTAATGGTCTAAACAGGAAGTTCAAATTTCAGCTGATTACAAAGCTGGAAAGGAAAAACGCAGGGAATCACACATACTCAGAATCACGTCTCGAAAATCCAGACACCAAGTGGCCTCTGGGACAAGAAAGGGCCAATGGCTACCCTCCAAGTTCTGCATCAAACAGCTGTACTTTACAACTCCCTGACAAAGGTTACTGAAGCAGAAAATGCACTGTCAGGGTTTCTCTGACTTGTCGTGAGCCACCCCTAGAGCCAGGCACCCACTGGGACTCTTAGTATCCACACTCCGCAGCACTGACGTCTTTCAAAAAGAAAGAGCGTCAAGCTGCCTTTGTGAGGTGGAAGATGAACCTCAAAGGGGCAGTGACTGCCATCTTTCTTTGTTCGTGTACCCCCAGTTCCTACAATAGCGTCTAGCTCAATAAATCACCAATGAGACCGATTATAAATCCAAGGACACTTTTCAATCCTGTCTTACTTTGCTTCTCTGCAGCATCGGACACAGCTGACTTTTCGTGAATGGCTTCCTGTCTCACTCAGTAGAAGCGAAGATTTCACATCAGCCTTCAAGGCCTGCCCCTTTGCCCCACTTTTAATCTACTAAAGTGCTCTCTCCTTCACTCACTCTACTCTAGCCACACGGGTCTTCTTGCTAGTTCGTACTAAGCAGGCATGCCCAGCACGGGGTTTCTGCCCTTGTTGTTCCCTCTTCTGGGACTCTCCCAGCCACCCCTTCCCAACCCCTGTCCCTGTGAAGACGGCTTGCTCCCTCATCACTTTCAGGTCTCTACTCAAGTGTCACTATCTCTGTAAAGACTTCCCTAACTACCCTCCTTACAACCATCCTCCCCCAACCCCACTCTGGCACTCTCCACAGCAGTTATTATCATCTACCATGTTACATAATTTGACTTATTAACCTTGTTTACTGTTACGTCTTCCCCAACGAGCAGATGAGTTTTATAACGGCAGGGACTTGTGTCTGATTTACTGACCATCGTTTCCCCAGTGCCTAAAATATATAAGCCTAAAGACAAGGAGAGAGCAGAGGAAGAGGAAGCAAAGAAGGAAATTAGAATAGGGAAAACTGTTCCCTTCCTGTGACTTGCCTCTTCCCGTTCTATCCCTAATACTCTTTCTCTGACTCCTCTTCTCCTGCTTGCCCCCCCTTTGCAAGTATTCTCGGGGCTCTAACCTTCACACTCTTCTCCACAGAGCCTCTATGTGTACTCCTTGCAGAAACTCATCCATAAAAGAAAAAATCAATGATTACCTAAGCGCTGACAACTCCCAAATCTTCTTCGGGACCACACTTCTCCCCTGACCCTAGACCCTCATAATCGGCCACCTGCTAGACACAACCCGACCACCTAAGTTCCTCTCCTCCATCCCCTACTTTCCTTCCATTTCTACTCATGCTGACCTACCTCACTATTCAAATCTCTTGATTAGACCATTACTCTGGGGAGAAGAGGAGTGTTATGGTTAAGAGAACAGGACTAGTATCAGAAAGATCTAGATTCAGGGTGCCTGGGTGGCCCAGTCGGTTGAGCGTCCGACTTCTGCTCAGGTCATGATCTCGCGGTTTGCGAGTTCAAGCCCTGCGTCAGGCTCTGTGCTGACAGCTCAGGGTCTGGAGCCTGATTCGGATTCTGTGTCTCCCTCTCTCTCTGCCCCTCCCCCACTCATATTGTCTCTCTCTCTCTCTCTCTCCTTCAAAAATAAATAAATATTTAAAAATTTAAAAAAAAGAAAGAAAGATCTGGATTCACGTTTCCACCTCTTACCTAGTAGAGCTAGCTGTTTGAGTCAGGACAAGATATTTAATCCTCTGCAGGCTGGGGTTTTCCCACCTGTCTAATGGGATAATATTAGTGAGTCAAAATGGCATTTTACATGGGGAAAAGCATTCAGGTGCTCCCCACAAACTATTGGTTCTTATTTTTAGTCATTCCCAGTTTTGCATATCTTTCCCTCTGTGTAACTGATAACATGTGTTTGTATACATACGTGTACGATCTTATTTTCTAATGACAAAACGGGTAGCAAGCTAAGAACAAACTAGGCGTTACTTTTGGAATAATTCACTTGAATCCTAGTGAGGTCAGATTTTCATAGGACACTCCAATCTTTAGTAAACTCTAGAAAGCAGTCTTCCGTATAGAACTCAGGAAAAACATTCTTCCATTACATTCTGTAAAGTTCCATTCACAAACAGCATGATATCATTCGACATCAACAGATGATGTCAGCCAAGGCACTGGAGCCTGGCAGGGAAAGGAGAAAGACTGTATAAAGAAGTGTCTCTGCTTCTTTCCCATTGTTTCTTGGCAAGACTATCTCATTATGGCAAAATTAGAGCTCAAAGTGATAGGCATAAGCTTGGAAATGGTCTTCCCGAAATTCAAATTCACACCCGACATCTTTAGTGGTACAGTTCGTAAACCAAATGTGACCAAAATAGGATGATATTCCTGAATTTTATAGCTATAAAGCCATTTAATCAGTACTCAGCCTCTGGTTAGTAAGCAATAATAATAAAAAACCTCACAATGACCATAAACTATACCAAAAAAAAAAAATGCCACATATTATTTACTTATGTCAAAAAGAGATTTGGGGGAAGAAAAAGCTCTTAGAATTACTATGAGATTCATTTCTGATTTAATATTAATACATTTTAACAATTAGATTAAAACTAGAGAAGAAAAAAATTACGTAATCTTTGGAATTAGACAAACCTTGGCTTCGATCTTGGCTCTACCTCTCATTAGATAATTGGGCAGATTACTTCAACTCTCCCAGTCTATTCCCTCATCTGTAAAGGTTGATAATGTACCCAATTGGCAAGGTTATTCAAGGAATTAGTGACAATTTTGTATAAAAAATGTATTTGTGAAATTGTAAGTATGGTAAAGAAATACTGCACAGTTGGCTCTAGAGACATAGAGTTGCTCAAGAAATGGTCATTATTACTTTCCAAATACAGCGGTCTCAACACAGAACAAGACAATCATTACATGCGACTACAATCAGTTCTTGATCACAGCGACTAAACTGCTAAATTCAAAACAGCTAAGTAAACTCAAAGCAATTCATTTTTAGTTTTGAAATACAATCATTTTTGCAGTAAATTTGCCATGCCCAAGTGAAGGCTACGCATACTAGTATAATAATGCAATAGGCTATGTTCATATCAATCTTTTAAGACTAAGCCATGACTTAAGAAAATATTACAGTAAACGCAGTGATCAGAATGTAGAACGAGCTCCAAATCTATCGTGCTTACTGCTACATAACCGGTGTCTGTACGATGCCTGGCACGTAACTGGGACCTGGTAAATATTTGTTTAATTACAGTCTGTCTATAGCCACTTAAGATTATTCCAGAGTACTGGTGGTCCAATGCTAGAAAAATAATTCAAAGTAATAAAAGAGCACAACTTGAGAAGTAATTTTAACGGAAAATTAAATGTTGTTTCTTAAAAAGTCGTAAGAGGACCTGGCTAAACCATCAGCATAGGCCCACTGTGAAAAGCTACTATATAATATACATTCAGAACTTTGGAACCAGGACAAGAACCTGATCTGATGCATACCTCAGCCCTCTTTTCCACCTCTGCATTTTCTACTAGTTTGGTTATTTACTTAATTAGCCTTCTGTTTTCAAACTTTAAGTACCAGCAACTTGAAGAATTACAGAGTTGCTTTATTATTCTTCTCTTTAAAAAAAAGATTTTTTTTATGGGACGCCTGGGTGGCTCAGTCGGTTAGGCGTCCGACTTCGGCTCAGGTCATGATCTCACAGTCCCTGAGTTCGAGCCCCTCGTCGGGCTCTGTGCTGACAGCTCAGAGCCTGGAGCCTGTTTCAGATTCTGTGTCTCCCTCTCTCTCTGACCCTCCCCTGTTCATGCTCTCTCTCTCTGTCTCAAAAATAAATAAACGTTAAAAAAACTTAAAAAAAAAAAAAGATTTTTTTGAAAGGCATTAGTTTTTAGCGTCTTCAATTTTACTATAGTATGCGCAGTCAAAAACAAGCTCCAACAAAAATCTGTGACATCTAACAAAGGTTTGTGAAACATTTTAATGGCACAGACCTCAAACTCTGCATGGAACAAATGAAGATAACGCACGTCTGCTATTTTTCTAAATGAATGGTAACTTTAGGATGTGAGGCAACTGAACAATGGTTTCAGGAAAACACGAAGTCAAGATTCCCAGTGGGTCCCTCTTCCCTGTGTTGTTAGGCGCCCAGAGGTCTTCAAATCATGTTATTCAAGTCTTGTCTCGGTTTGCTTTCTCCCTCCCAAGGCTGAAGCTGAACTTAATTGCTGGTAACGTAATTCGGTAACATTCTGATGCTATTCCCTTCAGTTTTAACATTTGTAATGGAATTATAAGAATATTGTGTGTTCTTAAAAGTAAATGCCTTTCGCACCCAAATGTTAAGCATAGGATTTAATAAGCTCAACTAAAAAAGAGTTTCACCGGACACTTTAAAATATGGGATGCCATTTTTTTCTTCTCCGTAACTCCTCTGTCAAACTATTCACACTAAAGACAATGAAGTTTTGAAGCACAGAGACGGAATGCCAAATGTAAACGACTGGAGACCGAGACAAGCAAGTGAGATGGAGCAGAGCGCTGATCGCAGCGTCTCCAAAACTTCCATCAAGAATCTGTGACATGGGACAATTCAGCGTGAACAAGGAAAAGCTTACACAGTACCGGAATGCTGGTTGGAGGACCCACCCGTTTTCCGGTCTATGGGCGGCGAATGGCTGAAAGCAGCTGGAGCTAAAACAGCCCCAGTTCTGCCCCCCAAAGAGTGTAGCGCTAGAGGGCGGCGACCCATTTCATGGGACTTAACCCCCAGCAGCCCAAATCATCCAGACCCCGACACCCAGGGCTGAAGCGAGACTGCCACTCCCGTAGGTACAAGAGGCCTCCGCACCCACCTCGGCCCAAACTGCCCCTACCCTCCCAGACTAGGCCCGGGCAGGGCCCTCGGGCCTGGGGCCGGGCCCCCGCGCGGCCGGTCCTTAGCCCCGGTCGGGCCAGCCGAGCTCCCATCGCCTCGTCCCTCTGCCGGCTCAGACCATGGCCAGTGGCGAACAGCTCTCTGCGTCCGACTACCTTGGTCGTACGGATGTGCTCCATTTCGAGGAGACGGCCGCCGGCAGCCAGCCTCACGGGCGTACCATGGAGCGACAGAACCCCGGGCGGACACAACCACCCAGGTCCGGCAGGAACTATCAGCCGGCCAGCGCCGCGGCCCGTCAGCCCGCCCCCTCAGCCCGCCCCCTGGCAGCGTCAACCGCGCAGGCGCAGCCGGCGTGCGCCGTCTCCAAGAAACACTTCCCCAAACCGGCGGCCGCGAAGGGGGCGGGGACCGGCGGGGCAGAGCGTCCTCTGGGGGAGAGCGGCGTCTCCTTCTTCTGAGCCGCCGTAGATCCTGCAGCGCCCCCTGCTTGTGGAGGCTCGCCAACCCCTAGCAGAAGGCTTCCCTCTATCGGGCAGTTGGCCAAGGACAATAATGGAGGCGAGCTCGGTGGTTCATAGACTTTTCTTTGCTCAGGAATGGACTGTGTGGACGTCCTTGTGTGAAGAGAATTTAGTGGGTGAGGGCGAGACAAGACGTCACTGAAGTCCATTACCCTGCCAGTGGACAGCACCAAATTTCAATACTTTCTCTTTAGGTGCGGTTGTACTAGAATCTGTTCCAAGGAAATCATCAAATATATTTAGTGTAGCCTTATTTGAAACAATCAAAATTCCCCATACTACAGAATTAGTTATATAAAAGTGTAGTATGTCCATAAACACCAGAATCCATTAAAAAATTATGCGGTAGATCCTAACAAGTAAAAGCTGAACAAACTTGAAAATCATCAACTTTCCCTAGACCTGCAAGAGAACTGAGGTCACCGGGAATACCACTGCCCCCAGAATTAGAGAGGGGCAGGCAAATACAGACGATCACAACTAAAGGAAACAAACCCACAAGCATCAACCTTCCTGGGCACCAATGCCAGGCAGTTTCTTTTACCTAGTAAATCATGTCCAAATATCCAGAAAAACTTACAAGACATACTAAAGGGCAGAAAACAGTGTGAAGAGACACAGCAAGCATCAAAACCAGACTTGGATATGACAGGGATGTTGGAATTATCAGACTGCAAATTTAAAACAATTGGGTTAATATGGGAAAGGGTCTTATTTATCTGGACAAAGGAGACAACACGCAAGAACGGATGGGCAATGGAAACAGGGAGACGAGAGTCCTAAGTAAAAACCAAAAAGAGATAGTAGAGATAAAGAACACTGCAACAAAAATGAAGAATGCCTTTGATGGCGTTGTTAGTGGTCTGGACATGGCTGAGGAAAGACATCTCTTTCCTCGGAGAGCTTGAGAATATTTCAAAAACTAAAACTTCCAAAACTAAAACACAAAGAAAACAAAGACTGAAAAAAAAACCAGAACAGAATATCCAAGAACTGCAGGACATCTACAAAAGGTGTAGTATACATGTAAAGAACATCTGAAGAGGAAAGAAAGGAACAGAAGCAAGTATTTGGAACAATAATGTCTGAAAATTTCCCCCGGTTTAATGTTATATGTCAAACCTCAGACCCAGTAAGCTCAGAGAACACCAAGCAGGATAGATGTCAGAGAAACTACACATCATTCTCAAACTATAGAAAAATCAAAGATAGAGAAAAAAAGTCCTGAAGAAGCCAGAGGAAAAGAATAGTTTACCTATGGAGAAGCAAAGGTAAGTATCACATTTGACTTCTCTTCAGATGTGAAGAGACCGCACAAGCAAGAAGAGAGCAAAGTGAAATAAAGACTTTCTTAGGTAAATAAAAATTGAGCAAATTTGTTGCCGATCGAGCTGCCTTGGAAAAAATTGTTAAAAGAAGTTCTTCAGAGAGAAGGAAAATGATACAGGTCAGAAATTTGGATCTACATAAAGAAAGGAAGAACATTAGAGAAGGAATAAGTGAAAGTGAAATAAAAACATTTCCTTATTCTTTTTTTTTTTTAATTTTTTTTCAACGTTTTTATTTATTTTTGGGACAGAGACAGAGCATGAACGGGGGAGGGGCAGAGAGAGAGGGAGACACAGAAACAGAAACAGGCTCCAGGCTCTGAGCCATCAGCCCAGAGCCTGACGCGGGGCTCGAACTCACAGACTGCGAGATCGTGACCTGGCTGAAGTCGGACGCTTAACTGACTGCGCCACCCAGGCGCCCCTCCTTATTCTTTATTGATCTAATAATAAACATTTTGTTCAAAATAATAGCAACAATGTATTTGAGTGTGTGTGTGTGTGTGTGTGTGCACGCACGCACACATGCTTAATGTATAAGTGAAATGAAGGACAGCAATGACACAGGGATGGGAGGGAGGAAGGAGGAATTAGGATTATTTTGTTATAAAGTACTTGCACTACCAAAAAAATTTATGCTGTAGAGGAATATTACATAACAAAAATGTTGATGCTGTATTACTGAGTGGAAAATAAGCTGGTTATGGAATGATAAGATCAATGTGACTGTTCCGTAATTTTTATGTATACAAACAAAAAGTTTACATTTCTAGATGGGAGGATTGCAGGTGGTTTTTGTAATTCCTCTATTTCAGTGTTTCTCAGCCTCCAGTGATTTTGCCCCTCAGGAGATATCTGGCCATACCCGGAGATATTTTTGGTTGTCACAACTGGGTGCATGGGTGGAGACGCTACTAACATCTAGTGGGTAGAGGCTAGGTTTGCTGCTGAACATCCTACAATGCATACCTACAGACACACACCTAGCAAAGAATTATCCAGAAACATGTCAATAGCGAAGAGATGGAGAAACCCTGCTTTACAGTTTCCCGATGTTCTATACTAAGCAGGTTTTTAAATTTTTTTTTAACGTTTATTTATTTTTGAGAGATACAGACACAGAGTGCGAGCAGGGGAAGGGCAGAGAGAGAGGGAGACACAGAATCCGAAGCAGGCTCCAGGCTCTGAGCTGTCAGCACAGAGCCCGATGTGGGACTCGAACCCACGGACTGCGAGATCATGACCTGAGCCGAAGTCAAACGCCTAACTGACTGGGCCACCCAGGCACCCCTATACTAAACAGTTTTGATGCAATTTGAGTTTCGGGTTTAAGAGTGAATGCTAAGAAAGAATTCTTGAGATGTTTCTGGTGCAAAAAGGTGATTTTATTATAGCACAGGCACAGGACCTATGGGCAAAAAGAGCTGTACTGGGGTTGTGAGGAGTTACTGACTATATACTTTTTAATTAGTGGGGGTTAATGATAGCGTAAGTCTCTAAAGAATGTGGAAGCAAAGCTTTCAGGACCTTGAGGGGCTAGCTGCTGTTAGGATAAGGTTACCTTTAGTCTTTTTTTTTTTATTTTTTTTAACGTTTATTTATTTTTGAGACAGAGAGAGATAGAGCCTGAACGGGGGAGGGTCAGAGAGAGGGAGACACAGAATCTGAAACAGGCTCCAGGCTCTGAGCGGTCAGCACAGAGCCCGACGCGGGGCTCGAACTCACGGACCGCGAGATCGTGACCTGAGCTGAAGTCAGACGCTTAACCGACCAAGCCACCCAGGCGCCCCTAGTCTTTTAATAAAACGTAAACACTAAGGCACTAAGGCAACCACGAGTTCCTTGAGGAAGATCGCACTCTGCATGTTTCACGTATCAGTGGGCTGCAAGCTGTAAAGAAATTTAAGCTACATTTCTCTCGCCCTTGTTTCCCTCGTCAGTTTCACTTGTTGTAACTAGAAAATGCTGCTTGTAAAACATCATTATTTTTATGTCATCTTTCTTACCATGTTTGATGTTCTAGGTTTTTTCTTCTTTCTCTTTTTAATGTTTATTTATATTTGGGGGGGTGCGGGGGTGTGGGAAGGGGCAGAGGGAGAGAGAGACAGAATCTGAAGCAGGCTCCAGGCTCTGAGCTATCAGCACAGAGTCCTATGTGCGGCCCAAACTCGTGAGCCCTGAGATCATGACCTGAGCTGAAGTTGGATGCTTAACTGACTGAGCTACCCAGGTGCCCCTACATTTGCTTTTCTGGTTAAGAATTTGCCAGCATTTCATTCACTTATTTAATTCAACTTGTCTTGGTGTTGCTTTGTCTTATTTTGGTTTGGTTGTTTTTTTTTTTTAGGTGCCTGCTGTGTTTCAGACAGTTCACCAAAGCAAGTGAGATGTTCGTTAAGCACAGCAGTCTTTGTGGTGAAATTACTTACTCCTGTAAGGTAAGTATGAAATAAGATTGAGCAACCTAGAAACCAGTCTTGGTACAGTAGCACATACAAAAGAAACACAAATCCTGCTTCCAACAAGAAAGAAAGAAAGAAAGAAAGAAAGAAAGAAAGAAAGAAAGAAAGAAAGAAAGAAAAAGAAGGAAAGAAAGAAAGAAAGAAAGAAAGAAAGAAAGAAAAAGAAAACACATTGAAAATTAATGTAGGTATGTAGGTCCTTACTGAAGACCTTTTGGGAGATGAGAATAGGGCAAATTATATTGAGTGACACACATCACGACTTCCTTAATAAAACCTCTTTTTATTATTTTTCCCATGTTTTTGTCATTTTCCCCACTTCCTGTTCCCAGTTTACCCTCACATATCAGGTTATCTATCCTCCACCTCCTTTTCTCTTGTCATTTCTCACTTTTTCTCTCTTACCGATTCTAATAGAGAGGGAATAACAATGATAACACTTACTACCTGATAATCAGGAGTCAGAAAGTGTACCGGATGCTTTGCCTGTATTCTGAGGAAAATACTTTCCTCAGTTTAAAGATGAGGAAAGTAAAATACAATGAAGTAACTTGCCCAATATCATGCAACAGAGAAAGCCTAGATCCATGATGTGAAGCCAGACAGTCTGACTCTAGAGTCTGTATTATTAATAATTATTCTATATTGATTTTCCACAATCCATATAGATGTTCCATTTATGATAATATGATAGGCTAGGAAATGACCATGCCTTAAAAAAAAAGACTTAAAATAACAGGCAAAATAGAAATCAAGTTCTGTAAAGCACCAGGTAACAGACAAGATAGTGAGGCCTTACTGTGCAAACTATAAGGGAAAGTATATACCCAGAGAGGTAAGCAGGAAACTGGAAATGTGGCAAAAGGGCCATTTCCAAACCAGGTGCCCTTAAAGGATGCAAAATTCAGAAGTCAAAATCTCAGGCCCACCCAGGTGGGGAGTTTAATGAGGCGCTCTCTCCCTACGTAAAGCCAGGGCCGTATGGAAACTCAACCAACCCAAACCCTAGAATATAGCAGGAAATTTGCATTAACACGGAGAAAAGAAGGGGGTGCAATAATTGCCCATCTTGAAAATATTACAACCACAAAAAGGTTATTAGATGGATGTACAACCTAGATTCATACCACCTAAAAAAACTTACCCCAAATGTCAAGCTGTGAATGCAGTTGAAAGTACCTGGAATCAGTAATGCCTAGGAAGCTTTTTACAATAAACACAAATCCTTTTATAGTGAATTCTACTTCTACTGTGGGTTTCAAATAATTCTCACAATTAGTTTTCAAAGGAAAGCTGTGGTGATTCGTCAGAGTAAAAAATACGTACGTAGTACACAAGGAAACAATTCTCAGGAGATAATTGGCAGTTAACAATGCAATAGCAATAAAAGATTTTATAATTATCAGGCTTTGTTTCTAAAACAACTATGCTCATTTTGTTTAAAGAAATGAGACATTTAAAATATCTGCAGTATAGGGGGAAATAATTTAAAAAAATTTTTTTTGTTTACTTAGTTTTGAGAGAGAGAGAGACAGAGACAGAGCAAGAGCAGGGGAAGGGGAGAGAGAGAGGGAGACACTGAATCCGAAGCAGGCTCCAGGCTCTGAGCTGTCAGCACAGAGCCCAACGCGAGGCTTGAGCCCAGGAACTGTGAGATCATGACCTGGGCCGAAGTCGGTTGCTTAACTGTCTGAGCCACCCAAGCGCCCCGGGGGAAAATAATTTCTGAATGATATAGCAAATATGAAGAACCAAATATAACTTCTATAAATTAAATACAAAAATTGGAATGGAAAGCTCATTGGATGGGTTTAACAGATTAAACAAATTAGAAGAAATAATTAGAAAACCAGAAGTTACTAAAAAAATTATCCACAAAGGAAAGGAGTACAGAGAGACAAAAAGATTATAAATATGACAAAAGATTCAGGAAAAATGAAGGAAAGAGTGCAAAGATCTAACATAAACCTAATCACAGTTTCACAAGAATAAGAGAGAGAAGAAGAGAGACTGGGCAAAAATAACATTTGATGAGATAATGCCTGATTTTTTTTTTTTTTTTTTAGAATGCATGGAAGACACCGATCCACAGAATAAAGAAGCCTACAAATTCCAAGTTTGATAAAAAGACATCCATGTCTAGATACATGATAGCGAACTACAGATTCCCTATGGTGACTTTGTTATGGCAACACCAAAGACAAAAATGGAGATCTTAAAAGCATCCAGAGGAAAAGTACAAATTACCTCCAGTAGATCCGTAATTACATTTACAGTTGACTTCTTATCAGCAATAGTAGAAGGCATGTAACATTGCAATGGTATCTGCCATTTATTGGAAGAAACAACCAATAATCTAAAATACTTTTTGCAGGGGTGCCTGGCTGGCTCAATTGGTAATGTGACTCGTGATCTCAGGGTTGTAAGTTTGAGCCCCATGTTCAGTGTAGAGATTACTTAATAATAAAATCTTTAAAAAATCAAATAAAATAGGGAAGCCTGGGTGGCTCAGTCAGTTAAGCGTCCAAGTCTTGATTTCGGCTCAGGTCATGATCTCATGGTTCATGAGTTCCTGCCCCACCTGGGGTTCCATGCTGACAGTGCAGAGCCTACTTGGGATTCTCTCCCCGCCCCCCGTCCCTCTCCCACTCTCTCTCTCTCAAAATAAATAAATAAACTTAAAAAAATTTAAAAAAAAAATTTTTTTTTCCAACGTTTCTTTATTTTTGGGACAGAGAGAGACAGAGCATGAACGGGGGAGGGGCAGAGAGAGAGGGAGACACAGAATCGGAAACAGGCTCCAGGCTCTGAGCCATCAGCCCAGAGCCTGACGCGGGGCTCGAACTCACGGACGGCGAGATCGTGACCTGGCTGAAGTTGGACGCTTCACCGACTGCGCCACCCAGGCGCCCCTTAAAAAAATTTTTTAATGGGAAATAAATCACTTAAAAAATAAAATACTTTTTCCAGGAAAAAATATCTTTCAAAAAATGAAAGTAGGGGGAAAAAACTCAGACATCTTCCAAAAGACAAAAACAGAAAGACTGAGTTTGCCATGATCCATATTACGGCAAATTCTAAATTGTATTTCAGAATAGGGAAAATGATCACAGATGGGAGATCTAAGATACAAAAGAAATGAAGAATCTTTTTTTTTTTTTTTTACATTTATTTATTTTTGAGACAGAGAGAGAGCATGAACAGGGGAGGGTCAGAGAAAGAGGGAGACACAGAATCTGAAACAGGCTCCAGGCTCTGAGCTGTCAGCACAGAGCCTGACGCAGGGCTCGAACCCATGACAGCGAGATCATGACCTAAGCCGAAGTCTTAACCGACTGAGCCACCAGGCGCCCCGAAAATTCTTTTTAACATAAAGAAATGAGAGGCGCCTGGGTGGCTCAGCCAGTTAAGCTTCTGTGTTTGGCTCAGATCATGATCTCATAGTTTCGTGAGTGGAGCCCCGCATCCGGCCCTGCGCTGACAGTTCAGAGGCTGGAGCCTGCTTCAGATTCTGTGTCTCTCTCCCCATCTTTCTGCCTGCCTCCCCCACAAACTCATGCTTTGTCTCTGTCTCTCAAAAATAAATGTTAAAAAAATTTTCAAACACAGAAATGAATAAATGTAAATAAACACGAACTGCTTAAAGCAATAATAAAGTTTTGCTAAGTTGAACAATAATTCAAATACATGAGTTAGGAGTGACATAAAGTATCCTAGTATCCTTGCATTACCTTGGAAAAGAGTGGGAGTGCTGGTTAACTTTAGCCTTAAAAAGTTGTGTTTATATGTTTTATTTGCTAGAGTAACTGCTAACATAATAGAAACAGCATGTAAGTTCCAATGTAGGTGAAAATGGAATTTTAAAAAGATATATTTGCCACAGCATAAAAAGAATATTAGGTGTCAACAAATTTAACAAAATATGTGTAAGATATTTATAGAGCATGTCACAAAACTCCATAAATGGATGGATAATAGGTATACAGATATGCAATCTCAATCTTCTCCCTCTCTCTCCACACACACACACACACACACACACACACACGCCTAAATAAATGGGAGGGTACACTACATTCATGGAATAGAAAACTCATTTTTAAAATATATCAATTCTTCCCAAACTACTCTATCTACAAATTCAGTGTATGCCCAATCACTATCCTAACAGTCTTGGTGTGCGTCTGTATTTTGGGTGTGGTGGGGAGTTGTCAGTACATATGTGTGATAAGCTGATTTTACAATATATATGGGAATGTAGAGGGCTAAAAATAAGTTTGAGGAAGAACAATAAAGCAAGATTTTCCCAAAGGGATTTTGGAGACATTATACATTTACAGTAACTTAGGTAGTGTGTTGCAAGAATAGGGCGGATAGGCTTGTGGAACAGAATGAAAGTCCAGAAATAAACCCACATATATAGATCTTTGATTTATTAAAAATGTGATACTGGGGATCAGTGTGGGGAAACCCTCTTTTCAGTAAATAGGGCTGAGAAACTTTGGTTTCTATATGGGTATCTATATGGGTAAAAAGATGAAATTTGATCCTTACCCCACACTATGCATTCCCATGTTGATTAAAGACTCAGATGCAAAAAAGCAGCATAACAGACTTATGGAGGTTAGGTGAGAATAGTCTCATGACTTTATTATGGAGAAAAATACTTAAATAAGACCATAAAAAATTTACATAGTAAATTGAACTACATTTAAATTGTATATTTCTATTCCTAGGAAAAAAAGACAATAAGGCAGTACAAAGCAATCCAGTGAGTATAAAAGACATTTTTAACATATATAGTCTACAAAGGATTCATATTCAGAAAATATAGAGTTCCTATAAATAAATTTTAAAAAGGCAGAGGCTCCACAGAAAAATGGGTAAAACATTCGAACAGGACTTCACAGAATAGGATATCCAAACGTTCCATCACTATATGTAAAAGTATTTAACTCTATTATTAATCAGGAAAGTGTTTTGGCAAGGATACGTAACAGCATGGACTCTCAGACCATAGTTGCTGTGGGAGTATAATTTGTTACAAAGCCTTTCAAAGGTTTATCATCACCTTACCTAGTTGAACACGTTCATAGCCTATGAACCACCAACTCACTCCTAAATGTGGACTCCAGAGAATCTTAAGCATATGCAATAGTATGTTATGTATATGCAATAGTATATTATAGAATATTATGTATATGTTTTTAGTACCCCATCTCTAATAGCCCAAAACTATAAACAACAGCAGGAATAAAATAGGTGGATAGATAAATGGTGATACAGTCATAAAATAGAATAATATGCAGCAATGTTAATGAATATTCAGTTACATATAACAGCAAAGATGAAAATCATAAGTATAAGGTTGAACAAAAAATGCAAGACACAAAACAACCATATGCTATGATTCCATTTATGTTATAGTTCAAAAATAGACAAAACTCAGCTATGTTTAGGGGTGAACACAGAGGTGCTGAAACTATAAGGAAAATTGGAGTGTGATTGAAGAAGGGCATAAAAAGAACTTGTAAGTTGCTTGCAGCATCCAGTTTCTTGATGTGGGTGGTGGTCACAATATGGGTGTTTCATGATGTGGATGTTTAGTTTATAAACACAACTTGTATACTTTCTGCATTCTTCTGCAAGTATGATATTTTCGTAACTGGGAAAAGTCTATGAAGTAGGACATTTTAACTTCTTTTCAAAGTAATATATACTGTTTTTTTTTTAAAGTCCAAGGGTAGGGGCATCTGGGTGGCTCAGTTGGCCAAGCGTCTGATTTTTTATCTCAGCTCAGGTCTACATCTCAGGGTTGTGAGTTCAAGCCTCACATTGGGCTCTAACACTGGGCATGGATCCTACTTTAAAATAAACAAACAAAAAAATAAACAAACAAATATTCAAGAGTAGCATAAAGCTTATAACAAAATTTGGTTACCCCCTGCTTCATCACTATTCCTACTTCCCCAAAGCACTCATTCTGATTTTTGTCTTTTTCTTTTTACCTTCGTATGTCTGAGTAACATAGTTTTAGGACTCTTTCTTGACTTTTTTTTTTCAGTTTTAGGTAATTTTTTTCAGTTTCTTCCTTCACTTAAGGTCAGAATTTAGCTCTTGTAGAAAATCCCCTGCTCTCAGATTTGCGTTTCCCCTTCCTCTTGTGCTATTAGAGTTTTAACACCTTAAAAAAGTTGAATTCACACTCATGTTTTCATTATTATTCTTATAGACTCTTCACTGTGATTCCAAATTAAGTACTCCACTTTCATTTCCTTTCTTATATAATTGAATTTTTTTTTTCAATTGCCTCTTTGAGTAATTTGCCTAGTTTTCTTTCTCACTCATGTTAAGTATTCTCACACTAGATCCAGTATTCCTTCATGGTTAAGTCCGACAGATAATCTCTCAGTTTCATTGTTTTTCCTTGAGACATCTGTCCAGAGGTCCCTAGATATCTAAGAGTCTCTTCCCTTCTTATTCCAGGTTGTTCCAGTTGATCTCTAGGCCTACTGAATTATCTTGGGACTCCCCTTCACCAGTATATGGTGAAGCCAGGGAAATGTCTTGATTAGTCTTTTGTGTTGAATTCCTAGATCTTATGTTGTATTCTTCTTGATTTGCTTACTTTGTTCTGTTCTGTTTTGGTGGAGTATATTCTTTTTTTTTTTTATTTTTTTTTAACGTTTATTTATTTTTGAGACAGAGAGCGACACAGCATGAACAGGGGAGGGTCAGAGAGAGAGGGAGACACAGAATCTGAAACAGGCTCCAGGCTCTGAGCTGTTGGCACAGAGCCTGATGTGGGGCTCGAACTCACAGACCGTGAAATCATGACCTGAGTTGAGGTCGGGCCCTTAACCGACTGAGCCACCCAGGCGCCCCTGGTGGAGTATATTCTTTAATGACTTCCTGAAATAAGGCAAAAGACAAATCTTTGATGGATAGTGTGGCTGGGTCTAGAATCCTGTGCTGGGAAAAATTTTTTCTCTTAGGATTTTGAGAGCTCCCAGAAACACATCCTAACTTCCACAGTACCTGTTCAGAAACCTGATGACTTCCTGGTTTCCCTTTGGAGGTCCCCACTTTATTTTCTCAGGAAGCTTTTTGGATCTCTTCACCCCCATGATCTGAAATTTTAAAACAAGAAACTTGGTTTTCTCCTCTATTTCCATCCAGTGTTTTGAGAACATGATGAACTCTTTGAACATTTTTTTTAATGTTTTTTATTCTTGAGAGGGAATTAGAGCATGAGCAGAAGAGGGCAGAAAGAGAGGGAGACACAAAATCTGAAGCAGGCTCTAGGCTGTGAGCTGTCAGCACAGAGCCTGAGGTGGGGCTTGAACTCACCAGCCGTGGTATCATGACCTGAGCTGAAGTTGGACCCAGGTGCCCCCATGCTGAACTCTTTCAATCTAAAAACACATTTTCTTTAATTACGGGAAATTTTCTTATATTATTTCTGAGATAATTAGTTTCTTTCTTTTTATTATTTTTTTCTTTTTTTCTCCCTTCCTTCTGTTATTGTTCTTCCCATTTCCCTCCCTTTCTCCTTTCTTTTTCAAAAAACATTTTTTTAAATGTTTACTTATTTTTTTTTTTGTTTGTTTTTTTTGTTTACTTATTTTTGAGAGGGAGAGAGAGACAGAGTATGAGCCAGGGGAGGGGTAGAGAGAGAGGGAGACACAGAATCAGAAGCAGGCTCCAGGCTCTGAGCAGTCAGCACAGAGCCTGATGTGGGGCTCGACCTGAGCTGAAGTCAGACACTCAACTGACTGAGCCACCCAAGCGCCTCTCTCCTTTCTTTTTTCTATCAGATGTGAAAAGTCCTGGTCTGACTCTAATTTATTATTCTTTTATTCCTACTCTCTAGGCCTTTGTCTTTTTTTTTTTTAATGTTTATTTTTATTTTGAGAGAGAAAGAGAGAGAGCGCGAGTGAGCAAGGGGGGCAGAGAGAGAGGGAGAAAAAGAGCCTGTCCGCTCTGTCAGTGCAGAGCCTGATGCAGGGCTCGATCTCAAGAACTGTGCGGAAACCAACAGTTAGACGCTTAACTGACTGAGCCACCCAGTCGCCCCCTTTGTCTTCCTAATATATTTTCTGGGAAATTCTTACGACCTTATAATACCACCCTTATGGAGTAGGAGTTGTTCTCCCCCTCTTGTGGGGCAGTGTTTCTATATTAATGATTTGGAATGCTTCTGCACAAGATATTTTTCTATTCTTCCCCATTTATTATTTATTCATTCGCTTACATCAGTGTGGATTTACCGATGTTCATTTTAAACTTTTGGTTATAATCTGATAGTTCCTCAGTTTCTTGTTCCAGCTTTGGCCATCAGTAAATTTTTCACTTGGCTCCCTTATGTCCTTTGACATACCTCATCAATATAGGCAGGGCTTTTTTGGTTTCTGGTTTTTTGAGCACTTCCTTACTTTCTGGCACTACAATATGCTCCAGGCTCATCTTGCATCTTTTCCACCCCAACTCCTAGAATTAATAATTTCTCAAGGAGGTCCAGTCCCTTTAATTGGAGAATGATACTAGAATCCAAGATCTGGGCACTAGCTGTGCCGACCGCTACTGGAATGCTGTTCCTCCCAGGCTAAGAGTTCATTTGGTCACCTACATTTCCCTTTTTCCTTTTTCTAAAAATTTTTTGTAGCACTCTGTTCTGATTTTGTGGATCTCGTTTCTCTAGGTATAAGATAAGATAAAAATAAAGTTACTTGTTTATTTTTGCTTCCCCAATTCTCTCCATTCCTTCTAGTTTTGTTTTGGTTTCTGACTTTCGCGTCAGACCTGTTCGCTAGTATCTGATGATCTTTGACCATCCTTTCAATAAAATGTTACTTAGAAACAATCTTTGTAGGAGCGTTTGACATTTGACGAGCCTCAGGCAGAACGAAGAGGTAAGCATTTTGTTGGGGATCCCCCATACCACTACTTGAAGGTACTATGCGTTTGAACGGGCACAAGGAATTCTGGGAACAGTTGTCTTGTTGGTAGCAGCAGCAGAAACGGAGTAGAAAGCCCGTTAGGCACCACACACAGGATCGAAAGGATCCATACCATCTGCTCCTCTGCACAAACTGCTACCCAGCAGGACACGCCGCAACACTTGGACTTGACCACAGCCTTTGATCGCCAGGGAGTTTGCGCAGCACCAACAGGGTCAGCCACAGCGCCCCCACCCCCACCCCCCCGCAGCGGACTCTCTCTGAAACGCCGCGGAGCGGATGAATTATCATCGATCGATTACCGAAACATCAGGGAGCAGACACGCTCCCGGTACTTCCCCGGGAAGGGGCGGTAGCCAACCAAAAACTGAGGTCGCCTCCTTTACTATAAAGGCGCTTAGAATGCTCCATAGGGTCTTCCTCACTCTGGGACTCCGCGCATCCCTTTTACCAGCAGGGAAGGACATAAGCAATAATTGAGATTCAACAACCATAAAGTACAGATTACGTCAACACGTATCCCAAAACAGAACTAAAACGAAACGGTCCGCCTTGCCTTTAACGCCGGACGCCACCTCCGTAAGAGAGCCGGCGGCACGCCCCCCCCCTCCCAGGGTGCCTTGCGCGGCGCGCCGACCCCCCCCCCCCTTCCCAGGGCGCCTTGCGCGGCGGCCTCGCTCCCGGTGGGCTACGTGCGCGCGGCGGGCGCCGGAACGTGCTCTCGCGTGGTGGCCCCACCCACCTCGGCCTTCTCAGCCGCTGGGACTTGAAGTTCCCGCCAGGTCGTGGCTGGGTGAGAGTGATGCTGCGCGGCCCGCCTTGACTCTGAGGAGAGAGGAGCGTCCCCGGCCCCTTGCAGCTTGCTGACGCCTCCGAGCCCCGGCAGCCATGTCCACGGGGTTTTCCTTCGGGACCAGCACGCTGGGCTCCACCACCGTAGCCGCCGGCGGGACCGGCGCAGGCGGCGGTTTCTCCTTCGGGACTGGGGCGTCTAGGTAACCGCACCTCCTCGCGTTCCCCGGCCCGGGTCCTCCCCTCGAGCCTCCGGTGGATGGGCCCGTCCCTCCCTCTTCCCCCCGCCCCCCGGGTTTCCTTCCCGGTGGGCCTGGTAGAAAAATACTTGCCCGGGGCCAGCTTCGAAGCCCTGCCTTATTTCAGCGCCCTGCCGCTCCCCCCCCCCCCCCCCCCACGGCGGCCTGGTCGCCAGGAGGGCAGATGGTCTCGGGGCTGTGAGGTCCCCCAGAATTTACGATGGTTCATACTCACACATTGTCCCCACGGAGGGGGTCTGGCTGCGTGGAAGGGCCTGGCATGTCACGCCGAGCCCCAGCGGTGCGGCAGCCCGAATGGTGAACGAATGAACGGCACTGGGGCTTACTCGGGGTTTTAGAAAAAGACAGTGTAATAGAAGATTTTAAGGAGCACAAGTCAGAGTTTCTCCCCGAGAATTCAGGTTTCATTGCAGGAGACACGGTGTGGGACTTTTCAGGGCTTAATGATGTGGGATTTTAAAGGAGCTCAGGTCTTTGTACCTCATGGGACCCTCTCCTTTGTTGTTTCTTGTTTTAAACACTTTTTACAGCATTTATTGGTGATGATTTTGAACATGATGTGCAGATGAGTGTACATGAGCGAGTGGTGTGTTGTAATGACTTAACTGAAAAATGTAGCATATTTCTCGTTTTTGGGCAGCCTGCTGAACCACCAGCTCAAATGGCGAAGTAAAGCTAGCAGAGGTCCAGAGACCATTAAAATCGTTAAAGATCATTGTCATGATGAGACATGGAATCTTTAGAATTTAGTCTTTTTAAGGTAAAAGTGGAGGAGTTCCTTAGATCCAGAAGAGCGCGTAGAACGCGTTACACGGCATCTTGTGAAGTTTGAGGAATGTGGTTGTAGATTAAAAGGGCAAAAAAAGAATCTTGTGTTAAAAAAAAAGGGGGGGGTTGGGCACAGACTACATAGTCAAATATAAAATCTAGGAGTCTTTCTCCTTCAATACCTCCTTTTCTTTCACTCTGCACACATAATCAGCAAGGCCTGCTAATTTAAAATTTTTCTAAAATATCTATTTATTTTGAGAGACAGAGAGAGACCGAGCACGAGCTGGGGAGGGGCAGAGAGAGAGGGAGACCCAGAATCCCAAGCAGGCTCCAGGCTCTCTTGGGCTGTGAGCACAGAGCCCAACGGGGGGCTTGAACCCCACGGACCGTGAGATCATGACCTGAGCCGAAGTCGGAGGCTTAACCCACTGAGCCACCCAGGTGCCCCTCCATTTTGTTGTTTTAAAATGCTGGTTGTGATCTGCTAAATTGATGTTATACTTCTGATGGGTCCTAATCTTAGGTTGAAAAACACTGCTGTAGCAACTTGGGCATTTTCTTAGTTCCTCAGGTGGGCTTGGCCCAACCCCTTCCCCTTGGGTCACTTCCCGCTGATTGGAACCCCCCCGCCACCTCGAGTGCCAGGCTAGTGTCTACTGTTGGGACTCCAATGCTTACCTATCCAGAGAGGTCTTTGCAGCTCTGCCAGTGTAGACGAGGTTTCCATCCTCATAGCACCCTGTAACATAGCACTTACCACGGTTGTAGTCAATTCATTACATATATATTTTTTTTTTATTAAATTTTTTTTTTTAATGTTTATTTTTGAGACAGAGCATGAACGCGGGAGGGTCAGAGAGAGGGAGACACAGAATCTGAAACAGGCTTCAGGCTCGTAGCTGTCAGCACAGAGCCCGACGTGGGGCTCGAACTCACGGACCACGAGATCATGACCTGAGCCGAAGTCGGACGCTCAACCGACTGAGCCACCCAGGCGCCCCAATTCATTATATTTTTTGTTGACTTGTTTATATTCTGATCCCAGCAGTGGAACGAAAGCTCCATGAGGGCAAAGACCGTTTCATGTCATTTTTGTGGGTAGTCACAGTGAAGCTCAGTGCATATTTTTTGAGTGAATGAGTGATTGATTCATTCTCTCCGCTGACTGGAAACTTCCTGAAGTCAGGATCTGAGTCTTACCACTCTGTCCTCAGTCCCTGTGACAGTTCCTGGCACATGACAAGGGCTTTCATAGATCCTTGTTGAATGACTGAGTAAAGGAATTCTGAGTCATGAGCTGGAAACATGTACACAGTCGTCAGAAGGGCTTAGATAAATGAATGAAAGGAGAGACCATCTGACGTCTGTCCCGTGGAGTACTGGTTTGAAGGCCTAACTACCCCTAGAGCCATCTAGCGATTTGGTCTCTTTAGGTAAATCGTTTCAGCAATGTTATTGTCCAACAGTTTCCACGTCTGGAAAAGGGGTATCATCTATTTACCTCACAGAGTTGTTGGATAAAGCATGGAAAGTATTTAGCATCACACCTGGCACTTGGTAGGTGCTCAGTAAGTGTTACCTCCTGAGTCCACATTAGGGCATGCTGGAGAAGGTAAAAGAATATTCCTGATCTGCTGGAGTCAACTTGGCTTTTCTGTAGCACGTCTTAAAGAGTCACTAGCAGATAATACCAGGTTGAGGCAAAAATCGGTCATGTCTGGGGTGGCTTTTGGTTTTCATTAAGTAAATTTCTCTGCCACAGAGAAATTTCTCTTGCTTTTCTGAGTAAGAAGATACCACTTTGATATATTTCTTTGGTAATGTTTTCAAATTCGGGTATGAAACACTTCATTGTGTCTTCAGTTATCAAGACATTTTAAATATTTTAATTGTCTTTTTAGACCTACCTTGGCTGTACTTCTTTTGTGTCTTTATGGAATGGCAGTAAAACCAAATGGGATCACTGATTTATTTGGGAGACAGCGGAGCATAATAACCATTTTTTTAATTTGATGTTTGCAAAATTTGCCAATTGTGTTTATTTAAATATCTTTTTTTTTTTTTTAATGTTTATTTTTGAAAGAGAGCAGGTGCATGCACTGGGGTGAGGAGGGGCAGGGAGGGAGAATCCCAAGCAGGCTCCGTGCTATCAGGAAGCCTGACACCTGGCTCGAACTCCCAAATCACAACATCACGACCTGAGCCGAAATTAAGAGTCGGACACTTAACCGACTGAGCCACCCAGGTGCCCCCCTAGAATACCATTTTAATGCAGTTGATTAAGTGTTTAGGATTTGTGCTTTGTTGGTGAAACTTTGCAACCCTGTTCTGCCAGCCCTCTGTACTTCACACCTGGGACACACATACACCTGTGCTCATAGAAATCATTTTAAAATCAGTGATAAACTAAGATAGAGGGTGTAGTCTTTTTTTTTTTTCTTCCCTACTCAGTGTTGATGACTGATTTCAAGTTCTACCTTCTTAGTAAGCTCTTCTCTATTCCCCTTACAGTGATTAGCTGGCATAATACCTTGTACATAATGTGTTTAATTGAATTTATAAGTGTTCCTTATGATGACAGTAGTAACATTTAATCTCTTAATCTTTCAAAAAATCTGTTAAGTGGGCACTGTTACTCCCATTTTGCAGATGAGGAAATAGAGAATCATAAACACTAAGTAATGTCACACAGGTACCAGGACACTGGGGTGCTGGTACTGGAACCCAGCCATAACCCCACTGCCTTCTTAAATTGAAACATCCCAGACTTTTAAACTTTTTAAAACTGACCTTGGCTTCTCTTATGGTGATTATGTCTGTATGGAAGGTGAGGGAGAAGTAATAAAGGTACGTATACAGGATGAATGGGATCTCCCATTATGTTACATGTTGATATATTCTCTCCTAACTCTCCTACACAATTTTTGAAGTGGCAAATTGTCAGGATTTCTTGTTTATTTTCATAATTTGCTCTCCCACTCATAGGTAGCAAATTTGAGCCCCCGAGTTTTGATAAGAACAGTTGAAAGTTGTGAACTCTGTTCATATCACTTGTTATTATCAGCAGTTCTTTTTAAGCTTTCAAAAACTCTGGATCGAGGGTAATTTTTCTTTGCATTTTACTCTTGCCAGGTTACCTTGAGTCCTTCTCATCTTCTCACCCCCGCCCCCAGTTCTTACTGCTGTTTTGGTGGCAAGATACCTGCTCCCCCCCCCCCCCCCCCCAACTCTATGAATGTGGTAATATAGCAATAGAGAGGTAGTGACGACCACTTAGAATAACTTTTCTATTTCTGGGTATGTTATTTTTCTTTATGTTATTATTAGTTGGGGAAGAACAAATGCTTTTGGAAATGTGGACTGTACATGAGTCATTCCAGAAGAAAATGATCCACATTCATAGCATTTCCCTATGGCCATTTAAAAGTATGCTAGCTTCTTTTTTTTTTTTTTTTTTTTTTTTGAGAGGGAGAGAAACAGCATGAGCAAGGGTGGGGCAGAGAGAGAGGGAGACAGAACTCCAAGCAGGCTCCAGACTCTGAGCTGACAGCACAGAGCCTGATGCGGGCTCAAACTCATAGACCGAGAGATCATGATCTGAGCCAAAGTTGGATGCTTAACTGACTGAGCCACCCAGCCCCCCCCCCCCCATTGTATTTTTTAAGGCTACTTTTATATGTGACTTATTTTTAAAGAGAACAGGAAAATACTTGAGTTTGGTTGCTTAAAAATGTTAGTTCCTTTTGTATTCTCTGGAGGCATATTGAATATGTTAAATGAAAGAAGGTAATTAACCTTGAACTTTTATTTTTCTTAAAGAAATCCTGGCTCTAATAGACTCTATTTTGTTGTGTTTTTTTTTTTTTTTGTAACAAGCAACCCTTCGGTGGGGCTCAATTTTGGAACTCTTGGAAGCACTGCAACTCCTGCAACTACATCCGCTTCCTCAGGTGGTTTTGGAACTGGCCTCTTTGGACCAAAATCTACCACTGGGTTCACTCTGGGAGGAACAAATACAGGTAAGGAGGATTGTCACATTTGCAGGGAGTAGGTGTGGGCTATTCTTCAAGTTCTGTTCTCTATCCCTTCTCTTTAGTTCTGTTCTCTAGCCCTTCTCTTTACAAGGATTGTCATTGGTGACAGGCCGAGAAAATGGTAAATACTAAGATGAAAAAATGTATTGGGATGTGGAATTAAGGACCAGTGATAGGCCCATGTTGGTTATAATCTATTTAAAAGAATGTTTTTTTAATGTTTATTTCTGAGAGAGAGAGAGAGAGAGATAGACAGAGCATGAGTGCGGGAGGGGCAGAGAGAGGGAGACACAGAATCTGAAGTAGTCTTCAGGCCCTGAGCTGTCATCCCAGAGCCCGATGTGGGGCTCAAACTCACGAACTGCGAGATCATGACCTGAGCCGAAGTTGGATGCTTAACTGACTGAGCCACCCAGGCGCCCCAGTTATAATCTATTTTTGTGTAAAGAAGGAAAACACACACATTTAAAGAATTAAATAAGATCTCTCATAAGAAAAAAAATTTTTTGTGACTTGACACAAAGATGGTATACCTCCTTAAATACGATGAATAAAGTAACAATTTTTATATTAAATTATATAATGCAGCGTTTTACCTTAGTCAAGATGAGTTTACCAATTTGGACTTAATTGAGCATATGTGGGACAGTTAGCATCTATTTTACTGTAAAATTGTAATTTGCCTTCCTAAGAGATGTTTTAAGATTTTGTATTATTAAAACAACTGTCTCACTGGGAAAAGGTAGACATTTCAATAATAAAAAGTTGTTTGTTTTTTAATACTTATGGGTATTTTATTATTAAGTTAAAAACATGATTCACTGGTACTACCATTTAAACAGCTTACTTCCTTATTGACTTTTTATTCTCTACCCTCAGGGCCTCTTGGTCTCTGTTACCACCTTTTGCATTGACCTTCCAGCTTTGATTGCAACATTTCACAGCCACACATAGAAAATGTAAGAACTGCAGGAGTAGATGTGACACCAATCAGGGAGCTTCTTGAAATAGCTCTGCGTGCCAGTGTTTTGCTTAGAGTAGCTTTTTTTTCTCCTTCCTAATTTTGTTATAAGCAGTAGTTGTTTGCATTTTATAAATTTTATTTCCTAATTAATCAAAATTATATACAGCTTGCAATATGAAAACCAGTGCTATAGGAAGAACGTTTGTGTTAGCGGTTATGGTGGAAGATACTGGTCGTCTGAGTAGTGTTATCACACCCTGAAGATGATTCCAAGTCTCCCCTTGTGATAAACCCCCAAAATGCCGTCTTCCACTGATGACTTAAATTTTATGTCTCTTTTTGTCCCCAGGAATAGCAACAACTATAACTACAGGATTAACTCTGTGTAAGAATTTTTGAGGAAAGATTCCCAGATCTGTGGTTTTCTACTCTTCTCGTAATATCTCACAGAGCTGGGGTATAGAAGGAAGCATGTAAGGAACCTAACAGAGATCACAGACACTCATCACAAAACCTTTTAGTACTGGCGTGTTTTAAAAAGTCAGTGACTTTTTAATTCAGAAAAAAAGCCTTAAATACAGAAGTGGTTCTTCTGTGGAAATTTCACATTACAGTTTGCAGTTATTTGAGTCCTTGTAGTGAAAAAAGCACCACACTACATAGCTCAGAAGTCTTGGAATTAAACCCTGCTTATACCTCCAAGTTGTCGTGAGGTCTTAGGTAGTCATGTAATATCTGGCAGCTTTTAGTTATCTATAAAGTGAAAGTATTAGACTAAAAAGTTTTTGACTTCCTTCTGGCTCAAAAATACCCTCGTTCTCTGCAGTGAGATGCCAAATGGAATGTGAGTAACTAGAATGGCGATTAATAATGTCAAAGGAAAGGAATGAATGAGAGGACAGTGAGGAGCCTCAATTAAAATTAAATTTATTAATTAAAGTTAAACCAAAAGTTGAAATAAATTCAAGATTGGTGGACTTTTTTCATTTGGATGCTACTCACCTGGTATCAGGAGAAAGCATAGCACATCTGTTTACTACCAGCGGTTTGGACAGGACTGGCTTCAAGGACAAGCAGTTGGATTCTTTCATTTTCTGAGATTGTCGAACCCGTGCAGGATTTCAAAGCACTGTACTCTGGCAGGAACTTCTGGTTGTGGTAAGGACAATCCAGAAGCTTAGTTTCTGGCTTCTTCGTGCTCTCGGGAGAAGCCAAAATGCAGGTTGTTATACATGTCTTCATTTAGTAGTTTTGAGCAGCTGCTGCTTCCTAACCGTGTGGCCTTAGGTGTGCATGACGGTTTGAACATTCAGTATTAGCTGTTGGTGTGGCGATGGTACTGGTGGTGAGGGCGGTGCGGATGACGTCAAGAACTACAGAGTGTGTGAGCAGGGCATTCGGTGTGTTCCGAGGTGAAGGGGACAGGCAGGTGTAGTAATAATGTTCTTGTGTGATCTGATAAAGGCCGTAACAGATGTATGAAAGGCACCAAGGAAGGAAGAGAAAGAAAAGGGTAGAAGTTTATTTGGGGGGCAGGAGACATTATTCCTGATGCAGGAATGGAAAGTGCAAAGGCCCAGTTATAAAAGGACCGGGGAAGTAGGAAAAATACTCGGTTCTTAGAGTTTTGGATTCAGAGGTGGGAATGGTACGGACAGGGAATTTGAGGAGCAAGTTGGGACAAGATAGGAAAGGTGGTTGTGTGCCAGCCCTTTAGGCTGTAGCGTAGAGATAGTAGAGAGCTAACGGGAGCCTTCAGTCCGGGAGAATCAGCAGGGTATTATTTTTTGTTGGTATTCTCGCTTGTTTTTAAAGTAACTAACTGATTCAAAGAATAGATTAGAGGTTAGAATAGATTCTGACAGCACAGAAACAAATCAAGAGGTTGTGATAATAGTTCTTGAGAGGGAGATGGCCTGAGCTAAGGTTTTTGAAGATGCTTGTAATCCAGGGATATTTCTGCAGGAGCATTGACAGGGTTTGTGGCTAGTAGAATGTAGGAGAGAGAAGGGGCATCAGGGAGGGTCGTGGCTTCTGACACGAGCAGCTGAGAGGACCACGGCAGGGGATTTAGGAGTGCTTTTGTCTAGGGGGATGCAGAGGTGCAGAGAGACATCCAGGCAGAGCTAGCCAGGGGAGACTCCAGGGGGCGTAAATCAAGACCATGTTTCTGTGGTTGAAATTCTGCGGTTGGGAAGTAAGGAAGCAGGCCTGGTACCATAGGCAGCCTCATCTAAGAAGTGAACAGAGGAAGGAGATGGACGGAAGGAGACTGAAAGGAGTAGTGGGAGCTGACAGAAACCCAGAACACTAGGCAGTAGAGAATGCTGGTTTAAAGAGCCCTGGAGGGGAGGGAGACTTTTCTGCTGAGTATAAAGGAAGGGTAAATGCTCTTTTAGGTACATTCAGGGGTAGAGCTGAAAATGGATTTCAACATTACCACAGTGACTGGACTTTTTTTGCTGTTCTTAAATCACAGGGCTATCTTTTTTAAGTATGCACCCTGATTTGGTCCCACCTTTTATATGTCACTTTTGCGTGCACATACAAGTACGTGGATCCTTGTTCTAGCTGCAAAAGTAGACGGACTCTATCTTTTAGGGATCCTGATTGAAACTGGTATGATACACACTTACGGTAAAATAGGATCTGTTTGTCTGTTTGCGCAGGAACGCCAGCCACAACAGCCGCATCTACGACGGGTTTCAGTTTAGGATTCGCTAAACCTGCTGCGTCTGCCACACCATTTGCTCTGCCCATTACTTCTACCTCAGCTAGTGGTCTTACTCTTTCGTCTGCTCTGACGTCAACTCCCGCAGGTGAGGCACAATGGGAGAAGCCACCTCTTACGGTTGAATTTACTAGTTTTGCCGTCGGTGAACGTAGGTATCCACCTTTACTATTAAAGAGAACTTTGGTTTTGGAAAGTTTATTTCAACCATGAGGCAGTTTTGACCTAGTAAACTACTGATTTGTGAAGAAGGCCATCACTGGTCCTTAAAGCAGGAGGGACCATCTTGGAGGTCAGTCTCTATTTACAGAGCAAAGCAGGGACAGAGTGAGAGGCAAAATGTAAAATTATTAATATCCACTTTGTTTTCAGGGAGCATTTTGGTGACAGGGAAGGATAAAGAGTTTGCATAAATATTGCCTGGCTTAGGATTCATTCCATTTCGAAGGCGAAGTTGGTGTCCTGGGTGGAAAAACTCCTTATTACTGGAAGTAATGGAATCAGTTACCTGATACCATTGTAGTATTACCCAGAACTCTTATTTCTGTCACTAGGTTTTGCTCTGAAGGTACGATTTCTCTTTATTCTTAGGTATATATATAATTTCATCTTTAATGAGTAGGTTTTCCTAAGTGAATTTTATCATGGACATGAAGGGTTGTTTGTTGTGTTTTTGTTTTTTTGCTTTTTGCATTTCTTGGGAAGTGTTTTTATTTTCTCTGGTGTTCTTAGAAATGATGTTTCCTTATGAAGCCTTACAATTTCATTTTTTACAGCATCTACAGGATTTACTCTAAATAACTTGGGTGGAACAACAGCCACGACTACTACTGCATCAACAAGCCTCTCTCTAGGGGGAGCCTTAGCTGGTTTGGGAGGTTCGCTTTTCCAGAGTTCGAACACAGCAACATCAGGTAATTGATGGTATTTACATTCCAGAAATAGTAACTATTTATTTTTAAATTTACTTTATCTCTATTTCAGCCTTTTGAACAGATCATTTTATCTCTTTAACCTATAGATTTTTTTGTTCAGTATGAACACTGAATTAAAAAATAATGCTTTTCGTACATAATTAGACACCTTAGCTATGTAGAAATAAATTTTTCTGCTCAATATTTTTATTTATTTATTTAGAGCACATGAGCAGGGGAGGGGCAGAGAGGGAAAGAGAATCTCACTCCGTGCTCAGCGCAGAGCCTGACGTGGAGCTTAATCTCATGACTGCAAGAATGACCTAAACTGATATCAAGAGTTGGGCACTTAACCGTTTGAGCCACCCAGGGGCCCCTCAGTATTGACTGACTAGATAAGGAAGCAAAGAGGGGCCTGTTTAAGGAGGAGTAAACTATTCTAAAAATTTTTTTTTAATGTTTATTTATTTTTGAAGGAAAGCAAGACAGAGTGTGAGCGGGGGAGCAGCAGAGAGAGAGGGAGACACAGAATCCGAAGCAGGCTCCAGGCTCTGAGCTGTCACCAGCTCTGACGTGGGGCTCAAACTCGAGAACTGTGAGATCATGACCTGAGCTGAAGCTGGTTGCTTAACTGACTGAGCCACCCAGGCGCCTCAAGAGTAAACTATTCTAGAGAAACTTGTCTTTTTAATAAAAGACAGTTGCTTAACTTGAACCATTTAGTATCTAAATTCATTGTAAGACAACTTGACCTTTTAAGCTCTGGTTGTAAGAATGGCTTTCCATTAAAGACATCAGGAAAGGGTATTAGCATGTTTTGAAAGCAAAGTTTTAAAACACAAGTATTAAATTTATTATAGACAAAATAGTAAAGTATCATTCACTTGGCAGAGAATACTTAATGTGTTCTATCTTAGATTGAGTTTTCATTTCATGCTTATTTTGAAATTGGCCTCATGTTAAGGATTCTACCTTAACATGTTTTGAATATTAGGAATGTATAATAGAGGAAACATGATACTGTATATAATGTAACACAGTAATATAATGCAGGACAGCCATTGGGGCTATGTGGAAGTGAGAAAAGCTTTCCTCTGATTTGAAGACATTGTATAATTATCTCACATAGCAATATAGAATCAAGAATTTCTGTTTGGGGTGCCTGGGTGGCTCGGTGGGTTAAGCATCTGACTTGATATTGGCTTAGGTCTTGATCTCACGGCTGTGGGATTGAGCCCCGTCTCCGGCTCTGTGCCGAGCATGGAGCTTCTTTGGGATTCTTTCTCCCTCTCTCTCTCTCTCTCTCTGCCCCTCCCCTGCTTGTATTCTCTCTCTCTCTCTCTCTCTCTCTCTCTCTCTCTCTCAAAAAAAGAGTTTCTGTTTCCTAACCTAATTTATGAGTTAGGAAAAGTTGATAACGTGTTGGGGCGCCTGGGTGGCTCAGTCGGTTAAGCATCCGACTTCAGCTCAGGTCTTGATCTCACGGGTTCGTGGGTTCGAACCCCACGTCAGGCTCTGTGCTGACAGCTCAGAGCCTGAAGCCTGCCTTGGATTCCGTGTCTCCCACTCTGTCTCTGCCCCTCCCCTGCTTGTGCTCTGTTTCTCCCTGTCTCAAAAGTAAATAAACACTAAAAGAAAAAAAAATTTTTTTTAATAAAAAAAAAAAGTTGATAACGTGTTGAAATCACAGAATTTCCAATACATATGTTCATTTATAATGGCTATTTGATTTTCAGAAGTTTTGCTGAACACCTAATATGTGTCTAATAATTGGTATGTGGGAGAGATGGAGTATGACCTGATGTTTTCTATTAGTTATGGTTCTTTTGTGTCCTCTATTCAGATACTAAATTCAATGAAGAAACTCTGGGTCAGTGGAAAAGGGAAAAAGGAGTTTGAGTTCGTCAGGATAACCTGTAGAAATTTGTGGTGTTCAAGTTTGCTTTGATCTTTCAAACACTTATCTTTGTCACTATTGTCTAACCTTTTAGGTACTCAAAATGTCTTCAAATAAACAAATCAGTGGATGACTATAACGTACATTTCCTTGCAGGATAAATATTTAAACATCTTTCCTAAAGGTTCCTGTGAGAGCAAAACACAAAAATAATAGGGGAGGTTGAAGATTGTTTTTGCATCTGCTGATGAGTTTTTAGGTCCGTTCTAATTTTTCTTAGGCTGTAGACACACATCAGTGCTTAATTTATGGTTATGCTAACCTAAAGATGCCATTGACTTTAAAAAATTAACGCATGTTTAGCATTGTTTTTTTCACACATTGCCAGTGTTTGAATCCAGCTTTCAGTCATCCTGTGCTCAGATCCAGTACATCCTACTGTTCTCTAAATAGCATACTGTCCGTATTGTCAGCTTGGGAATGCACGGACTTCTGTGATTTACCAATGCAAGGTCTCTAAAATTTTGCTACTTGATTCACAAGCATACATTAATAATTTAAGATTAACAGTCTAGCCCCTTCAATTCCCTTTGTCAGTCAGGTGGGATTTAAATAAATGAATTTTCTTTTCTTTCTTTTTTAAGGTTTATGAAAAGAACTTGGGAGTATGCAGTTTTGATGATGTTTGAACTGTAAGGCTTCCAACTGTCAGCTCTTTAAATTTCATTAATAGTAAAACTATTTGCTTTATATTAATACTGAAACCTTACAAATCATTACTGTTTTATTTATCTGTCCATCCCCACCTTTACTGAGGTATAATTGAGAAAACTGTAAGATATTTAAAGTGTAGAGCATGATGATTTGATACATACATATACATTGTAAAGGGATTCTATCAAGTTAATTCACACATCCAGTACTAGGTAATTTTAAAAGTATAAGATTCCAAAGCCTGATTGGAAGACGTGAAGCGTTCACCTGAAAGTGTACAAGCTAAAACTGCTTTTGTAGAGAGGGTTTAAAAAGCAACAAATAAAATGGATTGTTCACATGTATTGAATTAACCTACACTCTCTGATCCTTCTGGTAAAGAAAAATTGATACGGATCCGTAAATACAGAGAACAAAGTGATGGTTGTCAGAGTGGGTGGGGTAGGAGGATGGGAAAAATGGGCGAAGGTGAGTAGGTGGTGCAGGCTTCCAGTTGCGGACTGAACAAATCTCGGGGATGAGCGGTACAGCCCAGGGAATATGGTCCGTGGTATTGTAATAAGGTTGTGTGGTGACACATGGGGTAGCTACACTTGTGAACATAGCGTGATGTGTCGACTTGTCAGGTCACCATTGTACACCTGACACTAATGTGACGTTGTGTGCCAGCTACACCTAAAAAGATTACCTAAAAAGTAAAGAAATCAAAGTTACATCATCCAAACTCCTTATACCATCGAATCCCAGCAAGACTATCAGTCTTTGTCCAAAGCATACTCTAGACTTGTTCTTGTTATTTGCTTAAATCAAGTATGAAGAAAATCCAGGATCCAACTTAAAAGCAATTTGAATGCTTTGGTCATTAAGGTGAAATTATGAAGACTTTCAGTGAAAAATGAGGCAGTGGATGTTTATCCCTCTGGGCTTATAAATAATATTTGGTTTATTTGTAGGACTTGGGCAGAATGCTTTAGGCTTGACTTTGGGAACCACGGCAGCTACTTCAACTGCTGGCAGTGAAGGCCTTGGTGGTATAGATTTTAGTAGCTCATCAGATAAAAAGAGTAAGTAACGTTACTATAATTTTATGTTCTTATAGTAACAAACTCCTGTGTCTGGAAGATGTTCGTTACATATTAAGTAGTAAAGTTTTGACTTTTAAATTTGATTGTATTTCCCAAATGACGCATGTGGTGTGTGTTTAAGATTTTCTTTTTGTAGAAAACTGAGATTTGTATGTGCATATGCCTTACGTAGTTATCTTCACGTGTGTATTAATATATATTCTTAAGTTGGGATCATGAGCACATACCATAGTTGACACTTGAACAACACACTTTGAACTGTGCAAGTCCACCTCTGGATTTTTCCAATAAGTAACAGCACCGGAAGTGTGTTTTCTCTTCCTTATAGTTTTCTTAACAGTGTTTTCTTTTCACTAGCTTATCTGATTGTAAGAATACAGTGTATAATATACATGACATACGTAGTGTGTGTTCATTGATTGTTTATGTTATTGGTAAAGCTTTGGGTCAGAAGTAGGTTATTAGTAGTTAAGTTTTGGGGAGTCAAAAGTTATATGTGGATTTTCAACTGCCTGTGAGGTTGGCACCCCTTAACCCGTGTTGTTCAAAGGTCAACTATATTCCTTTATTTATAACCTGTTCTTTCTCATGTGTTCTATCAGAAGTATTTGCCAACTCAGTAATTCTTTAGAAATATTTTAATGTAGCTTAATATCAGTTTTATGAATGGATGTATCATTAGCCATCATTCTATTATTAATATTTGTTTTTAGGTCTTCTGGGAAGTATCACTGTATCGGGCATCTTTATAGGGAAAGGCATCATAGTATTGTACTTTAAAGATGTACACTCGGGCTGAAATTGCCTGGGTTCAGATCTGCTCAACTGTTTACAAGCTCTGTGACCTTACTCAAGTCGTTTATGCCTCTGGGCTTTAGTTGCTTTATCTGTAAAGTGGGCCCAACGTAACAGTACCTACTTCATGGTGTTGGTCTGAGGCTTACTATTCATAAAACTTCAGCAGAGCCAGGCAAACAGTAAATGCTGTCTAGGTGTTTGCTTTTAGTATAACTTTTCATTCATATTTTCAGTTAATTTTTTAAGGCAGATAACCTAGAAACTGAATCATTGGTTTGGAAAGAAAAACAATTTTGGACACTCTTAGTGTATATTGTGAAATTACTTTCCAGAAAGGTTTACCAATTTATTTCCCACCAGCCAGTATGAAAATGCCCTTCTCGCTATGCTCCTGCCATGCTGGGTATTCTTTTTAAAAATTGTCAATCCAGATTCATTTTCAAAAGTTTTTTAGTGTTGCTGGTTCCATGTGTGTGATTGTTTTGTTTTGTTTTGCAATGTCTCTTCTGCCTCTGATGAAAACATGTTCACTAGGGCATATGCATGCACATTGCATTAAAACCCCATGAAGAATTAAAAATGAGGCAGTAGATGAAGGTGTAAAATGTGCTGTGTCCATATGTGAGAATTTTTTGTTTTGGACATGGTTTTTATTGTGAAGAGATACTACGCTAGGGTGAAGTACTATCCTAAAAGTTGGCAAAATCCTTTTTTTTTTTTTTAAAGTTTATTTTTATTTTGAGAGTGAGAGAGCATGCATGTGCACGAGCTGAGGCAGGGCAGAGGGAGAGGATCCCTAGCAGGCTTGCGCTTGATCTCACAAACTGTGAAATCATGACCTGAGCCGAAATCAAGAGCTGAATGCTTAACCAGTTGAGCTACCCAGGTACCCCTGGCAAAATCCTTTTAAACTTAGAATATTTAGGATTGTTTTTCTTTGAATGAAAATTGACTAATTTCTTTTTTTTTGTTTTAATGTTTTATTTATTTATTTATTTTTATTATTATTTTTTTTTTAATTTTTTTTTTTCAACGTTTATTTATTTTTGGGACAGAGAGAGACAGAGCATGAACGGGGGAGGGGCAGAGAGAGAGGGAGACACAGAATCGGAAACAGGCTCCAGGCTCTGAGCCATCAGCCCAGAGCCCGACGCGGGGCTCGAACTCACGGACGGCGAGATCGTGACCTGGCTGAAGTCGGACGCTTAACCGGCTACGCCACCCAGGCGCCCCGATGTTTTATTTATTTTTAAGACAGAGACAGAGCATGAGTGGGGATGGGGCAGAGAGAGGGAGGGTGACACAGAATCCGAAGCAGGCTCAGGCTCCGAGCTGTCCGCACAGAGCCCGACGGGGGGCTTAAACTCACAAACCGTGAGATCATGACCTGAGCCAAAGTTGGACACTCAACTGACTGAGCCCCCTGGGTGCCCCGAAAGTTGACTAATTTCTAAACATAGGGGTGTATCTCTCGTTTTTAGTTTTCTGTGTAGCGACTCCATACTTAGAAAAAACCTTAGATATTTTAGCAGCTTATTTTTTTACTCAGCTAGAGCAGCTTGGTACCCTCCAACTATTTTCATTCATGAAACCGCTTCTCTCTTGTAATTGCTTTTAGGCTCCATGTGAAAGGGCTGAGTGAGGCAAAGGAGGAAGAGAAATGTAAGGAGTTAATCTCCCCTCTTTTTCCTGGGCCCTCCCTCCATTGTCTTCCGCTCACAACCTTGGTGAGAGTTGAACCAAAGGAATACGTGGAATAAGCGCGCGTGACTTCATGTGCCACCTCTGGTTCCCTGTCACTTGCTACTACGTGTCAAGGGGTTCTTTTTTAACCTGAGGCTTTAATCAGATCAAGAGTGGTAGGAAGCAAAGTTGTGTGAGGAGGCGCGGTATGGAGCTGGGCCTGGGGATGAGGATGATCTTAGCCCTTTTCTGAGTAACTGCTGGAAGACCAGCTACAGAACAGGACGATGAGATTCCAGAGGTCACCAAGGGCCTTGTGTGCCACGTTAAGGAGCTTTGGATTACACTGAGGACGGCTGAGACCTCGCGGGGCTGTGATGTGGGTGATGTGACCTGAGATACGTGTTTGAAGAAGACGGTTAGGAGAGCCACGTGGGAGATGGTGTGCAGGAAGGCAAGAGCAGACGCGGAGCTCTAGTAGGACGCTCTTAAAGCAGCCCGCGGGTGTTAAGAGAGGCAAAGCTACACACACTAGTCAGCGCGCCCAGAGTGAGCTAAAAGCAGGCCTAAGTTTTATATACACAGGTTTGTCTGTGTGTAAACTTTTGTAAATATAATAAAAATGGAATGTCAGAGAGCAAAACAGTACTTGAGTCAATAAAGAAGTTGAACTATCTAGAAAAAAATTAAATCCCTACTTTATATTGCTGTGTCTCATCAAATTGGAGACACCCATCTGGAGAACGTGGGTACCAGGTTCAGAAATGTTAAACTGTGAAGGAGAGAAATCTTAGCATCTGTGCAATACAATATATGGAAAAATAAACTAAGTTGGATTAAAGAGGTAAACAAAAGAAACCCCATGGACAAAGGAAGAAGGTAAATGACAAATTGGGACTAAAATGCTTCATTTCTAGATGCTTATATTTTCACATTTTAACATCTGAAACTGAGATACATCTTTTTTTTTTTTTTTTTAAATTTTTTTTTTAACGTTTATTCTTGAGACAGAGAGAGAGTGAGCATGAATGGGGGAGGGTCAGAGAGAGAGGGAGACACAGAATCCGAAACAGGCTCCAGGCTCTGAGCCATCAGCCCAGAGCCCGACGCGGGGCTCGAACTCACGGGCCGCGAGATCATGACCTGAGCCGAAGTCGGCCGCTTAACTGACTGAGCCACCCAGGCGCCCCTGAAACTGAGATATATCTTAAAAGTAGGATCTAATTTTAGAAATAGACACATGAAATACATGAGACAAAGAATTATATACTTAATGTTGAAATAGCTCCTAGAAGCAATAAGAAAAATACCTCAGAGATACCCAAATAACCTGAACAGACTGTTCACAAAAGGAGAAATATACTTGTTTAACATTTGAAATATTTTACTTAGTACTGTCAGAAATAGGAATTTGGATTATAATGAAGTGGCATTTTCCACTTAAATACTAGCAGTGATTTTTTTAAAACATAAGTTCATTGTTGAGAGTGTGATGGGAAAAGTACTTTTTTTTTTAATGTTTATTTTTTATTTATTTTGAGAGAGAGAGCACGAGCAGGGTAGGGGCAGGGGGAGAGAGAGAGAATCCCAAGCAGGCTGTGCTCTGTCAGCGCGGAGCCCGACGTGGGGCTCGATTTCACAATCCATGAGATCATGACCTGAGCCAAAATCAAGAGTCAGACTCTTAACTGACTGAGCCACCCAGGCACCTTGGAAAAGCTACTCTTATTCATAGTAGTTGGGAGGATAAATTGGAACAACTGTGTTAAAGGATCAGTTTGATAATATGTCAGAGGCCTTCCCTGAAATAATCTTTGACCTATAAATTCTTCTTTTTTGGAATACAAATAAAGTAGTGAGCAAGTATTTATGGATAACTATATCTACTGTAGCAGCATTGTTTATGTAGTGAATGCTCATATGTTAAGAAGAGGGTTGGGCATAAAGGTCATTTAAAGTCACGTTAAGTGACATGGAAAACTTACAACATGCTGAAAAAATGTGTTGAAATATTACTTCTAGTAATCCTGGCTGCTTTTAAAAATGTGTAAGTACAGAAAAAGCCTGGAAGACGGACCACTGAGGTTCTTTGGTGGGATTCAGTTTTGTGTGTTCCTATATATTTTTTTTTTTTAATTTTTTTTTTTTTTCAACGTTTATTTATTTTTGGGACAGAGAGAGACAGAGCATGAACGGGGGAGGGGCAGAGAGAGAGGGAGACACAGAATCAGAAACAGGCTCCAGGCTCCGAGCCATCAGACCAGAGCCCGATGCGGGGCTCGAACTCACGGACCACGAGATCATGACCTGGCTGAAGTCGGACACTTAACCGACTGCGCCACCCAGGCGCCCCAAACCTATATATTTTTTTAAATAAGTGGGTCTTGGGGCGCCTGGGTGGCTCAGTCGGTTGGGCGTCCATCTTCGGCTGAGGTCATGATCTCGTGGTTTGTGAGTTCAAACCCTGTGTCGGGCCCTGTGCTGATAGCTTGGAGCCTGGAGCCTGCTTCAGATTCTGTGTCTCCCTCTCTCTCTGCCTCTCCCCTGCTCACCCTCTGTCTCTGTCTCTCAATAATAAATAAACGTTAAAAAAAATTTTAATAAGTGGGTCTTTATAGTGACAAATTCTGGAAGAGCAGAAAGTAAGTCACTGCATTTTGCTGAAGGAGCTTTACTTTTCTGCTTATATAGATATATGCTATTAATGATAACTACTAAGTAGGTGTAATTAGTGAGAAAGTTGTTGCTATATCTGCACACATTAAAGACTTCATGTTTTAAAAAATTTGCTGCTTTTGTAAAATATTTAGAGATGATCAGGTCATCTGATATATTTTAATATTCTAATCTAAAAAAGTGTCAAGTAAAACTTTCAGGAGTTAAACTGCTAGGCCGGAATATTTTTCATGGAAGACAGTTGAAAGAGGAAGATTCAGCCCTTGAATGAGATAGATACAAATCAGCTATATAACTGTCTGTTTATATGTACACAAACATGTCTCCATAACGTGCTCTGTTTCAAGTTGGTGACACGTCATGGCCTCACATGCTGTTTAAGAGGCAGTCTAAGAAATGCTGAACAGTTTCTGTATATACCTTAGCTTGCATTGAATTGAAACTTCTATTTGGAAGACATTGTTGAATGACCTGTTTTTACATGAAGCTTCTTGAATTTTCTAGGTGATAAAACAGGAACAAGACCAGAGTAAGTTTACAGTCTAACTTTTAAAATCTTTTAATTGAGTTTTATTTATTAAATAGTAGGCAAATGGTATGGTTGGAAGTAAATGAAACCATATAGGCATTTAGAAGAAAAATTCTTTGAATCAGTTTTTGTCAAAAATAAATAATAAACCTATGCTCTGGAAAGATTATGGGATGGTCAAATCTTCAGGTTTTAATCATTTGAAAAACTTATAACCAATTCTTTCTAGAACACTTTGTGCCCAATTTTATATCTAAACATACCTTTTATATGTAAGTTACTACACCAGTACCATTTATTTTATGATGATGAAGAGGGAGAAGAGCCTCCATATACATCATATGTTCGAAGATCATTATTTTTACTACCACTTGTATTTTCTCACCTCCTTTTTACATTAAATAAAACACTTGTAAATAAATGATCAAGTTCATGCCTCTGAAACATCTTGTGTATATTTTAGCCCTATTACATAAATAGGAAGCTGAAAGAGACTGAGATTTGCCTAGAGGTTATAGCAAGGAGTTAGTAGCAAATCTGTGACTGAAATTTAACTGGTAATTACATTATGGCATGCCAAATTTCACTTATTCCTATCCTCATTACACATGTATGATTTCCTTAAGCTATTCCTAGGTCTTATTTTATTGAAAAACAAATTGAAATTATAAAATAAAGTAAAATATTTGGAGCGTCTCGTTATGAGAAGTTTTGTAGACTCTTTAAAGAATTTTTTAATATTTTTTAACTGAATGAAATGACAGTCGTAGAATTTTTGAGCCGGGGGAACTTAGTTCAATATTTAATCTGTTGTATTTTCTAAATTTTTTTCTTAAACATTTAGTCAAATGCATTTATGTTTACTTATAATAGGTGCCAGTCTTTTTAGAAAAGATCTCTCTATGTCAGGTGAATTGTTAAAGTTATTTTAAAGGTCAAGAAATTTATAGTTGTTTATAAAGAGCTTTGAAATCATTCATGAAATGTATAAATGGGGAATATTTGCTTGATTTGCTTCTCTCTTAACATACTCTAGTGGAACTCAGCCGTCAGCTTTTTGTTACCTCAATGGCTTTAATACATCTGTGGCATTTTTCTTAGGGATAGTAAAGCACTGAAGGATGAAAATCTACCTCCTGTCATCTGCCAGGATGTTGAAAATCTCCAGTAAGTGTGTCAAACATAATTTGATAAGTCATTTTGAAGAATGCTAGCATATATTTTAGGGGGAACGTCTCTTTCTCTTAAACGTTTTAACTTGGGTAAAAATTTTAATGTTTTTAGAAACTACAGAGAAAGCAGAACAGGACTTACATTTTTGTTAACTGTCATTCTCAAAAAAGAATGTGAACTGTAGTTGAATTTTTAATATTTCCTTCTTAAAACACTAGGACTCTGGCCAGCCTGTTGTAAGGGTACTTTTTTTCTATAAGAAACCAAAGGTGTATTTTTTTTTCAATTTAGTTTTATGTATCTTTTTAGGAAATTTGTGAAGGAACAGAAACAGGTACAAGAAGAAATCAGTAGAATGTCTTCAAAAGCAATGCTTAAAGTACAAGAAGACATTAAAGCTCTGAAGCAGCTTCTGTCACTAGCTGCCAGTGGAGTACAGAGAAACACTCTCAATATTGACAAGTTGAAAATAGAAACTGCTCAGGTAAATGAACTTACAGTCGTTTTACCGGAGGGTTTTGTTTTGCCACGTTTTTTTCGAATGAAATCTGTCTTTTGTAAAATCAGGATTTACTACATATAGCTTGTACAGTTTTAAATTGCTGTAATAATAATAGTTGCTAGTTTGTATTGAGTGCTTACTGTGTGTGAGGCAGTGTTTTTTTTGTCTTAGTTTTTATTATTGAGAGAGAGAGAGAGAGAGAGAGAGAGAGCGAGAGCGAGAGCGAGCACGAGGAGGGGAGCGGCAGAGAGAGAGGGAGCGAGAGAATCCCTAGCAGGCTCTACACAGTGTGGAGCCCGATGCGGGGCTTGAACCCATGAACCATGAGATCATGATCTGAGCCAAAGTCAGATGCTTAACCAACGGAGCCACCCAGGTGCCCCATATGAGGCGGTTTTTTAAGCAATTTATTAGTCCGGTTTAGTTTTCATGACAGCTCTGTGAGGTAGGCACTCTTATCTTCCTTATATAAATAAGACAGTGGGCAGAGAGCTTTGTTAATAAATGGAAGAGCTTGGTTTCTGACCCCGGTAATCCAACTCTAGAGTTGATGCTCCTGACTAGTTTGCTTTCTAAGAGTGACCACAGGCTAAGTTGCTGCATTATACAAGCTAGACAGAAAAATGTTTTTTAAAAGTCTGTCAGTGATTAAATAAAAACTATATCATGCTTTGTAAATATTAAATATATACAAAAATACATACTTTGTGTGTGTGTGTGTATATATATATATATATATATATATTGTTCTTATCTATTTTGGTGGGGAAGAATGATGGTAGATGATTTATATTTTAAGTAAAAATATTAAAGTTGCTTATATGTCTTTTTTGTTTGAAATATGATCGACCTATAACACTACATTAGTTTCAGCTGTGCAACATAATGATTCAGTATTTATTTTTATTGCAAAATGGCCACAACAAATCTAGTTAACATCTACCACCATGCTTAGCTAAAAACCTTTCCCCCTTGAGATGAGAATTTTTAAGATCCACTCTCTTAGCAACTTGCAGATATAGAATACATTATTATTAACTGTAGTCACCATGCTGTACATTACATTCCCCGGTCTTATTTATTTTAAAATTAGAAATTTGTGTGTGCTTACCTTTAAGTCTTTAAGTCAACTATTGGAGAATACTTTTGTGATATTTTTAATGAAAATGTGTTACTAAAGTAGCTATTCTAAACTATGATGTTTAAAAGGAATTCAAAGCCTTTGTTGTCTGCTTTCAGATTTCCTGGTTGCCTACACACATTGGTTAAATACAAATAAAATATTCTCCCATGTTTCTTTTTCTCTTATTCCTCGTGTGTGTGTGTGTGTGTGTGTGTGTGTGTGTGTGTGTGTGTGTGTATACACATATATATGTATATGTCATATCTAGGAGAAAGAAAATGTTATGCTTCTGGTGGAGAATGATTAGACTCTGATTAAACGTTACATGAAGTCACAAATTTCATATGTGAAATGTATGAAATTGTATAAATTCTATGGAAAATTTCATTAACACAGTAATAGAGGAGGCAACTCAGAAAGAGGTGAATGCTATAATGGGATCCGTTGTGACTTTAGTACCAGATGATTCTATTCATAAATATTTGGAATACTTTTTATGTACTAGACTTGCTAATAGTCTTTCAGAGATAAAAACACAACCCGAAAGGCACTAAAAGACTAAAAGAGCAAATGAAATAATGAAAGTTTGGGTAGAATATAAAGGTGGCAAATGAAGAAGAGGACGAATCAAAGAAAGCTTCCTTAGGGCTAAAGTCCTCTAAGTTGGGTTTAGAAAATTTTGTAGGTGATATCAAAGAAATTTGATCTAAACTTATTTTATTTCTAATTTACGGCAGTTAGTGCTCTACCCACACTTCAGTGAATTATCTATTGAAAAAATATTCTGATTCCCTTAGTGAAGTAGTTCTCAATCTTTAACCGCAAACCCTTTTCTTCAAAGAAAGCCTTTTGGGGAAATAAAAGCAATTCTGAGGTGAGGAGCAGCGTTGTGGTTGGAAACACCAGAACCTTGTGGAAGCAAAGTCTTTTAAATACTTCATTTTGGGGGGTACATAACTCAAAGAGTTTAAACAAGTAGTGTAGTTAAACTTCTTTTTGGGTAGGGTAGGTGCCAAATGCTTTGTTGCGGTTATATCATTGAGTCCGTGGAGTCAGTGAACATTTTTAAGGATCTGTTTTACCACTTCAGCAGAAGTGTTGGGATCAAAATACATATGATATACTAGCGAGAGTGAATTAAGTCAGTTCGGTACTATGTTCTAGGTACAAGGTATGACTGAGGCACAGAGGCCTCAAGAAGGCACTTTTTAAAAAATGTTTATTTATTTTGAGAGAAAGAGTGTGCATGTTTGCACGAGGAGGGGAGGGGCAGAAAGAGAGAGAATCCCAAGCAGGTTCTGCACGGTCAGCCCAGAGCTGGATGTGAGGCTTGATCTCATGGTTCATGAGATCATGACCTGAGCCAAAATCAAGAGTTGGATGTTTAACAGACTGAGCCACCTAGGTGCCCCTTAAAGATTTTTAAATAATAGCAGAGTCTTTTGCTGTGGATGAATTAACTTCACAGATTGTATAGAAGTCCATAGTTCTTAAAATACATAGAAGCTCATTTTAAATTTATCATAACCTTCATTAAAAGTATACTTTGGAAAGAGGTTTTGGCAACTTGTAAAACAGGTTAAATGTGACGTGTTCTCGGAGCATGAGAGTGGCATTGTTTGAAGTTTCAGTCCAGAGATCATTGGTATTTTTAACCTGGCTTTTAACTGGTTAATCTTTCTTTCTGTCTTTCTGTCTTTCTGTCTTTCTTTCCCTCCCTCTGATCTGTTAGGAGTTAAAGAATGCTGAAATAGCGTTAAGAACCCAGAAAACACCACCTGGACTCCAACATGAAAACACAGCTCCCGCCGAGTAAGTTACTGGATTTTCTCACTTTAGGAAAACAAAACAGTACAATATATAGGCCAAGAATTTGTAGTTTACTATGTAGCAAGCCTGGGTTAATAAGCACTTGACATGGATTTCTCCTTTTAATTCTCACAATAACCCTAAGAAGGCAGTCCATTATCTTCATTTTATCGAAGGGTAAGTGATGGCTAAGATCTGAGCTTTTAACCAGTGTTATGCAGTTATACTTTATTTGCATGTTATGGCCTTTTCCACTGTATTAAATATTGCAGGTAGTAGATACTTTTACCAACAAGGACTTTTTAATTTAAAAATAATTTTATGATAATCCCTTCCTTAAACAGGGCATTCTAGAAGTAGTTTAACCCTTTCACTTGTTTGCATAGCTTTATTCACACAGATAATAAATCATCAGAAAGAGCAGTTAGAAAATGTAGATAAGTTAAAATAAAAAACATCCACTTGCAACCTTCTCGCCCAGGAGGTGTGTCTGTCTAGTTGCCGAGTGATATCTATCTTGTCTCTTTATGTTCTTTCATGTTGCTAGAGCTAATGATAGCTAATATTTATCAGATGCTTACCATAGGCCAAGCAGTGCACTTAGCACTTGACATACTTTATCTCATTTTCCACAAAACCTCCACAGCTGTCACTATCCCAGTCTTCGAGATGAGGGGCCCGAGGCATGAGGAGTGGTGGAGGTCTGACTCCTAGTTTCTCACCCCTTTTTTCTTTTAACTTTTGATGGTGACATAATTTCAGACTTAGAGAAGAGTTCAAGAAGGAAACAAAGAATTCCCATGTATCTTTTATCGAGATTCCTTATATGTTAATATTTTTACTATGTTTGTTTTGTTCCCTGCTCTCTCTAATATATATACATATTTTCCCCCTGAACAGTTTGAGTTCTTTGCAGACAGATGCCCATTATGCTAAAGTACTTCAGTGTGTATTGCTTAAACGTAAGAACATTCTGTTACATAACCACAGTTCAGTGATCAAAATCAGGACATGTTAACAAGGACAGTGATACTCTGATTATCTTATTCAGATTAGCATGGGCTGTGCTCCTCACTGGACTTCTAGTAGTTTATCCTTTTTATTCTTCATGCTGCCATCAGAGCTGGTTTTGAAATGGGGTGAATTGTATCATTTTCCATTGCAAAAAGCTTTCGTAGTTGCCCATTTCTTACAGAATTACATACAGCATGCTTTGTATACTATTCAAGGTCCCTTTTATTTATCTGGCATTCTCTGGTTAAATTTAGCAGCATAGTAGCAGTAATTACATGCTTTCGGTAGACACTATAGTGTTTTCAGATTATAAATATGAGAACTGTAAGTACTTGTAAAATCTGGTTGACAGTTGCACTTTTTAAAAAACTTTTTTGAACTTATTTAGACTTACAGAAAATTTCCAAAAATGATAGTACAGAGAATTTCCTTATATCCCTTACCTTTCTTCCCTTAATGTTAAAATACTGTGTAACCACAGTATAATTATCGAGAACAGGAAATTAACATAGGTGGGGTGTTACTAATCAAGCAACAGAACTTATTTGAATTTTACTGACTTTTCCACTAATGTGCATTTTTTTCTTCCAGTATCCTGTTTTCCACTAATGTACTTTTTCTATTCCAGGTTCCCATTCACTTCTCACTCATTCATTTCTCCTTCATCTCTCCCAGTCTGTAACAGTTATTCAGTCTTTGTCTTTCATAACGTTGATACTTTTAAAGCATAGAAAGTTATTTTGTAGATTGTCTCTTAATTGGGATATTTCATGATTGGAGTAATCTATGATGGAGTAATCTATTACTCCAATCATGATTGGAGTAATTTCATGATCTATTTTTGATACCTTGATAACTCACAAGTTTTGGTTCTGGTTTCAGTAATATCTATGCCATATCCTTATGTCCTCAGACTAAGTCAAAGGCCCTACTTAAATGGGGGCATATATTTATTTACTGGTTATTTTAATGCAAAGAAAATAGCATTTTTAAAACTTTGATCTGACTTTGTAAATGTTTTTGTATAGCTACTTCAGAATCTTGGTTCAGCAGTTTGAGGTACAGCTTCAGCAGTACAGACAGCAGATTGAAGAGCTAGAAAACCATCTTGCCACACAAGCAAATAACTCACATATAACCCCTCAAGGTAACATGCTTTCTGTGGTGATTTTTTTTTTTTTTGATAGCACTGTTTTTTAGTAAGAGAGAGAGGTTAAGGTGTTGTCACATAATATTCTACGTAACTGCTAGTAGTTGTCTTGAGCTGCTATACAATTTCCTTGCTATTAGATATTATATTCTCCATAAATAGAAAATGCTTTATTATGAACTGTTATTATGCTGACCAAGGCAGAAGTTTCAGGGCCTTCTCCCCTCCCCCTGATGACTGATTCAGACACCCTGCTCTCAGTCAACTCGCTGTGCTCTCTTCTCTCAGTCATGGAAATATTGATGTGGTCTTGTGCCTCCTACACTTTTAGTACCAAAAACTGCACTCAAGTCATAGAAAAATAATACTGATTATGTTACATGTATATTTGTGTGATAATATAACTTTCTTTTATAGATTTGTCAATGGCTATGCAGAAAATTTATCAAACATTTGTAGCTTTAGCTGCACAACTTCAGTCTATTCATGAAAATGTAAAGGTAAGTTTTCATTACCAGTTCATGTATCTGTATATCTAGACCCAAGTGAAGTATTCATTTGCGGAGCAGAAGCATTCATGCTAATTATAGGAATAGCTAAAATTACATATAAGTGAAGAAGACTAAAACTAAAACAATCCACAATCATGCTCAGATACAATCACAGATAATATCTGTTGTTTTTTCAAAAAGATCCAAGTGTTCTATGCAATCAGCTATCTTAACTTTTTTCAGTAGTATATTGTAAACAGTTTTCTGCATTGATATACATATTTCTTCAATATCATTTTTAGTAGTTACATAGGATTTCAGTGTGTGTGTGTGTGTATATATATATATATATACACACACACACACACACATATGTGTAGTTTCCTTAATGCATCCTATTTGTTGGACAGTTAGGTTGTTTCCATGTCTTTAAACTAGGAGTAGCACTGCAGAAAAGAAACATTCTTAGTAGCAAAAGTATTTTGTGCTGCTTTAATTTTACATAGGTCTTTTTTTTTTAATTTTATTTTTAATGTTTATTTGAGAGAGAGAGAGAGAAACAGAGACAGTGTTAGCAGGGGGAAGGGCTGAGAAAGAGGGAGACAAAGAATCTGAAACAGGCTCCAGGCTCCGAGCTGTCAGCACAGAGCCCAATGTGGGGCTCAAACCCACGAACTGCAAGATCATGACCTGAGCCAAAGTTGGATGCTTAACCAACTGAGCTACCCAGGCGCCCCATAAATTATACCGGTTTTGAAATGAGCATGCTTTGGAGCTTTTGCTTTAATATATTTAAAATTCTAAACCAGATTTTTAAAATAGTTTTAAAGGAGGAATTTTTATCGAATTTTCTTGAAATTAGTTTATTAAAGTACTAAAGATGATTCTCTGTTGGTACTTTGAAGTCTGTGTTGTGCAGTTTTTTTTTTCCTTAATTTTTATTATGAAAGTTCTCAAATAGACACACAAAAAGAAGGGCACTGTTGTAATGAATGCCAGGTACCCACTCTCCGCTTCACCCATTATCAGGATCCTGCCTTGCTTTGTCAGTTTCCCACCCAGGGATGCTTTTTCCCCCTGGAACATTTTAAAGCAAATTCCAGACATGTCATTTGTAAGTATACATGCTTTTTCAATGGCAGTTTCTCCTGTCTGGTATTCTTATTTCTTTTTCTTTCTTTCTTTTCTTTTTTCTTTCTTTCTTTCTTTCTTTCTTTCTTTCTTTCTTTCTTTCTCTCTCTCTCTCTCTCTCTCTCTTTCTTTTTTTCTTTCTTTTCTTTTGTTTTTTAGTAATGTACATTGTAATATACATTCCCAGGAACCAAAGAATGTTCCACGATCAGATTTGCCATTTATTTTCAGTTGCATTTAGTGACCAAAGTATAATTTCTAGCTTCATTTACTTACAGAAATCTCACAGGAGGTCGTTTTTTAATTTTTGTTCCTTTTGTATTGTTTTTCATGAAATAATCTGCTGAAGCAGGTTTAAACTACCTGAGCCAGCCAGGCCCCAAGGACATTAACAAAACTGGACATTTTATCAATTAACTATACAAATCAAGGCTAATAGCTGTTCTTTTTTTCTTTTCTCTCCTTAAACCAATTGTCTTTCAAGTCTCTAAGGCAGGTGATTATTTTCCAGTATCTGAAGCAGAACAAATTGATGGACTACTAATGCCAAACATTGTATGGCTATATTCATATAATTACACAGAGAGAAGAGGATGGATTAGGGGGAGATCACTTCTAATAAAACTCATTCTTCTGACATCACATACTCTACTTCTGACTGCATTTTCCCCAGTTTTCAGTGCTTGGCAGGCTTGCTTCAGTACATTAAAGAGGTAGGAAAGTCTGGAACCAGAACATCAAATACTGACATCCACACAAAAGGGGATGATAACTTTTAAATACTATAAATAGCAGTAAGATTGCTAAGTGTTCTACCTGTTAAGACCAAAAAGACATTACTGCTGAGAATGGTAGGAAATCTGAAAATCCTATATCTTTTTAAAAAGTTGTTTAAAACTGATCAAAATTTGATTAAACCCTTAATGAAAGTATCTAATAATTCTGATGTGAGTTAATGGCCTTAATCAAGGCAGATGCTGCATTGGGTGAACGAGCCCACTTGATGAACGTGGTAATTTTTCTTTCTTACTCTGAAATTGTAAACTCACTCCCCCTCCTCGTTTGGTTATGCAAGCTCAACATGAGTCATTCTCATGGTAAAATAGTCAAACAATATTGATAAAGTGAAAACCCTTTTTAAACCCTCCAAGCTGTCTCTGCTGAAGTCACTTATTTTAACACATGTCACCCAGGCCTTTTAAAGAAGGCATTTAGCACATACATATGTAGTACATGTTTTCAGCTTTTTGCATCTAAAAGTTATCAAGAGGTTGGATGTTGGAGGGGGCAGCAATCGTGAAAAACTAGAATATTGAAAATGGAATTTTAGATGTTACTAGCTAACTCGTTTTAAAGAGGCCTCGTGGAGCCAGAATGTTTTAGGCAGTTTATTGTAAAGACATGACAAAATTAGGGAAGAAAATACTCAAGAGAGCATTAGAGCTTGCATGCATCACTTCACATTCCATGCATTAATAGCACTTTGATTTGTGCTTTAGGGGGAATGTATAGCATTGGCAATGTCTTTGATCTTCTTATTTCCTACTTAGATTGTTCCCGTATTACCAGATTCAACACAGAACTTGATTGATTAACCTTTTCTTTTTTCTTTCCCTTAGGTGCTAAAAGAACAGTACCTTGGCTACAGGAAAATGTTCTTGGGAGATGCTGTAGATGTGTTTGAAGCCAGGCGAGCAGAAGCCAAGAAGTGGCAGAACGCACCCAGAGTTACTACTGGACCCACCCCTTTCAGCAACATGCCAAACGCGGCAGCCGTTGCCATGGCTGCAACTCTTACACAGCAGCAACAGCCTGCTACAGGTCTGAATGCATTCAAGTTATAGCTTCTTACTGTTAAAATGCAGAACATTTATGTGCATTTTTATAAGTCTTCCTTTTGTGTTAGCACTGAAAAATTTCTATGAGTAGCTATTCCAGTATAATCTAAAAATTATGATGGACACAATTATAAACATATACCTGATAAAAAATGCAGGGTAGTCTTAGCAATAATTATTCATCAGTTAGATACTGAATATTGTGAATTACTTAATGTTATTTGCTGTATTGCTATAAATACCCTTTAGAACATGGTGTTTCACTACCGAATTACATTTAAGAATAACACGTTCTAAAATCGTGATTGTATCATTTATTGTTTTAAAGTCAAAGCTAATTCAGCCATTATAGCATTTCTCACATATGATACGGATAGATGGTGCATTCTTGTTTCCTCATACATAGTGATTACAGAGTACCCACATTTAGGATGAAGTACATTTTTATGACTGAAGGTGTGTTGAAGATCAGTTGGTTGTTTTTATGTATAATGACTACAAACAGTACAGGTTCTTTTAGCCAAATTTGGACGAAAGTACATGCTAGAATTATTTGTACCTTTTCAGAATGAACAGAACAGTAGCAGGAGCAGGAAAAAGATGTTTTGAGATGCTCTGGATTGCACATTAAGAAGTATGAACTGGGAAAGCTGGGCAGATGATGAAAATAATTGGTGAGATACTAGAAAGCAGATAATTTGAGTCCTTAGTTTAATTCCACTTCTGACAAAAGAAACATTTTTTGTGGTCTAGTTCTGCAGTGTGGAGTTTGGTCCTGTGTCTTTGGGAGATTGTTATCTTTACTCCTACAGTCTCCTTTTTGTCAGGCTTGAAGTATGACAGAGAAAATACCGTCTTAATGGATATTGATTTTTTTTTATTCATTCAGAAATTTTTGAGTAATGCTTATTATTATCCTATAGCATGTGTCTTTCTGAGAGTTCCATATAGTCAAAGAGTAAATTACAAAAAGTAAAAAAAAAAAAAAAAAAGAAAAAAGACATATCTAGATTGCATTCAGGCTGCCTCTACTAGGGAAACATTCTCTGGTTTTCACTATTGGCGGTTTAAAAATTGTTCTTCACATTTGGAGATGACAGAATCGACTTACCATCAGTGAATGGCTGGTGATTGGTTTATGCCAAATCCTCCACATTCCGTGGCTGGACCCATGTGAATAGTGGCTCCTAGTGGCGCTATCTACTAGTTCTCTAGCTGGCTGGAGTGTAGGATTCCATTCTCGAGTTATGGAGGAAAAAAGTCATTATGGAACCGATTCCTATACTGACTTGATAGTCATACTGATTCAGTATAGGAATCAGTCCCATAATTATGATTATCAGTCTCATGATTATTTAACCAGCTAATCAAGCCAACATAGTACCAACTTACCTTTCAGAGCCAATATTAATCCTAAAAAAGATCAGATAAGCATGGGTTTTGGTTAAGTGTCCTTTAAAACATAAGGGATTTCCATTTTAATAAATAAAATAAAAAAGTCAGTTGTTTAAAATGTCATGGGATAAGTGAATTTTATATTCTGTGGTATACAGCTAAATTTGAAGCAAAACCACTTATCAGGGTTGTTACATTTTGTGTTTTGGGTTTTTTTTGGTTTTTGTTTTTGTTTTTTAATTCCTTTATATAGACAGTCTTGAGAGGTTTGTAGGTTTTCACTCATACATTTTATGCTCATGGACATATGAAGATGTATGTTCATTCTACAAATATGAGTGCCTGCTATGTGCTAGGCTCCGAGGGTACAAAGGTAAACAATGAGCTGAGTATGGTGTTTGCTCTCCGTGGTGATGGAGAGTGTTGGCTTAATTTAGAGTAATCATCTTGCGGAGCCTTTGCTCATTTAATTTCCTCTGTGACTTTTGCCAGGCTTCAGGGCAGCTGCGGCCCCCTGCAGTTGTGAAGCCTGTATGAGGGCTTCCCCGTTTACATTTTGAGTTGTGTGATTTTTAGAACTGAGAAGTTTAAAACAGTAGTAATAAAAATTTTGCTTTATGTCTTCTGTTTCTTGAAGGCCTTCCCAGCTCCATATAGTGCGTTCCTTTATGCGTCTTGTAGTCAGAATGTTCGTTATTTCAGTCCTGTCACCACTGCAGCGAGATGGATGAGGTCTCCTAGATACAGACCGATTTGATGAGTTACAGCCTGTTGAGAAATATTGTGCTTTGTATTCACTCGGTGACTTAATCTTTATGTCCTGTGACTTTGAGGATATCTTTTGCTTTTTAAGTGCAAATAATTTTAAAGACCGTCTAGATTCAGTTAGGTAAGGCTTGTGTGCTGTTTTTATATATCACTGTTGATGTGTGCAAGATTTGAATTGTCAGGGGTTTTGCTTTTAGTTGCGTATGGATTCTTCATTAATATAGAAAATGCAGACAGCTTTCTTAGGCTGCCACCTTCTGAAGGTGGTTTCTCTTGGAGATGGAGGTATGGGTTTAAGTGACTTCTTAACTTTGGTGTTTTTAAGTGAAAAAAATAGAATAGGTCTTAGGCCTGCGTGATTTATGGTTATTGTTTCTGAAGGCTGAAGAAAACTGACGAAAACCAGCGGGCTAATTATGTGTGAAATAAGCATCAGTACATGGATAAATTACACATAAGTAGACCTTGAGTACACTTGTCCATCAGTGCTTTTGAAGCCTCTTAAAAAGCTTAAGACATTTTACATTAGGATTACCAATATAATTTTAACCTAGCATAGATTGTTCTAAGCTAACGTACTGGGATTAAGTTCTGCTGTTGTGTTTTGACACTTTTAAAAAAGTTCTTGATGTTTACATAAGAAGACTATTCTCATGTGACTTAGCTGCTATTTTTAAGGAGAGCTGAGACATTTTGTTAGAGTTCCTAATTTCTAGCTTTTAGTGTAGGTTTGGACATTTAAGATGTAGTGTTAAATAGGAAACGTTAAGTATTTCATTTTAGTTTCTTGTAGTTTTCTGGTTTTGTTGTGTTTAACAACCAAAGGAACATTCCCCGTTAAATCAGTAAGTAAAATTTTTCAAATTGGGGGAAAAGGCATTTTTTTTGTTTTTCAGAAAAATTATTTTTAAAATATGACCTAGGAATAATCATACTAATTACATTAGATATTTTGAGTAATTATTGAAAATTATTAAAAAATTTTAGCACTTTAGTCCTTTTCCTGTGAATGCAGTTTTACTTTTAAGAAAGTAGAATTTATTCTGGAAAATATGAATTACAGTGCTGAACTTGATTTTGTTGTGTGTGAATATGTTATCCGGTAACTTTTGTAAAATGTTACTCTACGTGAAGATTTCACTTTGGGCAATTATTGGGATATATTACTACTAACTTGGTTTTATTTATGGAACTAAGCCTCTCATTGAATGACTATTCAGATTTTGAAACAGATTTCTTGAATTGTTTACGTGACTTTTGCCTGAAGGATTTAGATTCTGCTTTCTAATAGTGAAACTAATTTATATGGTGGCCAGAGTGTAATATATGCTAATACTTTGGCGTGGGAGATATTTATCATGTTTTTAATATTAAAAAATGTTATACATTTGCCTACTAGTTTTATAAATGATGTTGCCTTCAGAATTTGTGTGAAGGTACAAAACTCAAAGTATCATGTACCTGTTGTGCAATGGAAAGTCTTGTCATTGTCAGAGTTCTTGATTACCTATATTCTGAATATTGATGATTAGGGTTACTCTTAAAAACAGACCCACACACAACAAAAAGCATGTTATTTGAGTAACTCTTAACGACTTGTAGGGTTGAGGGCTGTGGTGTGCGTTGTTCTTTAGGGCCTTCCACCAGCAGTGCCTCCTATAAACATGTGACACTTAAGTCTCTCAGTGTTAAAGAAACTGGACGTGTGTTTTCTACGTATTATTTTTGTTAGAAATAAGAAAGTAATATGCTTAGTTTCTTTTTCCTATAGTAACATTTTACAAAAGAGCTGCTAGGCAGGTATTTTATTCTCAAATTGATCTCAAACTGGATGTAAAAATTTAAATCCTTTTTTAATTTATTTTTTGATAGTAGTATAAGAACTCTGGCTGCTATTAGTTCTTACTTTTTATTTTCTGGGTAGAAGCTATTTGAAAAGTCCAGTTTCTGTCCTAGGGTAGCAAAATATAGTTCCTCGGTTTTCTTTTTCTTTTTCTTTTTCTTTTTCTTTTTTCTTAATGCTTTGTAATTGTACACTACCTTTTGAATATACAAACCTCATTCTTCATTGAACAACTTGAAGGCTTTGATTTTTTTTGAAGAGTTTAAATTTCAATCTGTATATTACTTTGGCAGTTCCCTCAACTTTGAGATGCACTGATCACTGTGCTTGCAAAAGACAAGACTGAAGATTGTACTATGAGATTTATTGAATAATTTTCATAAATTATTTATCAAATGAGAGATTTTTAGATTTTTGTATTCTGCTTAGTTAAAGAAAAAGTAGTTAAAAAAAGAGAGGCTAGTAAGTTTGATGCTATTCTTGCCAAACAGACTCAGACAAAATCTTTAATGAATGGGAAAAGGATGACTAATAATTGTTCTGCATCTGAGTACATTTTCCAAAATGTTGGAAAGAAACTTCTGAATTGAAATCTTGAATGTATTGAATCTGTCAAGGTACACAGCGGTGCCTTTGTAAATGTTCATTATCTTATTTAATCAGGTGATAAGTGGTGTAATGTAGCAGAGCTTAATAATAGACTCAATTATCACTTTTTGTGAACAAGTTGGAATTGTCATGTTACTGTGTAATTGATTTGCTTTAAAATGAACAATAAATTTAATGAAATAAAACATTGTCTTGTTTTTTATCTACTTATTGTATATATCATCTATATTTCATATAAAAAATGCCTAGTTTTTTGGGTACTTACTCTTATGAAGTAACATGATAGTTTTGCCACGTTAGCGTCAGTCTCTGATCAGTTGAGACTTGACTCTAACGATGAGGAGCTTGTTTTAAAAAAAAAAAGTAAAAACCTTTTACTGATTACACCAACTAATTTTATCAGAAAACAAGTGGGGAGATCTAAAATCATTTTAGAAAGAAAACCAAAAGAACTACAATTTACAATACATTAAAGATTTCAAATTATTTAGGAGGTTAAAATAACATCTTTCGATGTGCTAAGCCTCTTTTAATTGTCTAGTGTGAACAAGTTACTTAAAAACTTTTTTTTTGGTTAGGTAAATCAGGCTGGGGAGATACCTGAAAACTGGCTTTTAGCAAATAGAATTTGTTAAAATTAATCACTGTTTATTTTAGAAATAATTTCATAAAGAAATTTTAATCTTGAAAGAGTAAGGCAAATTTGTTTTTTTTCCCCCCCGTTTTTTTTTTTTTTTTTTTTTTTTTTTTTTTATACTAGGGCCACAGCCATCTCTGGGAGTTAGTTTTGGACCATTCGGCTCAGGTATTGGCACTGGCTTGCAGTCAAGTGGCTTAGGTTCTTCAAACCTTGGAGGTACACTTTAACTTTTCTAATATTGCCTTGGACTATTATACATTTGAATTGATACTAGTCTGTAAAAAATTTCTAAGAGGGTCTGCTATTTTGGTAGTTAAGGTTCCATCTGACAAAAACAGCTCTCCAAACATAATCAGTGCTTTTTAGTATTAGAATTAGAACTTAAATCATTTCATCTTCAGTGAATAGTAAATAAAAAAAGAACAGTAAAATTAATTGGTAGGGATGTTCATATTTTCAAAGCAATATGCTAAAATATGAACTTGCAAGTTACTTAGTTTTAATAAATTTAACTTAAAAAACCAGTGGTCTTAATCACATCATTTTAGAGTCCAAACTGCTTCTGGACATCTAATCATTATCTTCTTTTTCTGTAAATGAACACTTTAGATGAGAAAATAATTTTATTGTAAATTGGACAGTTCAGCTTCTGTCTTTTGCTAAGCATTTTTGGCATAGCTGCCTTTATGCATACTTGTATACATAACAATAGTTTTATAAGTTAACTCTAGTAAGGTAAGTCTTCTGCCAATCATCATGCTACATATAAACGTATTCACAGTTCTGTGGTATGGGTATTTGACAGTAGAATGTATTTTGACAAGCATATTGTCATATAATGAATATATTATTTCCACTAAAATATATCATCGTAAGAGTGGAAGTCTGTGAGCAATCAAGGTTACTTAATATAGTAAACTCTATTGGAATTACTAGAATTATAGTAGACAGCATATTTCCTATAATCTATAATTCAGTTTGCCATCATATTTCTTAGCGTCATAGGCTATATAATACTGTCTCAGACTCCTTATTTTAGATGGACTATTGCAGAGTAGCCTAAGAAGAATTTGAATTTTATTTTTAGATCACTTGACTTTGAGGAGAATGGAAACAAGTCTTTAAGTACTTAGCAGAATCTCTTCTTGAACTTCATATGACGAAAAATATTTTTTTATTTAAACCATGACTAGTACTATTAAGAAAGAAAAATGATCTCCCACTCGAAATTTCTCAATTGTCAAATCGGCTGGTATGTGGCAGGAGCCTGTGTTGCTGAGTAGATTTAATGTGATTAACTGTTTTGTAATTATGCAGTTTTTCAATGGTGAAGGTTCTTAAGTGAAAAGGTTTTGGTAAAAAGCAGAGTAAAAGTTGTCTTATGGTACTTGGTGTTTAAATTCTTGTGCATGTCACGCTTACTTATGAATTTAGTTTTTTTTTTTTTTCCCCGAAATGAAATATCCCTAAGTAGATGTGTTTATATCTGTTTGACCTAACACCATATTTCAGTGGTCACTAAAATTTCTAGTCAATCTGGGAGAGAAAATACTAATACGATCTTGTTCTTTATAGCTTGTTCTGTATAAAAATTACTGATGGGTCTTAAACTTAGTCTCAATAGATCAAAATGTTCATTTCAGAATTAATCTGATTCTTCAGAAGTCTGATGCACAAGAGTAAATAGCAGGTTTGTGTAATAGCACTGTGTTTATTAGACCTCTGATAATTTTAGGTTTTACTTGTCAGTAACCTTTAATCTCTGTTTTACGTACCATTGTATATTTCTCTATTACCCTTTCACTAGGATTTGGAGCTAGCTCTGGTTTTGGATGCAGCACCACAGGGGCCTCCACATTTGGATTTGGAACAACAAATAAACCCTCAGGAAGTCTTAGTGCAGGTTTGTGTGTTTTTGGCCTGAATTTCAGGCAAATTTAAAGATGCAAATTATGTAATTTAAAAGTATAATGATTGTTATTTCCAGTAGCCAGAAGCAATCCCTGATTCAGTTTCTACCCCCCACAATGAAGCATGTAAGCCTAACTAATCACACAGTTTTATCTCTCTTGGAAACTAAAAGTCAGGTTTGTGAAATATCTCTAACAAGACTTATTAGTTTGAGATAATAAGTAATTATAGCCTCTTTTAACTAAGTAGAGATTCTTTTGAACCCAAAGACTAGTTTTATGGTTAAACAAGTCTCTTCATTATTACAAAAATGGTCCCATTGTTGTGAAAGCTTTGACCCAGTGTTTGTTTGTTTAGGAGAATGATTTCTCTCCCAAAGAGATGTTCTTTAGTTGCAAGTCCCTTTGGTTTTAAAAGTCCCACTCTTATAATGGATGAATAATTGGGTTCTTTGTTCATTTTTGAAATAGGTATGTAATCTTTTGACTTCTCTAGTAGAAAATCCCAAATTTCTTCTCCATTTTCTCTATATTTGTAAATAATGGCTTCATTTATAATGTTTAGGGATAAGTAGCATGTCTGAAATAATGACACAATACTGTGTTTAAATTGAGGGAATTTTAAGGCAACTTCATTTAATATTAAGTGGTATTTAAAATCAACAGTTCCCAAAGAGTAAGATAATAGAATTCAGTGATACGGGGATTATAATCTAAATACGGTACTATTGTAGGCAGTGATAGCATTTGATCTTAGTTACGCAAGGGTTCCTATAAAATCAGAACAGTGGGTACTACTCTTTGGGGTGTTCATTGTCCTGAAAATCATGGGTTGAGGCCTTCTTGGAGGACTTAGGATTACAGGAGTGGGTCCATCTTCTGCGTGTTGACAATATGTTTCTGGAGCGGCTGAGAAGGAAGGCAGCATGGCATATCTAATTAACAGGAAAGTATCCGGCAGCTTGAAGTTTTCTAGAGTTCAGTTATTTGTGCTAAGGTTTCTCTTGGCTTGGGTCACTAAACTTAGGTCTCTAAAGGTGCCTCTTAGTTGTTAGCTAAATTATTTTCCTATAAAATTCCATGTTACAAATTTAGTGTTCTAATATATTGGCTATTTTCATAAATATATATTCTTTTAGCTAGAAATTCACCTCTTGTCCCCATTCTTTATATTTGTTTTTGTGTTTTAACTTCTGATGTGAATATTTTCTTCCCTAAACATAAGGCTTTGGCAGCTCAAGTACATCTGGGTTTAACTTCAGCAATCCTGGCATCACGGCATCAGCTGGTTTGACATTTGGGGTGTCCAATCCTGCCTCTGCAGGTTTTGGAACAGGAGGACAACTCCTTCAGTTGAAGAAACCTCCAGCTGGAAACAAAAGAGGAAAAAGATAAACATATGGGTTGATGTGGTTGAGAGAATTCATAGCAGCATCGTTCATTCTATGAGTCTATTTTTCTAAAATTGATGCAGTAATTAAATTGCATCCCAGGAGATTTATAAAGTTTTGATATTTTTCCCTACTCTGGAATCTGAACTGTGTTCTTGTTTGCCATGGTAAACATCTTTTTTTCTTGTGAATTTGAAACCCAGTTGTGTATTTTTCGTTATTTTTTGATGGTCAGTGTAAGCAATGTTCTGATTACATCACTGATAAGTAAAGCCTATTTAACCTAGTGTCCTAGCAATGTTTTTGTTGATAAGGTTTACATGATGTGAATATATGCACATTTGTTTCTTATCCAGATGGTATGAACTCTTAAGTCCTATACTAGAATCAGCTTGTTCCTTGATAAAGGCCTTTTGAACTACACTGCAGGGCATCTTGTGAATATGTATGTAAATATATACAGAATAATACACACAGTTGTGTGTTCACATAAAATATATATTTACAGACCTACAACTTTTGCCTCAGACTTGTTCAACCCTTTTCTAAGGGTATTCTATTTTTCACCTTTTAAGCTTCAAAGCCTCCGTGCTTGTAGAGTGATGAGCTAGAGGTACCAGGTCATTGCAGTTATTTAATTTACTTACAGACTTAATGAAATGGTTACTGGTGTAAATATTTGACCCCCCAGTCTTTTCCATAGCAGCTGCTCTGAATGAGGAGTGCTGTAAGAATCATCCAACAGATTTTAACAACTGTTATTATCCCGTACACCCTCACATTTGCCTGTATGAGATGTTTTCTCATATCTGAGATGAACCTTCAAGAGCATATTTGAACTCCAGACTGATGTCTGGGGGCAAAGAGCTATTAAGCCAAATTGATTCTATGCAGGTGAAGGATGCACTATTACTTTAGTGGAAACTTTTGTAGCAATTCCAGTACAGAATTCTTTCTTATAGGGCTATTGATCTTGACACCAAATGGAGTGGTTTATCAGCCTCTTAATGTCTTAAGTAAGTGCTTAATTTGGAATAGAGAAACAATATATTTTAAGAAGAAAGTATTCTTTGTAGCAACTATAAACTACCCCATTTTAACAGTGAACAGAGCTCCAGGTAAAAACACATAAGGCATGTCAGATTGCATCTGTGTAATATTTGTCTATATTAGTATTAGTGACATCGAGTGGGTGAAAAAGAAGGCCCTTGGAAAGAGAACTGCCTTAGCTATGATTTCACACAGAAACCATTAAGTAGACCTACTTTATCTTTCAAGTACAGTTTTCAAATGGGATGTGAACATGGAATTTCATTGAAAATAGTATAATTTTTTATATAGAAGGTTTTGTACATAATGTGCATCAAGTGAATATTTTCAGAATCATTTTCACCAAGGCACCTTTTTTTCTAAAATAGGTATTACATACACACACACACACACATATATATTTTTAGTATAATGTTAGTTGGGTTTGATTACTAAAGTGTTGTTAAATCTGTTTTATTTATCCGCATATAGCAGTGATTGGCTTTTTGGAATTGAAACTTTTGCGCCTTGATGCATTAAAATAAGGAAAATGCTTTGTTTTGGAACACTGAAGTTTTTATTTTTGCATTCTTCTCTAAAACTGCAATCCCCAGATCCAGATTTTGGGGAAGGGTAGGAAAACGTGGGATTTTTGTGTTTTGAATTACTGTCAGAATTAAATACCCAAATATAGCAAGCTTTTTGTTTTTTTTAAAGGACATTGCATTGTGCTGCAAAAATCTGAATATTTATATTTCTTAATTTTGTTCTTTATATCTTATACATTTTAATATGTTGAGCCACTGGAAATTTGTAACAGATCAATTTGTGATAGGAGTTTAATGTGTTGTCATTGTCTCCAATGTCTTCACTCTGTCCTGAGCGTTATCATTATGTAAACAATAAAATTTATTGTGTCAGTTGCTTTGAATCTTTATAGGTGTCAGTAGTTGTTCGAAATATGTAATTTTCTTATTATTGCTCTTTTATTCTCTGTGATTGGTTTTTAGGGTTTTGTTTTTACCAATTTATATATCTTGCTTTTTAGAAAAATTGTAGAGTGAACACAAGATAGAAGGATATTGGGTAAAATGTGAAAGACCCCTTCAGCTTCCAGGGCCCGATCCCACTTTCTTCCCCTGAGTATCTTTTCTTCATATTTCGATGTGTATTCTTTCGAACCCTTTAAAAAATGGCCTTTTTCAACATATGCATATAAATATTTCCTCTCTCTAGTTTTCTCACATTTATCATTCTCTTAGGTCCTTCTTTTTGTAACAAATGGGTTAAAAGAAATCTGTGTACTTTCTGATTTGTCTTCTTTCTCCTTTAACCATAGATCATCAACATTTTTCCATGTCAGTGCATGTAATTTACTTTTTATGTACCGTCTCGTGACATGGATGTACAATGAATTGTTTAAAGTATTTTCTGTGGTTGGGCAATTAGGTTCTTTCCAGTATTTCTGTTTTACAGAAAAAGCTGTATGTGGCTCTTATGTTTAATGTTTCTTTGGGACTGATCCTTGAAGAGGAATTGCTGAAAATGCATATAAATTGTATTTTTTAGTGCCAGATTGCCTCCCCAAACTGCTGTATAAATAATACACTTCTACAGCATGCATGAGTACCCATTTCCTAGTATTCTTTGCAACCCTAGATATTATCAATCCTCATAATAACTGCTTGTGAGTTGAACTTTTTAATATATATGTTAGCCATTTGCATGTTAATGTAATTGCATGTTGGTATCCTTTATCCATTTTTATTTAGTAGGGTTTTTTTGGTTTTTTTTAATGCTCTCTGTAGATAATGTACGTTAACGTTTCTCTTATGAGGTAGTTTGGACTCTTGGAGTCAGCTGGGTTCAGACGCTTGCCTTGAACCTGTGTGATCTTGGGGAAGTTAATTCACTTTTCTAGAGCTTAAGCTTTATCATCTGAAAAGTGGGGATAATAAAGATGAGTAGTTGTATTAATAATAGAATCTTTTATAAAGCACTTGGATGGCATGAGCCCCTGATACTTCGCAAGTTTCACTGTTCTTGCACCAGTACCCCACTGCTGTAATCAGTGTCCTTGGATGCTTTGTTTTGGTGCCTGATGGGGGAGCTGCCCCATCTTGTTTTTGTTTTTGTTTTTGTTTTTGTTTTTGTGTGGGGTGGCTATTTTCGGACACTTATGCTTTAAGATAAGCTTGAGTACCTATATTTTTCTTTCAGAGATCTTACTGGGATTTTGATTGGGTTTATACAAATGAAATACATTGTGATCTGGGGAGAGTTGACATCTTAATATGTATAGCATGATATGTGCATATATTAGGACTCTTATTCTTTCTGCAAGGTTTTACAGTGTTTATCAGATACCTCTTTAAGCTTTTACTAACTGCATCTTGGATTTGTTTCTGAGCGTGGATTTTTATCCTGCACTTGGTACAAGGTCATTCACGTTATTACAGAAGCAGATTAACTGTTCTTCTGTGATGATACAGTAAACCCAAGTTAATGTCTTACTAATCTCAAATATTGTGGGAATTTGAATAGTGCTTTTAGAAATACTGTAATGGGATTTTTATGTGTGAAATACTTAGGTTTAAATGATTTATCACATTTGCTTTGACATCCCCTTCCTCCGTGCCTTGCCCTGGTCTCGCCATGCATAATCCTGGCTGCACTGTACTTTTTGGAACACACACCACGAAATTCTTTAGGGGATACAACCCTGGGACTTGGTAACAGGGGGTCAATGTCCTGGAAAATCTCAGCTGGAGGGCCTAATTTCAATCTTCACAAAGTCACCTTTACCTATAGGTGTCTCCCATTTATTGAGTGTGTAACATGTCTGTTCTGGGCTCCACACTCGCAACTTTATATACTCTACTCTGTTTAATCTCAATATTACCCTATAAAGCAGAAGAGTCCCAATTACTAGATGAAGAAACTGAGGCTTATTTTATGCAATTTACTGGAGGTCACATGTCTGTCAAGTCACGGAGCTGCGGTTTTCTGCGATGACAGGAATGGCGCGCTGATTTTCATGCCTAAGCCCTCAAAGTCTCCCGAGGTAATGTCATTACATGATTTATATGGAAAACCCCAGGTGTACAGTAAACTATAGATCACAGCAAGGTAAGTACAAGGGGCCCTGGCACTTGAGGGAGGCATCCTAGGGAGGGTGTTGTGTGAGGAGGTAGCAGGTGCGGGACTTCTGGAGCCACCTTTCCCACTGCGTCCCTATGAAGAAGCTCAGAGAGAAGCGTGAGGGGTGGTCTGCCCGCCTTAGGGTAAGGGGGAGCAGTTTGGACTATCTGAATCTTAGGAAGGTAAGCAGTTTAGCAAGAAAGCTTTTCCAGGAAGGCTTGCCTGACTCCTGTAACCCAAGAGCACCACATGCTCAGAACGGGTGAGACTCGGTCCTTTTCTTGCCTTAGAGAGATGAACCTTACCTGGCACAAGGAGACCGTGGAAATGGGCAAGAAGTTCGGGTGCTGAGGGACAGCAGCAGATTGAGGAAAGAGTAGGGGTTACTGGACAAGTTGGTCCTGGGCCAAATGTGGTGGGGTTTTTTTTGTTTTTTTTTTTTGTTTTGCCTCTTCCTACTTTACTCAGTCTAATGCACTCTTTCTCTTCTATCTAATCTGTCAATTAAGAACAACAAAAAACCTACTAGGCTCACAAAGGTCGCAGTCCTGAAGACCGGGCTGTAAATTTGCAGAGACCTTGTTTTTGTCGTCCTCAACCCTTCGAATCCCCTGGTGGCAAGTCAGTTAAATTCAGTAAAACATTTATTAATATTTGCTGTGTGCAAGTCAGTGCTGGGAATTTAGAGGAATATAAATAGCAATGGGGTATTTTCTGTGCTCAGTAATGTTAGCTAACATCAGTGCTAAGCGGAGGCAAGGGCCTGCTCTTAAGAGCTTTCCATACATGAACTCATTTACTCCTTAGTCCTATGAGGTAGGTACTATCATTTCTTTTTTACAAATGAGAAATTAGGCACAAGTCACTAGTAAGTGAATGGGCCAGAATTCAAGACCAGGCTGTTTTTCTAGAGCTGAGGGTTATAAGTAAGTATACTCTAATGTGAGCTTTTTATTAAGTGATAGGATAAAGATACAAAGAAAATTACTGAGTGCACAGAGGAGAAACTAACTTGGCCTGGGGAAACTCCCAAGAAAATTGTAGTAGGTGGCTTTGAGCAATGAATGAATAGGATTTTTTTTTTTTTTTAAGTGTGTATTTTTGAGAGAGAGCACGAACGGTGGAGGGGCAGAAAGGAAGGGAGACAAGCAGGCTCCAGGCTCTGAGCTGTGAGCACAGAGCCCGAGGTAGGGCTCCCATCCACTAACGGTGAGATCACGACCTGAGCCAAAGAGGCTTAACCTACTGAGCCACGCCCCCTGGCTCCCCTGGGGTTTTTTGTTTTAGGTTGTTTTTTTTTTTTTTTTTTTTTTTTTTTTAACGTTTATTTATTTTCGGAGAGACAGAGCACAATTGGGGGAGGAGCAGGGTGAGAGAAAGAGACCCAGAATGTGGAGCAGGCTCCAGGCTCTGAGCTCTCAGCACAGAGCCTGAGGCAGAGCTGGAACTCACGAACAGTTGAGATCATGACCCGAACCGAACCGAAGTCGGATGCTTAACCAACTGAGCCACCCAAGTCCCAGGAGCCCCTGTTTTTAATGAAGTATTAACAATTTAAATTTGAAGAACCACAGATTTATTTAATTAAAGATAATTTTACATTTCAACAAGATAAAGGGAGAAAATAAAAAGCAACAAATACCTCACTTTCCAGGGGAAGTTTCTGTTAAATTTCTCTTCTGTTACTGTTTTTCTTCATAACTGCATAGCATGTATGTCCACACCCTGTTTAATAACCAGTTTCTTTTGGTGAATATTTCGACTGTTTATATATTTTTTGCTATTAGAAATAATTTTGGTAGGATCAGTGAAAATGGTATCCAGTTTTATTGATTTATTTTCTTTATGAGTTTCAACATTTTTGTGTAGGTAGTAACCAGCTTTTAAAAATTATTTGTAAGGGGCGCCTGGGTGGCGCAGTCGGTTAAGCGTCCGACGTCAGCCAGGTCACCATCTCGCGGTCCGTGAGTTCGAGCCCCGCGTCGGGCTCTGGGCTGATGGCTCGGAGCCTGGAGCCTGTTTCCGATTCTGTGTCTCCCTCTCTCTCTGCCCCTCCCCCGTTCATGCTCTGTCTCTCTCTGTCCCAAAAATAAATAAACGTTGAAAAAAAAAATTAAAAAAAAAATTATTTGTAAGAGCTCTTTGGATGAAATCCCTTCCTATCTGTAGAGATGTTTGGAAAAATTAACAATTTTAAACCTTTACTCTTGGAGCCATGTAACTTTTTAATGAAAATTATGGCATTTAAAATAATTTCTTATGTATTGCAGATGTTTTGCAGTTAATCATTTCACCTATTTACGGTTTATTTTTGTGCTGAGTAGAAATTTTAAGTTTTAAAATTGCCCAAGTTTATTGGTCTTTTTTTTAATGACTTCTGGGAAAGAGTGAGAAGTCAATGAGAGGGAAAAAAGAATTAAGACAGTTTAAGTTTTATTTTGTTTTGTTTTGTTTGTTTTTTAAGAGAATGTGAGCTGGGGAGAGGGGAGAGAGAGAATCTTAAGTAGGGTCTCTGTTCAACATGGAGCCTGACGCGAGGCTTGATCTCATGACCCTGGGATCATGATGTGAGCCAAAGTCAAGATTTGGACCCTCAACCAACTAAGCCATCCAGGTGCCCCTAATACATTTAAAGTTTTACAATTTGTAGCCTTTTGTATTTGTTTACCATTAAAACTTCATAATTGTATGAAGCTGTCTTTAGAAGATTCAGCTAGGTGAGGGGCGCCTGGGTGGCGCAGTCGGTTGAGCGTCCGACTTCAGCCAGGTCACGATCTCGCGGTCCGTGAGTTCGAGCCCCGCGTCGGGCTCTGGGCTGATGGCTCAGAGCCTGGAGCCTGTTTCCGATTCTGTGTCTCCCTCTCTCTCTGACCCTCCCCCGTTCATGCTCTGTCTCTCTCTGTCCCAAAAATAAATAAATGTTGGAAAAAAAATTAAAAAAAAAAAAAAAAAGATTCAGCTAGGTGGCTGGTGCCAGCCTGTAATTGGAGAATGGCAGAACTTGAAGAGAGACTTCACGCCTACTACTTTTTAGTGTGCTTTGACAGTCATGACATTTTAAATATGGCAGTGACATTAAGATAGGTGATAAGACCATTTCTCTTTTAGAGATGAGAGAAGCAGCTAATTTGCCCAGAGTCCTGCAAGTCCTAAGTGAGGATGCTAAGACTCAAACTCTGATATCCCTGGTGTCATTCAAGTGAAGTCTTTTAGAACTTGATTTTCAAATGATGGCACGTTCAGCTCACTGTCATTTCCAAATTTAATGCATTTTGTATTGTCATATATTCAGAAGGCAGAAGAAAAGTTAAATCTCTGTGGCCAATGCATTTTTTTTTTTTTTCTTTTTAAAAATTTTTCTCCTAGATAGACGGGAGAACTTGATTCAAGGACACCAACTCTTAGATAAACAACATGAGTGACAAGTTCTTATTCTTATCTTGGTGAACTGTATAGGTGCCACTATGAAAACTAAAACTATCTTTTAACTGTATCTTCTAGATTGCGCCCTTGTTTGATGTAATCATTTTATCTTATTTTTTAAGTAATCTATTAAGAAGTTTCTAAAAACTACCACTTTAGATTCCTTACACAGTGTTGATCCTACGTGGTCTTATTTGTATTTTTTCCCCTAAAACTGTAATTGTGCGTGAAGTGTGTGTATCTGTGTGTGTCTGTATATATACACAGATATAATTCAAATTATTTGTATATAAAGAAAATTGAAAATGTATCATTGAAAGTCATTCCTATTTTTGATGATATGTAAACATTTAAAGATATATTTTTATATATTTTGGTGTATCATTATCCCCTTCTACCTGACTTAGTTATTAGTTTAGTGAATTTCTTACTGTTGAAAATAGCAGAGGGGCGCCTGGGTGGCTCAGCTGGTTGAGCGTCCAACAGATGATGATCGCACAGTTCGTGAATTTGAGCTCTGCTCAGCACAGAGCCTGCTTTGGACCTTCTGTCCCCCCCCCCCCCCCCCCCCGCTCATTCTCATGCTCTTTCTCAAAAGTAAATAAACATTAGGGGCACCTGGGGGGGCTTGTGGATTGAGCATCCAACTTCAGGTCTGAGCCCCACATCGGGCTCTGTGCTGACGGCTCTCAGCCTGCTTCAGATCCTGTCTCCCTCTCTCTCTACCCCTCCCCTACTCGTGCTCTGCTTTCTCTCACTCTCAAAAATAAATAATAAAACATTAAAAAATAAATACTAAAAAAGAGAATATAGCAGAATTTATTATTTTCATGTTTAATTCTTATTTTTTATCAAAATCACACGACACAGTTAAAAGAGTCGTGTTTCCATAAGCCTTGTTAAAAAAGCAGTTTCCCTTCTCTCTGTTTGGAAGTGACCTTTTTCACGCCTTAAAGCTTTTGGCCAATTCTGTTTTCAGTCCCACTTTCACCTCTTCCTGCAGTAATCAGTAGCTTCCTTCTCAGCTTTCCCCACCATGGTGAAAGTCAGCTCTCTTGATCTGCTAGTCAGTTACTCTTCCATTCCAGCTCCTAACATTTCTTTGCTATTAACACAGGGGGTTTCTGTTTGCAGGGACATCTCCTTAGTTTGCATGGCTCATATTACTTCAGATACAGGCAAAGCTGCTTTAGTAAGAGACCTGAAAATACAGTGGCTTGAACAAGATGGTTTATTTCTCTTTCCTGTGATGGCCCAATAGCAGTCCAGGGTTGATGTGGCTGTTCAGTTCCAAAGAGAGGGCCTTACCTTAATTGTTTTGAGTACATATTGTATTGAATCTGTCTTATTCCTGATACGGATATAAACTGACCTAGATTGGATTTATCCCAGCAGTGACTTGTATTCTCTTTGGTCTATGATGTAGTTTGCATTACCCTTTCTTCAAAATAGCTGTCCTTCACTAGCTTTCACTTGAATTCTCTTTTGGATGCTGCTCTTGATTTTGACCTTCGTGTAACTTTAGGTTCAGAGGTTGCACACTAACTAGGGAGCTGTCACTTGATCTGTTTGGTCCACAGAATGTGTGCTGATTTTTAAAAATCAGATTTTACACGAAATCCCCAATCTCTTACTTGTGAACAAACACAAGCAGACAGATCTTGCAGCAGCGATTGCCCCCCCCCCCCCCCCCCCCCCGGGAACTTCCCCTTTCAGAAGTGTCATTGACCCTCCAATTAACCCCCGTCCCCACTGCTCCCTGCCTTCTCTTACATTTACCTGGCTTGTTGAATTACCTGCTGCACCAGTTTCATCATTTGCTCTGTGGCCCACAGGCTTGGTCCCTTACCTTTCTCTCCTTTAACTATCATACAGGTCTTCTCTACACTCTCCTCCGCTAGGGCCGTGATGGGGAAACCAACGCACAGAGAGCCAGGCTCCCAGCCTTCCTCATTCACAGAGATGTGAGAGTGACGATGGCTAGTCCACTCAAATGATCACTAGGAAGGAAAACATCTTCATCATCTGGCAAGTTTCTCAGTGCTGCGGAAAGCTTCTGACCTTCCACCATCGCTTTGAAAGCAATGACTCCACAAGGGGAGCTCTGCAGTGCCGGGAAGCTGACAGCAGGGGGCAGGAGAGATGAGTTCCCTCCTGCCAGAGAGCTAGTCAGTTTCTTGCACAGTGTCTGTTTCCTGACCTGTTGTTTCATGGCTTAAAGTTCTATAATGGGACTCATTTGTTTGTGTTTTACTATTTGGTAGGTGTGTTAATAACAAATAATAATTCTTTCCAATCATAGTGTGCATTTTCTACAGTAGCTGAACAAGGGATTGGTCTAAAGAAAAATGGTCTTTTAAATAACTTAGCCCGAAACAATAATGCGCTGAGCATTTATTCCTTTTGGTTTCAAAAAGAACTCCTCCCATGTGATACACTTTTATTTGCAGTTGGTTTAGAATTAGTGATTCTCTATTTTTCAAGTCTATGCTCTCTGATAATAGCAAACGTATTTAGTGAACACCTATGGTAAGCCAAGCAGTAGAGTGTGGTAAGTCATTATGCCTTGGTTCAGAATTAGTATTTCAATCTGCACTGCCCAAAATGGTAGCCATTTGCCATACGTGGCTACCGAGCACTTGACATATGGCTAGTGTGATTGAGAAACTGAATTTAAAATCTTCATTTGAATCAATTTAAATTCGAAAATGGACGTTCAACTACATATTGGGCAACACTTGAGGGTGTTTGGAACAACCTAGATATGCGATTCTACTTTTTGATTGTAAATTTTATGAACTCTACATGCAGGTCAAGTAGTTCGAAAGCAAATTTAGCATTTGAGAAGCTTTTAGGTATAAAATCCACACTGGAGTTTGAAGACTTGTCATGAAAAAAGAATAAAATATTTAATTAACATTTTTATTTTGATTTCATGTTGAGATGATAATGTATCAGGTTAAACAAAATCTTAATTTCATGGGTTTGTCTTGTTTTAGTGGGGCTCCTAAATTTTAATTTAAATTAATCTAATTTACATTTTAAATTACATATGAGCCTTGCATTATATTTGTTGGACGGTGCTGCTTTAGACAGTACTAACCACGCTCCTGGGGCCATTTCTCTCTAAAAGAGAAAGAAACCGCAAATTTTTAATTTGTTTCTCTTCAAAAAAATCTCTGTGTCAATTCTTACAACAGCCTCCTACCTGGCATCCCTTTCATTGTGTCTACCCCTGTGAGTCATCCGAATTCTTCGTTACCGCCTTGAAATGCAGACAGGGTTATGTAAAACCCATACTCTCTGGTGCTTTTTATTCCAGACGCTTTAGCACAATCTGCAAGGCCCCTCAAAGCCTGGCGTCTACTTTCCCGAGCCCTCTTCTGCTCTTCTGCTGCTCTCACACACCGAGGCCATTCCAGGGTACTAAGTTCTTTCCTGCCACTCTGCATTTGCATCCTCTGCTTCCTTTGCCTGGAATAGAGGTTAGCCTCTCAGTGCCCTCTGTCCTCGTCCTCCCCATCTCCTCTGGCAAAGTGAGCATACACCTCTGCACTCCAGGAGAACTTTGGACCTTATGACACAAGCTTACCACATATACTTTTGTCACTCGAGGAGGTATTTGTCTCCCACATTCGATTCTGTGATCCCAGAACAAGAGCCCTGTCTTGTTATTATTTTGGTTTGTTTTTTGTATCTTCAATACTTAGCATTTGATTGGACTCCACAAATATTTACGAACTGAGTGATTACTACAGTGGGAAAGGGGTTAATTCAGGGACCCACTGTGGACCTTACTCTGCAGAGGGGTTGGAACCATGCCCTCCACCACTTGGCCAAGTTATTTAAGTGCCGCGTTAGTGGAATAGAGATAATACCTATGCTACAGGTTGACTGTGAAGATGAAAATGAGTTCACGCATATGAGGTGCTTCAGCAGGTGTCCAGGCAAGCTAAACATGCAACAAATATTAGAATTGTCACCATACGGTCTAAACTATTTTTCTTTTTCTCTCAGGCAACAAATCACAGGTTTTAACTGGATTTCGAAAACCCAGTGTAACAGAAACCAATGAAATAGGAAGAAAAATCCAGTTCTGAGCAGTCACTGAGTCAACAAATACCGACTTTGAAGGAACTTCTGATTATCATTTTACCAACATCACGATTTAAGAATAGAACTATAAGGCTTAATGAGTTTGGCCAAGGTGTTTTGAATTCAGGAAAGAAAACTTGCCCTTGATGTTTAAGGATGATCTAATGGATCATAAACCAGTTACGGAGAGGGTTTAAAAACACCACTGGGAAGTAGGCCACTAATTCAGTGTCTATAAGGAATTGTGGAAGATTTCCAGATGGGTAGGAAATGCTGATACAAAATGAAATTGACCAAGTACAGTGAATTAAATCTTTGTTGATGTAATTATGCAGCTCATTCGTTTTTAAAAAGCAGCTTTCCTGAGATATACTTTATATGTCCCACAATTCACCTGTTTGAAGTAGACATTCACTGGTTTTTAGTGTATTCACAAAGTGAGGCAATACTACAGTCTAACTTTATTTTTTTTTTAATTTTTTTAATGTTTATTTTTTAAGAGAGAGAGAGAGAGAATAGACACAGAATCCGAAGCAGGCTCCAGGCTCCGAGCAGTCAGCACAGAGCCCGACGCGGGGCTCGAGCTCACGGACCGCGAGGTCACGACCTGAGCTGAAGTGGGTGCTCAACAGACTGAGCCACCCAGGCGCCCCCCACCCCCTCAGAGTCTAATTTGAGAACATTTTTCCCCCTTGAAAGGAAACTCCATACACATTAGCAATCCCCTTCACCAGCACTTCCACCACAAGTCCTAGGTAAACTTTCATCTCCTTTCTGTTTTGAACATTTCATGTAAGGGTCACTGGCAGCTTTAACATTTTAGCATAATGTTATCAAGGATCATCCATAGTGCAGGACATATCAGCACTTCACTCCTTTTTATTGCTGAATAATATTCTATTGCATGCATATAACATGTTTTGCTTATTCACTCATCAACGGACATTTCGGGTGTTTCTGCTTTTTGGTTATTATGCATAAGGCTGCTATGAACATTTATGTACAGGTTTTCGTGTGGACACGTGTTTTCACTTCTCATGGGTGTGTACCTAGGGAAGGAATTATTGGGTCACATGGTGACTCTCTATTTAACATTTCAAGGAACTGTCAAATTTTTCCAGAGTAGCTGTACTGTTTTATAGTCTTACCAGCAATATGTGAGGGTTCCAATTTCTTCATATCTTGCTATTGTCTTTTTAAAAAATTATAGCCCTCTTAGTGGGCGTGAAGTAGTATTTCATTGTGGTTTGAATTTCCCTAATGACAGATAACGTTGGCCGTCTTTTTCTATGCTTATTGGCTATCTGGATATTACGCACTTGATTCTTATGAAGCGTATACCGTTCCTGTGTTCATTCTATTAACAAATGTTTGTTGAGCAACTATTATGGGCCAGACACCTTTCTAAGTGTTGGAATAGGTAAGTGAATACATCAAACAGAAATTCCAGCCCTCATGGCACATATATTCTAATTGGAAGACATGGGCTATATAAAAAGTAATATGTTCAATACGTAGAATTTTAGGTGGCGATAAGTGTATGGAAGAAACAAGGTGGAAAAGAGGAACAGAGACTGCTGGGGTGAGGCTTACAGTGCTACAAGGAGTAGCTATAGGACGCCTCCCCTAGAAGATGGTATTTGAGTAAAGGTAAGAGGTGATGATGCAGGGAGCCAAGCAGAGTCATGGGCAAAAGCAGGCCGTGGAAACAGTGCAAACGTCTCAAGGCAGGAGGACTCATTGGTCCAAAGAGCATCAGATGTATGGCAGGAATGAAGAGAGGGAGGAGAGTAAGAACCTATGGGAAGATCAGAGGTAAAAATGCCATCGGATTGTGTAGGGCCTTGGAGGCCATTATGTGGGCTTTGCCTTTCAGTCTGGGTGAGATAGTAAGTCTTTGGAGGATTTGTATGGAGGAGTAACAGGATATGACCTCTCTCCTTTTTTTTTAATATTAATTTTATAATATTTAGAGAACACTAATAAAACCAAATGACTCATAGTTATACTTTGGGCCTTGGGAAAATATGACACTCTGAAATTTATTTTATTTGAATTAAAATATTTATGAAGAACATAAAAGCTTGGAATGCATCACGTTTGGCCGTGAGATATAGCTGCATATCATAGAGCATGAAATATGTAAAACATTTAGCAAATTCCAGAAAGAAAATAGATCTGAGAGCTATGACCTTACTTATGAGAAAATTTTAGTAAGTTAAAGGAGCAATAGTTTTTTATTGAGATATAATTGACATGTCAGTTTCAGGTGTGCAACATAATGATTCACTATCGGTATATGTTGTGAATTGATCACAGTAAGTCCGGTTAGCATCCATCATGACACATAGTTACGATTCTTTTTTCTTGTGATGAGACCTTGTAAGAGCTACTCTTAGCAAATTGCAAATGAACTGTAATCACCATGCTGCACATATACATTCCAGGCTTGGAATATGTATATGTGTGTGTGTGTATATATATATATATATATATCACGTTTTCTTTATCCACTGATGGACACAAGTTTTCTTTTATCCACTGATGGACACAAGTTTCTTTCATGTCTTGGCTATTGTAAATAACGCTGCAATGAACATGGGGTTGCCACATATCCTTTCAAATTAGTGTTTTGTTTCCTTTGGGCAAATACTCAGAAGTAGAATTTCTGGGGCATCTGGTAGTTCTATTTTTAATTTTTTGAGGAACCTGCATACTGCTTTCCACAGTGGCTGCATTAATTCACATTCCCACCAACAGTGCGCAATAGTTCCTTTTTCTCTACCTCCTCACCAACACTTGTTGTTTGTTGTTTTTGTTTTCTCCTTATACCATTCCAACGGGTATAAGGGCAATATCTCCTTGTGGTTTTGATTTTCATTTCCCCGATGTTAAGTGACATTGAGCGCATTTTCTTGTACTTCTTGGTCATGTGTATGTCTTCACTGAAAATGTCTGTTCAGATTCTCTGCCCATTTTCTAATTGATTTTTTGTTTGCTATTGAATAATGAGGTTTTTGTTGCTTTTTTTTTTTCCAACGTTTTTTATTTATTTTTTGGGACAGAGAGAGACACAGCATGAACGGGGGAGGGGCAGAGAGAGAGGGAGACACAGAATCGGAAACAGGCTCCAGGCTCTGAGCCATCAGCCCAGAGCCCGACGCGGGGCTCGAACTCACGGACCGCGAGATCGTGACCTGGCTGAAGTCGGACGCTTAACCGACTGCGCCACCCAGGCGCCCCTGTTGCTTTTTTTTTTTTTTTTTAATGTTTGTTTTTGAGAGAGAGAGCATGCACACCTGTTCGGGTGCTTTCACATATGTGAGTGGGGGAGGGATAAAGAAAGAAGGAGACAGAGGATCCCAAGCAGGTGCTGTCAACGCAGAGCAGGGCTCGAACTCACGAACCTGAATGGTGAGATCATAACTCAGCCAAAGTCAGACGCTTAACCAACTGAGCCACACAGGTGCCCGGTAGTATGAGCTTTTAAAAATATGTTTTAGATATGAATTCCTTATCAGATATATGATTTGCAAATATTTTCTCTCGTTCAATAGGTTGCCTTTTCATTTTGTTGATGGTTTCCTTTGCTGTGCAGAAGCTTTTTGGTTTGAGGTAGTCTCACCTGTTTATTGTTTTGCTTTTTGTTGCCTTTGCTTTTAATGTCAAATTCAAAAAAATTCATCACCAAGACCAATGTCAAAGAGCCTACTGCCTATGTTTTCTTCTAGGTGTTTTATTGTTTCAGGTCTTACATTCAGATCTGTAATCCACTTTGATTTAATTTTTTGTGTATGATATAAGATAGTGGTCCAGTTCCATTTTTTGTGTGTATGGTTGTCCAGTTTTCCCAACACCGTTTATTGAAGAGACTTCCCTTTCCCCATCATATATTTTTGGCTTTTTCTTTTTGTCGTAAATTAATTGACCATGTATGCCTAGGTTTATTTCTGGGCTCTCTTTTCTGTTCCATTGGACTATGTGTCTGTTCTATGCTAATGCTATACTGTTTTGATTACTATGGCTTTGTAATACAGTTTGAAATCAGGAATTATGATGCCTCCAACTTTGTTCTTGTTTCTCAAGGTAGCTTTGGCTATTTGGGGTCCTCTGTGGTTCCATACAAATTTTAGAATTGTTTTTTCCTATTTCTGTGAAAAATGCCATTGGGATTTTGATAGAGGTTGCACTGAATCTGTAGATTGCTTTGGGAAGTACGGACGTTTTAACAATATTAATTCTTCCAATTCATGAGCATGCTATATCTTTCTATGACTTCCTTCTTGCCAAGATGTTCAGAGATGCCTATGTGTGCATGCACGTGGGTGAGGGGATATTAGTTGTCACAACAACTGGGGACCAGGGATGCTCAACATTTTGCAATATACAATATGTCAGTAGAAGCTGTGCTAGAAAACACTGGTGCAAAGACACGGGAGGTGAACTGAGACACCATTCCTGCTCTCCGACTAAGAAATGAGGGATACTTGCATCAGGCTGGGGCACTATGGGTGATGAGGAAGCTTGATGATTCCGTGTATATTTTGAAGCTGGAGTTGACAGGACTTGTGGACCGATGGAATATGAGGGGAAGACTAAGAGAAGAATGAAAGGTGACTTAAGGATTTGGGGAAAAACGGAGTTGACGTTCCTTGGAAGGGCAAGGTTGAGGGAGCGGTGGGGGAGAAGGAGCGGCAGAATCACAGGTGCAGTCAGCTACTGTAAGTTTGAGACGCCTCCGGACATACCAGTGGGCATCTGGTAGTAGGCAGATGAAAAGAGGCATCTGAAAAGAGATTCAGTAGGCATTCAGTAGGCATCTGAAAAGAGATTCTTGAGGGGGTGATTTAAATTTTGGAGTTTTACTAGGCCAGGTGATTAACAAAAGAGGGAGTTAGAAAAGGGAGAAGCCGTGGGGCTTTCCAACAAAAAAAAAGTCAGAGTGATGAGCAGGAGACAGCCAAGGAGACTTAGGAAAACTGTCCAGTAAATTAGAAGGAGAAAGAAGGTGACATTGAAGTCAGAGGAAATCTCTAGTCACCTTTGGCAGCATGGTTGGGTGCAACGTCGGGGAGGAAGATCTGCCTGGTGTGGGGTCACAAGGAGGGGGGAGATTCCCAGCCTTTCCCTGATAGCACGTCCTCCCTGCTTAGTACAAATATAAACTCTGGACAGAACACAAAAACACTACTTGCGGATGTTGAAAAATACGCAACCGAAGGCAGTTGTCTAACAGGGGTCAGTTTCCTTTTTTTTTTCTTTTAATTTTGGTCTTTTTTCTCAATGCTTTGCCCCCAGGGCAGGCTCTACTAGCTTCTCAGTGCATTTCAGGAGACTAAAACTCCAGTAGAAACGTCCCGGTCTTTCTGGCCAGAGGATTCAGGTAAAGGAGGCCCACGAACTGGAAAGAGAGAGTGTGTGTGTTAGCCTGGTGAGAGCGTGTGAGCAGGGGAGTGGCAGAAAGAGAGGGAGAGAGAGAGAATCCCAAGTAGGCTCCACGCTGTCAGCGCAGAACCCACCCAATGTGGGGCAGGATCCCACGATCCTTGAGATGGTGACCTGAGCCGAAACCAAGAGTCAGACGCTTCACCGCTTCACCCACGGAGCCACCCAGGCGCTCCCAAATTTACCTTCCTACCGTCAGTGTTTGTGAGGTTCTGTTTTTCTGCATCCACACTAGAAACAATAATGAGAGATGCCTTAATTTTTGCTGGTCTAATTGGTATTAAACGGTATCTGTGGTGGTTTCAATCTTTACTAAATGACTAATAAGGTTGAGAATATTTTCATATGTTTATGGGCCATTCATATTTTTCTTTCCAGTTAAATATGTGACATCTTTTGCCCATTTGTTTTCCTATCGGGTTGTTTACCTTTTCCTTATTAGCTCATAAATTGTTAACTGTTCATTCTTTGTTGGTTAAATAAGCAACAAATGTTTAATCACGGTTCGTGGCTTGTCTTTTTCATCTAGAGTGTCTTTTGATGAGTGGAAGTTCTTACTCTTAATGTAGTTAAAATTATTCATTATTTTCTTTTATGATTTTATGGATCTTTGGGTGTTTAAAAAAAAATTTCCCTACTTAGAAGTCATAACAATACTTGCTCTTTCCACCTGAAGCTGACTCATGAGTGGTGTGAGAAACAATTTCATTTTTTTTTATATGGAAATTCAGCACCATTTATGGAATAATCTATTATTTTCCCAGAGGCTTCCAGAGTGGAACCCGGCACAGGTTAAGTTTCACATACGTGCGTGCCTCTTTCTCACTATTCTGTTCCACTGGTTTATTTATCTCTCCCAGTATCAATTCTGTATTGACTTGTTACAGAAACTAAATCACAAACTTAATTGTTATAACTTTATAATATGTCTAGTAGGTTAATTCTCCTATTTTGTTCTTTCTTTTGGACTATGTTGTTTATTCTTGGCCCTTTTCTAGGAAGACAAACATCTGCTTTTCAAGTTTCATGGAAATTCCTGTTGGAAACTTGTTTTAAATTCCATTGACTCTATGGATTAATTTATGCATAATTATGTCATATAACACTGAATTTTTCCATCAATGAGCATGGTATGAGGTTCCATTTTTGGGGGCCTTTTTAATGTCTTTTAATAAAGCTTTATAACTTTTTCCCATAATAGGATTTGCACTCTATTTGTATAATGAATTTATATTCAGCAAACTTGTTAAACCCTTATTCTAATAATTTAATTGTATATGTGTTACACATTTCTACCTTGACAGTCATATCCTGTGCAAATAATCCATTTTGTTTCTTCCTTTGCAGTCCTTTGATCTTTCACCTGGTTTTATTCTCTTACCCTCCTGGCTGGGTGCACTGGATAATGTTAAATAGGAGGGGGAATAATAGTGTTCTTGTCTTTTTCCTGATCAGTATTTCACCGTTAAAGTTTTATTTTTTTTTAAGATTCTCTTTATCTTTATTTAAGATATTATTCAAAGATTTTTTTTTAAAGATTCTCTTTATCTAGGTAAGCAAATTCCCTTGTGTACATTAAAAAAAAAATCAATAGGTATTGAATTTCTTCCTTTTTCTGCATCCATTGAGATGAGAAAGATTTTCTCCTTTAATCTGTTAATGCACTAAATTTCATGTATTTATTTTCTATTAAACTACCTTTGCGTTCACAGATAAACCAAACTTGGTCATAATGTGTATTACCTTTTTTTATAAAGTACCTCCGTGTGTGTGCAAGCACATGTGTGTGTCTGTCTCTGTATCTTTCTCTCCACTCTCCCCATCCCACTATTTTATTCATCTTTTGAAGGCATAAACTGTTGACTTTGTTGATACTTTGTATCCTGTCTTTTTTTTTCCTATTTCATTAATTTCTGTTCTTATCTCTGGGCTCTTCTCTTTTCTTTGAGCTTACTCTGTTGCTCTTTTCCTAATTTCTAAAAATGGACATTTAGCTAATTACATTTTTGGTTATTTTTCATTTCTTGTTTTTTTAACATAAACATGAGGTCTCTACATTTTCTTCCTGTGTCAATTTGGGATTATCCCACAAGTTTTGATAATTTTTATTAATGTTCAGTCCTAAGTATTTCTTGTCCAGCATGCATTCTTTGTCTCTACATTTCTGACCATATCCTTTAAAACTAAAATTTGAAAATTTTATTTTTATTTATTTTATTTAATTAATTTATTATTATTAATGCTATTTATTCTTTAAAATTAAAATTAAATTTTTAAATTTAAAAATAAAAGTTTTATTTACGTCGTTTATATCTTCTATGTTTTTGTACATTTATTTGTTTGCTTTCAGTACACTTGACCTATCGACAATGAAATGAGCAGTTACACAGCACTTGCTAAATACTGGGTGATGTTTCGGGCTCTTGGCATTAGTTATTAGGGAATTATTTTATTTTATTTTATTTTATTATTTTTTAACGTTTATTTATTTTTGAGACAGAGAGAGAGAGCATGAACGGGGGCGGGGCAGAGAGAGAGGGAGACACAGAATGGGAAGCAGGCTCCAGGCTCTGAGCCATCAGCCCAGAGCCCGAGGCGGGGCTCAAACTCATGAACCGCGAGATCGTGACCTGAGCTGAAGTCGGACGCTTAACCGACTGAGCCACCCAGGCGCCCCTAGGGAATTATTTTAATCATCCTTTAAGGTGAATACTATCATTACCTTCATTTTACCTATGAGGAAATTGAAAGTAAATAAGTAATTTGTCCAAGATCGCACAGCTAATGAGTACCAGAATAAGGAATCATACCTGACACTCTGGTTGCACAATGCATGCTCTTAACTGCTATATCATACTATGTGTCAATAACTCTGGTATTCAAATCCCATATTACTGATGTATCTGTCATTTTCACACTGAAGTTCTATCAAGTTTTCATTATACACATTAGGGCTATTATGTTAGGTGAATCGAATCTTTTATCATTAGGCAGAACCCTCTTACCTCCAGTAATATTACTATTATGTTTTGTCTTATTAACATGGTCACTCCTGCCTTCTGTCTATATCAGCATGATGTAACCTTTCCATCTTTTGCTTTCAAACCTTTGGTGTCCTCATATTTTTGGCATGTCTCTTATAAATAGCAGTTAGCTTAATCATTAATTTTCATTTTCATTTTTATTGGTATATGTGTATCTTATAGATTCAGATACTTAGTGCTTTTCAATATCTTTATTCTGTAGGAATTTTGTAATGAAAAAATTCCCCTTTCACGAAACTGAGAGTTGTTAAATTTTCACTGGAAGGACCTCTTAAAATATGTTTGTTCTGCCAGGACTCTTTGAAGGGGAAGAAACACACAGACAAACACACTCAAGCCCCCATCTGATTTTAACTTACTGGGTATGCTACATTTGGTTAAGTTTCATCAAATCTCTCCATAAAACTTTCAGAGGCAAAAAAATTCAGTAAAATTTTCAGAGGCAAAAAAATTCATATATCAATCCCATCAGGACTTGGAAAGTGTCACCTCACCCAGTTTCGTTGGAAAATCATAATTAAACCTTCAGCTTCATTTGTAGCCTAGCCAAAAATAACACAAATATCCTTTTAGCGACACATCCATTTGCTTTTCTTTTTAAATTTTATTTTACTTAATTTTTTTTACCATGATAAGTTTATGTTACTTTTTTTTTTTTTAATCTTGATAAGTGTACGTTTAATTCCCATCCCGTTTCTCCCATGCCCCCACCGACCTCCCCTCTGGTAACTCTCTGAACTCTATAGTCAAGAGTCTTGTTTCTTGATTTGCCACTTTCTCCTCCTGTTTTTTTTTTTTTTCCTTTGCTTGTCTTTTTTGTTTTTTAAACTCCACATATGAGTGAAATCATATAGTATTTGTCTTTCTCTGACTTATTTCGCTTATCATTATACTCTGTAGATCCAGCCATGTTGTTACAAATCACAAGATTTCATTCTTTTTTTATGGTTGAATATTATTCCACTGTATATAAGTACCACATCCTCTTCTTTTTTAAAATGCAATTTATTGTCAAATTGGCTTCCACACAACACCCAGTGCTCATCCCAACAAGTGTGCTCCTCAATGCCCATCACTCATTTTCCCTCTCCCCCAGCCCCCCCCCCCCTCCATCCTTAGTTTGTTCTCTATATTTAAGAGTCTCTTGTGGTTTGCCTCCCTCCATCTCTGTTTGTATTTCTCCCCCTTCCCTTCCTCCATGGTCTCAAGATCCACATTTGAGTGAAAACATATGATATCTGTCCTTCTCTGATCCACGTTGCTGCAAATGGCATGATTTCATTCTTTCTTATTGCCAAGTAGTATTCCACTGTATATATAAACCCCATCTTCTTTATCCATTTGTCAGTCGATGGACATTTAGGCTCTTTCCATAATTTGGCTATTGTTGAAAGCGCTGCTGTAATTGAGGGATCAGAAAAATGGCGACCCCCCAGTCTGTCCTTTATGGACCAGGTGTTCCAAATCACTCTGTTCAAGCCGTCCTCACCGTGCCATGGGCACAAGTGAGGTGATTTGTCCTGCTCTCCCGACTCCCATGCCCTGGTGCTTGGCTGGGATTCAAACTCCTGCTCCATGAGCCCTGGTACTGGGGGAGTGCTGCCCCCACGCCACCCGATATATGGTCTCTGGCTGGCAGGCAGTCTTTGTCTTTTGAGCAGATAGAACCCCTCTTCTTACAGCACTCCAGGGAGGGTATCACTTTCTCCTACCGTGGACTGCACCCCTAACCTAGCCATGGAGCCTGGGGCTGGCTCCCCTCCTCTCTAGGGGCACGATCAGGGCAGCCGGTCTGGATCTCCTTGGGTTGATTAGGTTCCGGGCACTCTGTGCTTCCTGGGTGTGGTTTTCTGTTTCCTTCCCCAAATTCAGGAAGTTCTTAGCGATTATTTCTTCAAATAAATTTTCTGCCCTCTTTTGTCTCTCTTCTCCTTCTGCGATCCCTATAACGCTAATGTTAGTACATTTTTTGGTGTTACTGTGTTTCCTAAGTCTATTTTCATTTTTAATGTTTTCTTCTCGCTGCTGTTCAGCCTGATTGCTTTCTAGTACTCTGTTTTCCAAGGTGCTGATCCATTCCTCTGCTTCCTCAAATCTACTATTCATTCCATCTAGTGTATTTTAAATGTTTTTTATTGAGCTCTTCATCCCTGATTGGTTCTTTCTTATGTTTTCTCTTTGTTAAGGGTCTCACTGAGGTCTTCCCCTGTATTTTTATGACTATTGCCTTAAAGTGTCTATCAGGAATATTATTTCGCTCTGTTAGTTAGCTCTCTTGTGTGATTTTGTCCTGTTTTTTTCATTTGGGACGTATTCCTTTGCCTCCCATTTTGTCTAACTCTCTGTATCTCTTTCTACGTGTTAGGAAAGTCAGCTATGTCTCTTGTTCTTGAAAGTAGTGGCCTTATGAAAAGGTCCTGTAGTGCCCTGCAGTGCAATGTTCCCTGTTCACCAGAACCTCACGTTTCGAGGGTGTCCTCTCTAAGTGTTGCATTCCTCCTACTGTCGTGACCGAGTTGCATTCGCCTTCAGTCCAGTCATGTGCGACGTATCTCTTTGTCTGGTACGGGCAGGGTTTGGCCCCTGTGTTGTGAGTTGGCTCGTCTGGGGCCATCCTGGGCTTGAGTTGAGTCAGAGCAGGCGTTTGCTAGAGATAAGGCAGCACTGAACTGCAGAGCCCTTTCCCTGTGTTGGGAAGCTTTTGTCGGTGGGCTGGGCCTGCATTCAGACCAGATGAATGGCCCCTACCCCCTGCTGGGGCTGCTGTCAGACTGACACGTGTGGTTATCCTCTCCTCTCCCCGGGTAGGAGTCACTTTGAGGTTGTGTTGGTGACTGCGGGGGCTGCCTGCACACTGCCAGGCTTATGGCATTGCTTTGGACGGGCTCTTGCCGAGGGCTCTCTGGAGGGGGCAGGTCTGCAGAAGGTGCGGGCGGGTAGTGGTGTAGCAAAGTTTGTGCAGGTCTGCTGTGGGAGAGGATGCGGAGCTTGGGGAAGACTTCCTAGAGCTCTAGCTGCAGGACTGGAGGTAGTGAGTCCACAGGAGAACGCAAGGGCAGAGAAAACGGCGCTAGCGAGGTTTGGATGGGTCTGCTGTGGCAGAGGACCTCGAGGCAAGGCCTGGCTGGGGGGGGGGGTGTCTGAAGGTCATGGGGGTGGAGCACACCGTCAGCAAGTTAAGCGGTGGGTGTGGGTGCTGCCCTAGTTTCTGAAGGTGTCCCTGTGCCTAGGCTGAGGGGCAGTGAAGGGAAATGGCAGCTGCCAGCAATCTTGTTCTTGGAGAAGCGGGCCAATGATCCCCGTGCCCCCAGTACGCACCCTGAGATTAGTAAACGAATGTCCCTTCCATATCCCCCGGGGGGTTTTCAAAATCCTGCTTCTGTGTTATATCTCCATGAGGTTGTTTGTTGTGTTGTCTCTCTCTCTCTTTTTTTTAATGTTTATTATTTTTTTTTTTTGAAGGAGAGAGAGAGACAGAGCACGAGCGGGGCAGGGGCAGAGAGAGAGGGAGACACAGACTCCGAAGCAGGCTCCGGGCTCCGAGCTGTGGGCACAGAGCCCGAGGCGGGGCTCGAACCCACAGACCGCGAGATCATGACCTGAGCTGAAGTCGGACGCTCAACCGACTGAGCCACCCAGGTGCCCCTGTTGTGTTGTCTCTTTAAGGGTGGGGACTCGGTTTGCCCTCGTCCTCCCGGCAACCCCAGAGCCAAGCCCACTGATTTTTAACATTCCACATATTAAGCCCCTCTGGTTTTAAGAACTCAAAAAATTATGTCTCTGGTTTTCAGGATTTGTCTTCCCCATGCAGGTTCCTCGCACCTGGGGTGCCTAGTTTGAAGGTCTGTTCCTTTCCTCCCTCCAGGCCTCCGGCATCACTTGCTCTCAGGGATGGTCACATGGGTCCATTTAGCTCTGGACCATGTCTCTTCCCTTTTGACCCTCTTCCATGTGGCCTCTTCTCTAAATTTAGCTGTAGAGGGTCTGTTCTACCAGTCTTCGGGTCATATTCTGGATTATTTACACCGATGGGGGTATTATCTAGTTGTAGCCACGGGACAAGGTGAGCTTAGGGTCCTCCTACTCTGACATCTTTCTCAGAAGTCCTTTACCGGTCTTTTACACGAGAAAACAGTTGAACGTAGCTCTAGAAATATTTCTTTAAAAATATTTAAAAACTTTTCCATCTATTCATTTTCTCAGCGTTCTTTTTCTGGAACCTCTATTAATCAGATTAGTTTTCTAATTAGCTATCCTTTCTCTCTTATTTCTCTAAATGCCTAGCTGCCGGGTGTTGTGTGCACCAAATATGCAGATGTGTCTGTGTGTGTGTTCGGGTCTGTGTCACAGTTTGTATCTGTGCTTGTGAGTGTACGTACATGTATGCACGTGTCCTTGTATGGACGTGTCCCACGCATGGGAGTGTGTGTGCAGACATTTTTGTGCGTGTGCATGTTTGTGTAGACTATTTGGGGCGTCACTGAGTTTGTTTGCAGGCGTTCTTTCGACCTGCCCTCCCTCATGCTCATGGCTCTGAGATCTGAACCTTTCCTGGGTACTGGGGGGGGAGGGGAGACAGGCTCTGTCTTTGACTCTGTCCCATTCTATGCTCACCTGGAGGCTGTCGCTTCTTCCAGCCTGCGGAGCCTTGTCCAGGGTGTAAAAGATAATGTTCAGAAACAGACGTAAGTTCTCTACGGGAATCTAGATAGAATAAAGATCCACACCATAGGTGGCATTTCCAATGAGTGTGAAAAAAATGACTAATTCAAGAAATGGTGTGGGCATTCCTGTTCGCCATTTAGAAGACAACAAAGCGGGACCCCCCGGCCTTGTTCCAGAAAACAACATAAACTCCAGATGGGACGAAGAGTCAAATATGAAAAAGGGAACACACAAAAAATACCAGAATAAATGGATCATTAAAAAAAAAGTGTAACCTGGAGATAAAGAATGCCTTTGAAAAATGTCACGAAATCCAGAAAGCTGAAGGGCAAAGCTGATAAGCAAGCTGCCTTCCTGGACATTACGTTTCTCGGGGCTGGCTGACCTCGCTCCCCATGATTCTTTCCCTCTTTGAATGCTAGCGGTCCTGCGACTGTCCTGCATGGGCTAGCCGCTTCAATCCACACTCCTTTCCCTGAGAGTCCCTGCAGGCTGGGCTGCTGACCACACCTTGGCCACTCAGACTCTGTCTGAGAAGTGTGAATCTGGAGCCGGGGTCCACGGGGTCAAAAGCGGAGCCCTTCCCAAGGCTCTGATGTTCCCAGTTGCCTGCGGTTATGTGAGGGCCCATGTCCTTTCATGAATTCTGTACCTATTTGGGGCGCCTGGGTTGCTCAGTCCATTAAGCGACCGACTCTTGATCTCACCTCAGGTGATGACCTCACGGTTCACGGGTTCTAGCCCCGAGTCGGGCTCCACACTGGCAGTGCGCAGCCTGCTTGGGATTCTTTCTCTCCTCTCTCTCTGCCCCTCCCCCCACTCTCTCTTTCTCTCTTTCAAAATAAGTAAATAAACATTAAAAACATTGTATTTCTGTTTAAGTTAGCCAGAGCCAATGTTTACGACTTACTCTCAGAGAACTCTGGTAAATGGAGAGCTGGATGGGGTGGGGGTTGGGGGAGCATCCCTGCCTTGCTCCTCCCCACTCCTCCCATAAAGCATTCTAAACCAGTTGAAACAAAAGTAACAAAGTGGGAAAATATTTACAGTAAGGATAAATAAATAAAGAACATTAAGGGCCAATTCACAAAATGAAAACACTACCAATAAATACATGAGACAATGGTTAGTCTTTCTAATGAGCAAAGGTATGCAGACTTAAAAAAAAAATCAAGTATTTAAAACATCTATTAGGCTTTCCTGGTGGCAGAGTAAGCCACAGGCTGTATTTTCCAAGGCACAGTTGATTTTTCTTTCAAGTTTCTTTCTTGTAAGTAGGCTCCACACCCAGCGTGGGGCTTGAACTCACGACCCTGAGATCAAGAGCCGATGCTCTATCACCTGAGCCAGCCAGGTGCCCCTCAGGGTAATCTTTTCTGAACTGCAAATCTCGATTTCCTTACCTTCTGGACGTTTGGTTCTGTTTCCCAATGCCTTGTCTATTGACCGGCTGTCGGCAGGCTTGCCCCTTGCGTCCAAGCTGCACCCGCTGCACCGAGGAGAGCTGGCCTGAGTTGGGAACGCCGTGGGGCCAGGTTGGCCTGAGGATCCCTGCGCTTCTGCTCGGGGCTCTCAGCCAGCCGCGACCCCCGCCCCAGACCTCTCCCCCGCCTTCCTCCCCCTGGTTCCCCCCCCAGACCCCTCCCCCTGGCTCCCCCCCCCCAGACCCCTCCTCCTGCCTCCCCTCCCCCCACCCGTCTCAGCCCCCCACCGCACACGGACCGGTCCGCGTCTCAGAGCCGCATCCTCCCCCTGGTGCTGCGGGCGTGGCTCCGTACCTGGAGCTTTACCGGAGCCCACCGTGCACCTCTGTAAAATTGCCGGTACTGCCTGGGGGCCGCGGGTAAGGAAGGGGTGGCAGGGGAGTGCGACGGAGCGTGCGACTGCCAGGTGGCAGCGGCGGCGGCTGGGGGCAGACGCGGAGAGGGAAGGAGGAACAGGAGCCCCAGGGCAACGCGGGTGGTGGGGGGAGGCACAGGGCTGGCGCGTGGAAGGGCTGGCCTGGGCCGGCGGGGGCGTGCGTCGGTCCCTGCACCCGCGTACGTGCGCACGCAGGGGGGTGGGTGGTGAGGACGCGCGCGGCCTGCCGAGGTGTCCGAGCGTGCAGGCGTGGGAGTGGGGAGCCCCCGAGCGCGGCGGCGGAGCTCCAGGGAGAGGCACGGCTCCGGGCTGCAGGCGGCGTCCAGGGCGCGGGGGCGGGGTGGGTGGGAGGAAGGGAAGGGGCTCGGTCTCTTTGCCCTAACTCCTGCCTTTTCTCTCCTGACTCCCCCTGCTCTTCTGCACGTACCCTGCCTGTGCTCGTTTCCTCTCACGGCTCAGGACACGCGCAGGAGGACCCCAGGCCTGGTCGCCCCTTGAACACGGCGGGCTGTTGCCGGGAGAGCCGCCCGAGGACGCGACCACGTCCTGTGGATGAGGGGTGCCGGCACGCGGGCACGCGCAATGGTTACCTACGCTTAGGGGCCGGATTCCGCGTTCCGCCCGTGAAACGCGCGCCCCGCTCTCCAGAACGGGAGGGGATGTTTACTAGGCATATTGGACAGACTGGTTTTCCAAAGTGAAGTCATAACTGAAATGCTGTATGTTGCCGTTGTGCTCGGATGCGCACTGGTGATGCTTCATCTGTGCGCGCAGCGCGCCTCCATCATCACAGAAGCGGGGCGCAGCGCGGTGGGGAGACCTCGGACACTTCCAGCCGAGGCCACCTGCCACTCCCCACCTTCCAGGGCCCTCCGGACTCCATCTTCTCTCCGTCCCAGCTTTCCCACCTGGCTCCTGTCTGGGGGCAGGCCTGCAGAGAGCTGATTCCTGTCCTTCCACGGGGACAGTGGCTTGGGGTGGCCTGAGCGCACTCTTGTTACTCTGCCAAAATGCAGCCTAAAGCATTCTGATTGTTAAATGATTCAGAAAACGTTCATCTGTCTTTGCTGCCCCTGTGAAACTCAGATCAAGTAAGTAGAAAAGGGCAGGGGAAAAAAAATGTTTAATGTGATGTGAACATTAATCTTTCTAAAGGATCTGTAGCCCACAGAAATGATAAATCAGATAGCCAGCCAAATATTATATGTTAACTTCTCAAAATGTTGTCTTCAAGTTATGTTCATGCAAGTGATTGTCCAATATTCAGGAATCAGTTTGCCAAAAGGGTATTTTGGGGGGCTTTGATTATGTCAGTGAGGTCCCTCCATATTGTCACCTGTATTAATACTTTTTCATTGCTGAATAGTATTCCAGGGAAGGATATACCACATTTTCTGTATCCATTCAGCGGTGGATGGACGTTTGGGTTATTTTCAATACGGGGCTATTATGAATCACACTTGTGTACAAGTTTTTGTGTGGATGGATGCTTTCATTTTTCTTAGTGGATTTCTAGGAGCAAAATTGCCGGGTTTATAGGGTGAGTTTTACTTTTATTTTTTAAGTTTATTTATTTTGGGAGAGAGAGAGTAAGAGTACCAGTGTGAGCAGGGGAGGGGCGGGGAGAGAGAGGAAGAGGAAGAATCGCAAGCAGGCTCTGTGCTGTCAGTGGGCAGCCCAACTCCGGGCTGGATCCCGTGAACCGTGAGGTCATGCCTGGAGCCGAAATCAAGAGGCGGACATTAACGGACCGAGCCACTCAGGATCCCCGTGTTTAACTTGTTAGGAAACTGCTAAGGGAGATCAAGCATGGTTTTCAGGGAGGCTTCGTCTCATTGGTCAGCATGGTTCCTCAGGCCACTCCAGTGGTAGCAGGTGCAGCCTATGATATCGTTAGCCCTCTCCCTCCAAACCCTTGCAGTGGAGAGAAGTCGGGTCATAGAAGATGACAAAGCAACAGGTGTTCATCTGATGAACTCCAGAATTCAGTCAACTCTGAGTTTTAACTCATATTGTGTAGGAGAGGGCATGTGTTCAAAGCTGTAATTACTTTTGGTAGTCTTTGGTCCGCAGCTGCGGAAGACGATGTAGATACTTGATTAAAGTCTTCCATTCTGTTTATATAAAACTATGCTTTGGGTTTGTGTTACTAGGACTGTCTAGAAACACTTTTTTTTTTTTTTTTTGTGACTTCTCCTCTGTTGAAAAGACCAATTTGGAGGGTACGATAATTATGGATGGGGCCACTAGACACGGAATTGACAAAAGCTCGCATTCCGGCCCCACTTACTACCTACCTGTGTGATCTTGGGTGAACTCTTGAACCTTCCTAACCCCGAGTTTTCTCATCCACAAATTAAGGAGAATCACGTCCTTGTCTATTTGTATTGTTTTGAAAACGAAGTGAGGAAATGCAAGTCAAGCATTGAGCTCATTGCCTGGTGCAGAGTAAGCACTTAAAAAATGCCAGCTATTTTTATCACTATTATAAAACTAGCTCATCTGCTTTCACACTTGTTCAGTTGTCATCAAGCTGCCGGGTTAGCTGTTGAACTCCCCAATACTCAGCAGCTGTGTTGCGTTTCCTGGCGAGGTGCTTTGCTCTGTTATTGTGACATCCCTTCTGGTCCCCAGTTCAGCTTGGCAACCAACGCTTGCTTTGATCACTCTGCTGTTCATCCCTTGCAACTGAAATTGTAGCATAGCAACGATGTTAGGCTGATAGACTCACTATATCCCTACGCTTCATTTAAGGAACACTTTCTTATTGTAAAATTGTAAAAAATTTGAAAGAGCATGAGATGGAAATAGAAATCACCATCCAGGAATAATGAATTACAGTTAACATTTTAATACCTCTCTCCTTAGATATGGATACACACACACACACACACACACACACACACAGTTCATATATATGTATATTAAAAAATAGGGGGCACCTGGGTGGCTCAGTCGGTTCAGTGTCTGACTTCGACTCAGAGTTTGAGCCCCATGTCGGGCTCTGGGCTGACAGCTCAGAGCTTGAAGCCTGCTTCAGATTCTGTGTCCCCACTCTCCGCCCACCCCTACTCAGGCTCTGTCTCTCTCTCTCTGTCTCTCAAAAATAAACATTAAAAAAATTTAAAAAATAGATCACAACATATATACAGTTTTATGTTTCCCTTTTGTTCATTTAACACTGTTATAAATAATTTCTCAAGCCATTACACATTCTTCAAAAAGAATTTTAACTTACTTGCTCATGCTTTTGTCATTGGGCTTGTTTTCCAGGTTTTTGCTATTATGAGTATCCTAGTGCAAGCATTTAAAAACATTTTAAGGGGCGCCTGGGTGGCTCAGTCGGTTAAGCATCCGACTTCGGCTCAGGTCATGATCTCGTGGTCCGTGGGTTCGAGCCCCGCGCCGGGCTCCGTGCTGACAGCTCGGAGCCTGGAGCCTGCTTCCGATTCTGTGTCTCCCTCTCTCTCTCTGCTCCTCCCCCGTTCATGCTCGCTCTCTGTCTCAAAAATAAATAAACATTAAAAAAAACATTTAAAAAGTTGAGGTAAGTTTACAGTGAAACATGTAGATCTTAACTGTACAGTTTGATGTGTTTTGAAAAATGCACACACCCAATATCCATTCCTTTATATAAAAAAAAATTAAACCTGTCATCCCAGGAAGTTCCCTTGAGTCTCTTTTCAGTAAGTCTTTACAACCTGACCCTTAGAGGGGGTTTTCACCTTCTCTCAAACTTCATTTAAAGAGAATTGATAAAAGAAAATTTCCTACAGATGATTTACAGATCCGCTTACTAGATCAGGTAGGTTTTTATTCTGCAATTCATGAATCGGGGAGCATTCACTCCAGCAGATAGAAAACAAACAGCTTTAAAAAGGCAAGAGATTGTTTTCTTTTTACCGAGGTATCATTGGCATAAAACTTTATATTAGTTTCAGATGTACAACATGATGATTCAATATTTGCATACATTATGAAATGATCACAAGGGGGCTAGCTAACATCCGTCACCACACAGTTACAAATATTTTTTCTTTAAGATTCGTTCTTTTAGCAACTTTCAAATATGCAATATAATACTTTTAACTATAGTCCCCATGTGGTACATTACATCCTTATTTATTTATTTATTTATCTATTTATTTATTTATTTAATACTGGAAGTTTGTACCTTTTGACCCCCTTCACACATTCCACTACCCCCCCCCCCATACAAGCATGCCTTGTTTTATTGTCCTTTGCTTTCATGTTTTATTTATTTTTGAGAGAGACAGGGACAGAGACAGAGTATGAACAGGGGAGGGGCAGAGGGAGAGGGGGACAGAGGGTCAGAAGCAGGCTCCGTCCTGACAGCCGCAAGCCCCGTGCCGGGCTCAACTCCCAAACTGCGAGCTCATGACCTGAGCCGAAGTCGGACGCTCAACCGACTGAGCCACCCAGGCGCCCCGTATTGTCCTTTACTGTGCTTCCCAGCTAATGGAGGTTTTTACGAATGGCAAGTCTGTGGCAGCCCGGTGTGGAACTCGTCCATGGTCACCACTCTCCCAGCACCACCCGCTCCCTTCGTGTCTCTGTGTTACGTTTTGGTAATTCTTGCAACACTTCAGACTTCTTCATTATTACTACGTTTGTTTGGTGATCTGTGTCAGTGATTACTGTTTGCTAAAAGCTCAGATGATGGTTGGCATTTGGGGCAATAAAGTATTTTTGAATTAAGGTATGAACGTTTTTTAGACATTGCGCACGTAACAGACTACAGTATAGTGTGAACATAACATTTATGTGCACTGGGGGACCTAAAATTTCATTTGACTCGCTTTATTGTGATATTTGCTTTATTGCAGCGGTCTGGAACCAAATCCGCAATATCTCTGATGTATGCCTGTATGAGTGAGATTTCTGTGACTTAGTTCACTTAGCATAATGCCATCAAGGCTTATGCATGTCAGCAATGGCAAGGTTTCCTTCTTTTTTTATGGCTGAGTAATAGTGCATTCTATATAATATATTACATGTATATTTAGAATATGTAATATATATTATGTATTTAGAATATATGATATATAATAAACATACACATAGTATAATATAATAAATATAATATAATATATAAATCTCTACATCTCTATATCTCTGTCCTTATCTATCTATGTATCCATGTACCTATCTACCTATAAAGTTGTTTCCATGTCTTGGCTATTATGAATAATGCTGCAATAAACTTGGAGGTACAGCTATCTTTTTGAGTTAGTGTCTTTGTTTCTTTCACATAAATACCCAGAAGTGGAATGGCTGGATCATCCCACATGGTAGTTCTGTATTTAACTTTTCGAGGAACGTCCCTACTGGTTTCCACAGTGGCTGCACCAGTTTACATTCCCACCAACAGTGCCCAGGTGTTCCTTTTTCAACAGATCCTCACCGACACTTGTTTCTTGTCTTTTGGATGATAGCAGTTCTGAAAGGTGGGAGGTGCTATCTCGTGGTTTTGATTTGCATTTCCCTGATCATTAGTGATGTTGAACACCTTGCAAGGAATTTTCATAGACCAAAGTGAGCAGGATTGAGGAAGTTTGGACGGGACATTTGCTAATAAGTTAAAGCAGGGTTACTTTCCTTACAAGGAGCAAAGGCCACTTCTTGGAGCTGGGTTAGGTGATCTGTGCCGGGCAGACCAGTGCTGATTAGTTGACCCAGGCCTTTCTTTTCTGGGGGAGCCAAGCACAGAGCATCGAAACTTAAATTCTGGTTTGCTTACATGGGGCTTAAACCACGAGGAACTTGAAGTTGGACCTAACCCGGTTACTTTAATGGAATTATACTTTATTTATTCTTTTGTATCTTGCTTCCACTCAGCATTATGTTTTTTAGATTCATCTGTGTTACTGTATATATTGGTGATTTATTCCTTTTTATTCCTCAGTCATAGCCCATAATATGAATATATCACAATTTGTTTATACGTTTACCTGTTGATGGATATTTGGGTTGTTTCCAGTTTGAGGCTATCATGAATAAAGCTGCTATTAACATTTTTTTTAAAGTTTTTTAAAAAGCTTATTTACCTGTTTTGAGAGAGAGAGAGAGAGCGCACAAGTGAGGGAGGAACAGAGAAAGGGTGAAAGCGAGAATCCCAAGCAGGCTCCACACTGTCAGCACAGAGCCCCACGCAGGGCTTGAACCCACGAACCGTGAGACCACGACCTGAACCAAAATCGAGTTGGACACATAACCACCTGAGCTACCCAGGTGCCCCACTGTTATTAATACTCATTTGTAAGTCTTTTTGTAAATATGTGTAAATTTCTCTTGGGCAAATACATAGAAGTGGAATTTCTGGGTCATAGGGAAGGTGGATATGTGACTGTGCAGGAAGCTACGAGTTTTTCAAAGTGGTTATAGCATTGGACACTCCCACCAGCCAAGTATCACCACTCCTACAGTATTTGGAGTTGTTAATCTTTATTTCTAAGCATCCTGCTGTGTACTGATATGTCATCATGTTTGAATCTGCATTTTCCTGATCATTAACGAATTAGATTTGTCTTGGGAGTATTGAGTTGTAGGAGTTACTCATATATTCTAGGAACAGGTCCTTTGTCAGACGTGTGTGCATTGTGAATGTTTTCTCCTGGACTGTGCCTGCCTGTTTATTTTCTTGGTGTTGTTTTTTGATGAACGGAAGTTTTATTTTTGGTGATGTCTGATAAAAGTTTTTTCTTTTATGGTACTTTCCAGGTCTTGTCTAAGAAATGGTTTCTTCTAGAAGCTGTATATGGCTAGTTTTTTTACACTCACGTTTATGATCCATTTTGAGTTAATTATTGTGTTATGGTTAAGGGATCAAGGCTTATTAATTTTTTTCCCACTTGAACATCAAGTTTTAGCACCATTTATCGAAAAGACTTTATTTTCCCTATTGAATTGTTTGGGTGCCTCTGTCAGAGTTATTTAGTGGTATTTCTGGACTCTAGAGAGAACAGAATAGATTCTGTTTCAGTGACGTGTCTGTGCACCTGTCTACACTACGCTGTCTTGATCAGCATTAGCACGACAATAAGACTTGAGATCAGGTAATGTCTTTGATTTTCTTCTTTGGGTCCCTTGTTTTCAATGTGGAGGTCTTGCACATCTTTCATGAATTTTTCCCCATGTATTTTATGATTTTGGCGCCCTTATGTTTTATGAAAATTATATTTATTTGCTGCTGGTTTTGATAGGTTGGATTTCCCAAAATGGCTGCAACGGTGTTTCCAATCCTTACGTTCCACCAGAATCTTGCCTCTTTTCCATCAACAGCTGGAGTCTATTTCCTGTCCTCTCGAGCTGACTGGGCCTTTGCGACTCCGTAACAGGTTTGGTGGGAGGGAGACCGAAGGCGTTCCGAAGCTAGGTTCGAAAAGGTGACATAGCCCGACTCGGTCTCCTGGGACTGTTGGAAGCCAGCCACCATGCTGTGAAGAAGCGTCAGCTGCCTGGAGAGGACATGTTGAAGTACAGCAGAGGACAGCCCCAGCTAAAAGCCCAGCTTCAGCCAGCGTCACATGCCAGACACAGGTGCTAACGAGTAACCGGGAGGGGAGGGGGCCTGCGACACCCGCCCCTCTGGTCATCAGGAAGATAGTGACCGTTCCACTGAATATTTCTTGTTCTATGTCCAATTTGGGAAAGTGCTCTCTAAAAACGATGTAAAAATTAGAGGAATTTGGAGTCATCAGAATGCATTTACAGAATGCTGAATACGACTGCGTTAGAAGAATAAGGTTTTCTATTAAATCATCTTCTTTCCTGGATCTTTTGCCCAATACTCTCAGGGTTGCTTTTTAGCCTGTGTGTAAATAACAACAGGGAGAGAGGAAGGAGGCCTTATGAAGAAAGCCTAAGAGGAAATTGGTCTGGGGACAGAGGGAAAGGAAAGTGGTGAGGGATTAGTGGTGGCTTCCACTCCGACTGTATTGTCCCTTAAGCCGGCGAGGAGGTACACCGATGAACACTGTATGTGTATCTACATATTTTTATTAATTTTTATTTTTTAAATGTTTATTTTGAAGGGGAGAGAGGCAGAGCGTGAGTGGGGGAGGGACTGAGAGAGAGGGAGACACGGAATCGAAGCAGGCTCCAGGCTCCGAGCTGTCAGCACAGAGCCCGACGCGGGGCGTGATCTCACAAACTGTGAGATCGTGACCTGAGCCAAAGTCGAATGCTTAACAGTCACCCAGGCGCCCCTACTGATATCTTTTTATATGGTGTACATATGCCATTTCCTTTTCAAAAATGTTTCCCTATGTATAGACATAGGTCTATATACATATGATATACGTATATATGTATACACGTATGACCAGTTTTTCATGTGTAAACATTTTAGAAGGAAATGGGGTTTTCGTTCGAGGAAAGGGGCTTAAGAAATGGTGTCAGGTCTTCATTTGTATGAAAGAACTTAAGAAGGACACAAGCCGGTTGTTTTCTAGAACCACGAAGATGAAGAATGGGCTTGAGTGAGAACAGAATTTTAGGCGGTTATATGAGGGGAAGGGTTGCTTGGCCACCCTAGTTCTTGAGCGTTGGGAGCGTGCTGCCCAGAGAAGTTGTGCAGATTTCGTTCCTTGGAAAACAGGGTCGGCCTTTCTGCCGTCATCCCATACCATACTGTCTCTGGGAGACCGGGTCTGTCGTTGGCTGACCTCACTGCTTAGGGAGAGGGCACAGAGAACAGAGAGGATGGAGACAGCTGGCTCTCAGGGACGGAAAACTCGGATCCCCTTTTCCTTTATGTCATCCCTGAGGACAGAAAGGACTGCTCTTAGCTCGGTGGTATTTATCAACCCACAGTGCGAGGAGCTCGGTGTGTCCTTCTTGGTGTAGCTCTTGAGGGTTTTTCCCCTTCAGCATGCTGCTGATGCCACCTGACTTGTGAGTGCCTGGGGTGGTGACTCTAGAGAATGGAGGCACAGGCTCATTCTTGACAAGTCTTTGCTTCTATGGGGTAGACACAAAATGCCTTTCTCTGACTATTGTATACGTACAATGTTTCCCTGTCGCTGTCTGTTTTGCATTGGCTCCTCTTTTTTACAAGCGTTTTGGTCTCCTTTGGTTCTAGCCTAGGCTGCCCCTGACAAGCGTAAAAGCATTTCTCTGAGAGGTCAAGCACAGGTTATTGAATGATCCATACTGGCATCTGCGTTCTGAGACTAGTAACAAATAAATACTGGTCATCGGCTAGCTTCTGTCCTTTGTGCAGGTGTATCTTTAGAAGACTTCAAAGGTAAGATTTAGGTCTGGATCCTGTAGTCAAACGCCATCCTTAACTAACTTCCCCAGAGAGATACCCGCCAGTCAGATCAGGGAAGTTAACCACGGCAGTCAATGAGATAACGCAAGTTCAAGTGAGGCGCCCATCTATTGGCCCTCGTACCTACGACGTCATCTGCACAGTGGGCCAACTGGACTGTCTCAGCACTCTACAAAGTCGTCAGGACAGATTTGGTTATCGGAAGATACACACAAGAATAAACAGAAGCACTCCCCCGACTTCATGATAGGGATGCAGGAAATCAGGGGAAGGCACTGAGCCAGTCTGTGGTGGTCAAGGCAGTGGCCTCTATTCAACATACTCAGCTTCTTAAAAATTAAAAATAACCTGGGGCGCCTGGGTGGCGCAGTCGGTTAAGCGTCCGATTTCAGCCAGGTCACGATCTCGCGGTCCGTGAGTTCGAGCCCCGCCTCAGGCTCTGGGCTGATGGCTCAGAGCCTGGAGCCTGTTTCCGATTCTGTGTCTCCCTCTCTCTCTGCCCCTCCCCCGTTCATGCTCTGTCTCTCTCTGTCCCAAAAATAAATAAACGTTGAAAAAAAAATTAAAAAAAAAATTAAAAATAACTTCTATCTACTCTTTCTTTTCCCACCTGATTATGGGCAAAAAAATTTTCATCTTAAAATTCGGGGTTGAAAAAAGCCCTATTTTTCACCCGAGTCCTCTCCAGCTCTGCTTAAGCTCTCAAGGGGGTTGTTCTGTGTAGGAAATTGAATCATCAGTGACAAAGTTTTTGACAGACTCTGCTGGGACGAAGTTGCTTTACGATCACTCTCAGCAGCTAAGACCCACTGAGAAAACATCTTCCGCCCTGAAGCTCTCAACTCCAGAACCGAGAAAGTTCTCTTCTTCCTCAATACCATGCTGAAGATTCACACTTCTTATCAGAAACACTTTTTTTTCTCCCCTGAGGGCCCAGAATGGGCAGGCAGGGAATCCCACCTGAAGCTAAGGTTGCCAGTCTGTCCATCCCTTCTGCACGTTTTTCTGGGAAAATGCGGGGCCGAGGCTAGCCAGGAGGAGCTGGAGGGATGCCTGGCCTTTTCTCGTGGGGCACCGATTCTTTCTGCTGAACTCTGTTCCTCTCCTGGTCCGTCCCCGGTATTTACGCTAAATTTAGTGTAATGATCACATCGATAAATAAACGCAAGGTCAGCCTCTCTTACAATCATGTTTCTCTTTTCACTCTGAGGTCGGAATTTCATCAGCTATTAAACATTCAGCCTTTCCTCCCTCTCTTTATGGAACTGTGCCCAGAAGGACCAAGTGCGGTTTGAACGCTGAGTAAAAACAGTAAGAAATGGATCAAGTGACCTTGGACAAATCACCTCACCTGCCACTGATTTTGTTTCCTATGGAAGGTGTGTCGGTGTGTGTGTGCGAGTGTGTGCGTGTGAGCTAAGCGAGCTAAGTATTCGTAGGGGCTTCTCACAGTTTTAACGTGCCACTAACTAGAATTCTAGGCGGGCTGGGGGCCCGGAGTCTGGACACCCAGGTTTTCTGTTTTCCAGACCCTACACCTTAGAAGTACCTGTTCTTTGCAGCTGATCCCACCACAATGTACACAGAACAGAAACCGAGAGAAGCCGGCAGAGTCAGGAGTCCCGAACGATTCCCACGGGACAAGCGCACCACCTAACAAGCGACAGGTAAAAGAGGCAGCGGGCAGGGGCCGAAAAGGGCACCCTGAGGTGCGCTCGCGCCCCAGAGGAGCCCCCTAGCGCACCGCCCCGTCCCCCCACCCGTCCCCTCTCCGCCACCTAAGAGCCCCCCGTGCTGCGGAACGTTCCAGACTCTTCCCGGCCGCGGCCGAGGCCCGCTCCGCCTCCCGCCGGGCTCCCCGCCGGAGGGCCGGACCCCTCCCCCGCCGCCGCCGGGCCAGCGAGGCCCGCAGCGGTGGCGTCCGCGGGCGCTGCCGCATTGGCCAGCGGCTGCGGCACGGACGGCGCAGCCTCCTCCTCCTCCGCCGGCGGCCCCGCAGTCCGGCCCGGGAGCGCGCCCACCCATGGCCCTCGGGCCGCAGTCCCTGCGCCCAAGCCCAGCGCGCAGCCTCCGCCGCTCGCCCGGGGCCGCCTAGCCCCCGAGCGGGGCGCGATGCCGAACGCCTCCCGCCTGGACAGAGCGCTCAGGATGTCCCTGCCCCGAAGGTCGCGGATCGGCTCGTCCGTTGGTGAGAGGGGAGGGGCGCGCGGCGGGGAGGGTCGGCGGGGCGCGGGGGGGGGGGGGGGAGGGACGCGGGCGCGCGGAGGGGAGCCGCCGCCCCGCCCTCCTCCCGCCTCCCGCCGCCCGCCGCCGGTGCTCGCACCTGGGGGTGGGGGTGGGGCGCGCCCGCGCCGCCGGGAGGGCCGCACGCCGGGCGAGGGGCGAGGGGCGAGGGGCGAGGGCGTCGGGGACCCCTCTCCGCCCGCGGGGCCGGGCTGCGTGTGCGCGCGCTCGGGGTGTGTGCGTGTGCGCCGCCGCGCGCGTGCCCGGCCGCCCCTACGCGGGGGGTTTGCCGTCCCCCGCCGGGTGGGCGCGGAGACCGTCGGGCGTCGGCGGGGCCGGCCTCGCCCCGCGCGGTGTTTGCAGTAGGGCCCCGGGGAGCCGAAGGGCCCCCACGAACGTTTGTCGCCACCTGGGCCCTGGGGACTCGCGCGCGCACCCGGCGGCGACGCACCGGCTCTCGACCACCCGCACGGCCACCGCACACGCCCCGCTGCGCTCGGGCGCCCGGGCGTTGGGGCGCCTAATCCTCTAAAGCCCGACACCCCGGTGCTTCCACCCCGGCACCCCCGGCCCCTCCCGTCCGGACGCTCGCATTTTGTTTCTTATAGACTATATTTAGAAAGCAAAGTCGCGTTAAGCTGGATGTTACGTGATTATGATGCACGATGGGTTACCTAGACACCCTCCCCCCCCCCGCCCTAATGAGAAATCTCTTACCATTTCAGGGCGCCCTGCACGTTTGTAGGTAGATCTTTGATTGGAGGAAGGGACAGGGTCTGCGCTTTGGGGCTGGGGGCGTTTGGAATTTCTGCGCAGTTTTTGTCGCTTGTTTTGAGAAAGTAGGCTTCTAAAAATAAGTGACTTTCCCATTTCTCTGGTTGAGTCATGTGAGATAGAAACGGCAGACCAGTGTTTCCACGTTATCGTCCGGGCGCCTTCAGACTGCTTGGAGGAGAGGATCCCAGTGCGAGAGGATCGCTGGCCGAGACTAGGCAGTGCCGAGTGCGGGCTGAGGCAGGGAGCCCCGCTGGGAGGGGACAGCGGCCATCCGGGGGCCGGATGGTACCTGTGACAGTGCTTAGGTGGAGCGGAACGGGGCGGAGGGGCGGGGAGAGCGGGTAGGGCCGCCGCCATATGTTTGAAGGCAGAGGCAATAGCGTTGTTCCTGATACGGATTGAGGCTTCAGTAAACAGAGCATCAAAGGTGGCTGGGAGGAGAAAGAGAGTGGAAGAAGGCGCCACTGTGTGACGGTGCCGTCGCACAGAGCCCCCCTCTTGCGCGAGTCCTGCGTTGGCTTTAATGCTGTGTTGTCGCTGTCTTGGAGGCCTTAATGGGTTTTGAATGAGGGGCCTGCAGTTAGATTTTGCAGCGGGCCCTGCAAGTTACGTAGCCAGGGTGTATAGATGTGGCCCAGAAGGGAAAGGTCCTTGGACGGAGCCCTAGGTGTGGTGACATTTCAAGGTTAGGGCAGCCGCCAAGGGGCTGAGAGGATGGTCGAGGGGAAGCCCGGAGAGGTCCTCTGAAGCTCAGTGAGCCAGCCGTGCGGAGGGCAGGAGTGCTCAGCTGTGCCCAGTGCTGCTGGGAGCCCAGGAGAGGCACCACCTGCCGACAGCCCGTCATCGAGGGCACGGGTGACCTTGCACGGAACTGTTTTGTGGACGCGTGGGCAAGAACGTCTACAGAACACCTTCAGAGAGACTTAAGGGGACAGATATTGGAGACAGCAAGTACAGAAAACTCTTGGCTGAATTTTGTAGCAAAGGGGGAGACTGAGCATCGATAGGCCGAGTTTGGATGATGGACCAGGACGGAGGGAAGTGCTGGGGCTGGGGGTGCTGGAAGGGGAAGGCGGGTCCATGCTGGAGGGTTAGCCCAGGAGTGTCCTGAGCTTTGAAACTGCTTTCCAGTTGACGGAGGTGCGACACCGTGAGTGGGACATTGCCACCAGCAGAACTGGCACTATCACCACCCATTCTGCAGAGACTCTTTTTGGTACTTTACTCCTTCACGTGGAAGAGGTTCTTCAAAGAACCTTTTCTTCTTTTCTTTTCTCTTTGCTTTGCTTTGCTTTGCTTTTCATTTCAAACAAGTCTTTTTTTTTTTTTAGCGTTTATTTATTTTGAGAGTGAGAGAGACAGAGTGCGAGCAGGGGAGGGGGAGAGAGAGAGAGAAACAGAATCCGAAGGAGGCTCCAGGCTCCGAGCTGTCAGCACAGAGCCCAACGTGGGGCTGGACCCCACAAACCACAAGCTCCTGACCTGAGCTGAAGTCGGATGCTCAACCGGCTGAGCCACCCGGGCGCCCCTCGAAGAACCTTTTCTAAAATGAAATGAAACAAACCAACAACAATTTGGGTTAAATTTGCATTAAGTTTATAGATTAATCTGGAGCGAGTAGACATTTAAAAAATGTCCCTTTAACCATAAACATGGTATTCTCATCATTTATATATGTCTTTTATGTCTTAAAAATTTTTTTTTAATGTTTATTTATTTTTGAGAGAGAGCGTAGGTGGGGGAGAGGCAGAGAGAGGGAGACACAGAATGTGAAGCGGGCTCTAGGCTCCGAGCTGTCAGTACAGAGCCCAATGCGGGGCTTGAACTCACCAGCTGTGAGATCATGCCCTGAGTCGGAGGCTTAACCGACTGAGCCACCCAGGCGCCCCTGGGTCTTTTGTTAAAGTGTCGTAATTTTCTCCATAAATTTCTATGCATTTTAAAAGGTTTATTGCAAGATAATTCTGTTCCGAGAATAAATGAGCTTATTCAAAAATTACATTTTTAATTGGTTGTTGCTGACGTCTAGGAAACGAATTTTAATGTTGACTGTTGTATCAACAACCTAGTGAACTGTCATAAATTTTCGAAGCTTAGGGTTGCTTTCATTTTGTGTGTGTAGACGTTATCTGCAAATATTAATTTCATTTCTTCCTTCATAATTGTTATAACTCATATGTTTTTCTTATTTGATTACATTCATTAGTACTGCCAATTAAAGTTTGACCAGAAGGGCCATTCTTGCTCTGCTCTTAGAACATTAATGCTTCCAGAACTCTCTGTTGAGGAATGGTGCTGGAGTCCGCAGCTGTTCTGTAGGACTCTAAGGAAGCACTCTGTACTTCCTACTCAGTACTTTAGGGCAGAGGCGGGTTTATTGTGCATTTTAAGACACTGGTCAGGGACCAGCAGAATGCTTAAAGCTACCTGGGTGGTTGTGAGGTCTTTCCCTTTCCTCTTTCCTCCCTGGGTCTTTGCGTTCAGGAAGAGTGCGTCCTGGCCCCCGTATCAGAATGGCCATAATAAAAAATAGTGACCTCAGCAAATCCTGGCAAGGATGCAGAGGAAGCGGATCATTCCGACATTGTTGCTGGGGATGTAAGACGGCACAGCCACTCAGGAAGAATGTTTAGCAGTTTCTTTTCTTTCTTTCCCTTTTTTGATCGAAGCATGGTTGACACACAATGTCACATCAGTTTCAGGTGCACGACACAGCAATATGATGTGACATCTCTGTGTGTTATGCTGTGCTCACCACGGGTCTGGCCCCTGACTGTCACCACTCAGCGTGTTGACTCTGTTCTCTATGCTGTACCTTTCACCCCCCTGACTTACTCATCCAGACTTGTGGAAGCCTCTCCCTCCCGCCCTTCTCCGTCCGTTTTGTCCGTCTCCCACTCGCCTCTGCTCTGGCAGCCATCCGTTTGTTCTCTGTATTTATGGGTCTGTTTCTGCTGCTTTTGTTTTTTAGATTCCACAGATAAGTGGAATATGGTATTGTCTGTGACTGCTTTCACTTAGCATAATACCCCCTAGGCTGATCCATGTTAGCAAATGGCAAGATTTCATTCATTTTACGGCGGGGTATATTCCATTGTATGTGTGTATACGTATGTATATATATTTATCCGTCTCAATGATCAGTACACAGTTGTCAGTGGACAATCAGGTTGCTTCCATTTCTTGGCCATTGTAAATAATGCTGCAGTGAACATAGGAGTTCTTCTGTCTTTTTTGAATTAATGTTTTTGTTTTCTTTGGCTAAACACCCAGTAGTGGAATTACCGGGGTATATAGTATTTCTGTTTCTAATTTCTTGAGGAAACTCTGTGTTTTTTTTGTTTTCACCATGCTGCACCAATCCACATTCCTGCCAACGGTGTACAAGGTTTCTCTTTTCCCCACACCCTCACCTACACTTGTTATTTCTTGTCTTTCCCATACCAGCCATTCTGACAGGCGTAGAGTGACATCTCATGTGGTTTTGGTTTGCATTTCCCTGATGATGAGTGATGTTGAGCACCTTTTTATGTGTCTGTTGGCCACCTGGATGTCTTCTTTGGAAAACTGTCTATTCAATGTAAATTAAAACATAAATAAATTATTAATAAAGACAGACAAATGTCTGTTCAGGTCTTCTGACCATTTTTAATTGGATTTTTGGGGGGTATTGAGTTGTATAAACTATTTTATTTTATTATTTTATTATTTTTTATTATGACATTTATTGTTAAATTGGTTTCCATACAACACCCAGTGCTCATCCCAACAGGTGCCCTCCTCAATGCCCACCACCCACTTTCCCCTCTCCCCACCCCCCATCAACCCTCAGTTTGTTCTCCGTGTTTAAGAGTCTCTTATGGTTTGGCTCCCTCCCTCTCTTTTTTTTCCTTCCCCTCCCCCATGGTCTTCTGTTAAGTTTCTCAGGATCCACGTAAGAGTGAAAACATATGGTGTCTGTCTTTCTCTTATGACTTATTTCACTTAGCATAACACTCTCCAGTTCCATCCACGTTGCTACAAAAGGCCATATTTCATTTTTTCTCTTTGCCATGTGCTATTCCATTGTGTATATAAACCACAATTTCTTTATCCATTCATCCGTTGATGGACATTTAGGCTCTTTCCATAATTTGGCTGTTGTTGAAAGCGCTGCTGTTAACATTGGGGTACAAGTGCTCCTATGCATCAGCACTCCTGTATCCTCTGGGTAAATTCCTAGCAGTGCTATTGCCGGGTCATAGGGTAGACCTATTTTTAATTTTTTGAGGTACGTCCACACTGTTTTCCAGAGCGGCTGCACCAGTTTGCGTTCCCACCAACCGTGCAAGAGGGTTCCCGTTTCTCCACATCCTCGCCAGCATCTATAGTCTCCTGATTTGTTCATTTTAGCCACTCTGACCCGTGTGAGGGGATATCTCAGTGTGGTTTTGATTTGTATTTCCCCGATGAGGAGTGATGTTGAGCATCGTTTCATGTGCCTGTTGGCCATCTGGATGTCTTTGGAAAAATGTCTATTCAATGTAAATTAGATACATAAATAAATTATTAATAAAAAAAAGAAAGAAAAATGCCTAATCAAGTCTTCTGACCATTTTTAATTGGATTTTTTTGGGGTATTGAGTTGTATAAACTCTTTATATAATTTGGCTATGGTAGTTTCTTATAAAGCTGAACACAACTGTCATTTGACATGGCAGCTGTCCTCTTGGGCATTCATTTCAGAGAAATGGAAACCTGTCTTTACACAAAAACTTATGCGTGAATATCCATAGCAGCTCTATTCATCATAGCCAAAATTTGCATGTCTTTCCACGGCCGAAAGGATAAACAAGCTGTGGTATATCCATACCATGTAATACTACACGGCAATACGCAGGAACCAAATACTGGAAACACCACAACTGGGGTGGGTCTCCAGGCAGTTGTGCTGAGTACAAAAAGTCCAATTACGGGGGCGCCTGGGTGGCTCAGTCGGTTAAGTGGCTGACTTCGGCTCAGGTCATGATCTTGCAGTCCGTGAGTTCGAGCCCCGCGTCGGGCTCTGTGCTGACCGCTCGGAGCCTGGAGCCTGCTTCCGATTCTGTGTCTCCCTCTCTCTGACCCTCCCCCGTTCATGCTCTGTCTCTCTCTGTCTCAAAAATAAATAAACGTTAAAAAAAAATTAAAAAAAAAAGTCCAATTACGAAGACTATGTGTCACCTTATCCTGTTCATATGACATTCATGAAATGGCAAAATTATAGGAATGGGGAATAGGTTTGTGGTTGCCAGAAATGAAGGAGGGCGTACGGGCAGGAAGGATCAAACGGCAACGTGAGAGATCCTTGGGGTGGTAAGAATGTTCTGTGTCCTGACTTATCCAATAGCAGTGCCCTGGTTGTGATATTGTGCTATAATTTTGAAAGGTGTTTCCACGGGGGAAAGCTGGGTAAAGGGTACACAGAATCTGTGTTTCTTACAACTGCATGTGGATCTAAAATGATCTCAAAACGTTTCATGAAAAAAAAAAAAAACAAGGTAAACTGTAGTGATTTTTCGTCAAAAGAAAATAGTTGTCAAGTTTCAGATCCTGTAATAAACTCTCAGTTTAAGACAGTGGACTGAGGGGCTCCTGGGTGGCGCAGTCGGTTAAGCGTCCGACTTCAGCCAGGTCACGATCTTGCGGTCCGTGAGTTCGAGCCCCGTGTCGGGCTCTGGGCTGATGGCTCAGAGCCTGGAGCCTGCTTCCGATTCTGTGTCTCCCTCTCTCTCTGCCCCTCCCCCGTTCATGCTCTGTCTCTCTCTGTCCCAAAAATAAATAAACATTGAAAAAAAAATAAAAAAAAAAAAGACAGTGGACTGAAATTATTATAGTTTCATTGATAGGATGTTTCCTCGGGGAAATTGCATTGTACATCACCTGTTTCTGTAACACGGCAGAGCCTCTGTGTTTGATAAGCTCTGTGCTTGACGCATTAACTCCTGCTTGATGTCATCTTGGCGGGGTCTGGGCCAGGGGTACTCCGTTGAAATTATTCTCATTTTTTATAAACTTGTAGTGAAGGGATCAAAGGCCACCGTCTGCCTCAAGATGATGTGCTCAGCTGCATACTATTTAGTAAAATAATTCTGGGATGATTATTTTTTGCTCATGAGATATCTTTGACTCCTGTCTTCATCTGGATATTCAAAGGTACTTTTGCCAATTCTCCCTTTCTCCAAATATATGTTCGGTGTCCGTGTGGCTCAGATATTTTACCAGGTGATGGGAATACAGAGACTGACCAGGGGTGGCCCCCCGGCCTACCTGGAGCGTACCGTTGGCCCAGGGAGGAGCCTTTCAGTCCAGGAAGGGGGACAGAGCGGAACTGGAGCTGTTGATTTTAACAAATACGTACTGAGTGCCCACCGCGTGCCAGACACCGCTCCTGGTGCTAGAAACGCAGCGGTGAGCGGAGCAGGTGCTCTCTCGTGGAGCTTGTGGCCCTAGTGGTTGGATACAACACATGGGGTCGGCGTGCACAACCCTCTTCCTCTGCCTCACCGTGGCACGCATGGCCTGTGACAGCTCGTGGAAGGTAACACTCGTGGGCAGCGCACACGGATGAGTGATGAATCTGTGAGTGTGTGTATGGGTGTGCAGGGTGAGGTGAGGTGTGAGGACAGAACGGAAGAGAGGTTTTTTTTTTTTGTTTTTAAAAAAAATTTTTTTTTTCAACGTTTATTTATTTTTGGGACAGAGAGAGACAGAGCATGAACGGGGGAGGGGCAGAGAGAGAGGGAGACACAGAATCGGAAGCAGGCTCCCGGCTCTGAGCCATCAGCCCAGAGCCCGACGCGGGGCTCGAACTCCCGGACCGCGAGATCGTGACCCGGGCTGAAGTCGGACGCTTAACCGACTGAGCCACCCAGGCGCCCCGAAGGGGTTATTTTAAAAGATGCCTCGGGGAAGGCACAGTGGCAACTTTCGGGGCCCTCCCAAGCTCAAGTCCATACGTGAATGTCCAGACCCTGGGTGTGAGTAGGGGAGCCATGCCGTAAAATACCCAGGCGGCAACTCAGAAACACAGACGTTGTCTTTCATCACGAAGGGCGGGACGGCGTCTCAGAAATGGCCAGATCCTCCCGTTTCACCGAGGACAAAGACAGTTCAGAGACATTCCTTGCCTCTTGGTTAATTTCTGACAGGACCAGCTAATCCCCCAAGTCCAGTGTGCTTTTGGCCACCTCCGGTGCACGTGGTTCAGTATCACACCCAAGCTGAACAGAACAGGTTCTGTTTTTGTTTTCTGTTCCTCAAATGGAAAGACATAAAGAGTTAGGCCTAATTGCTCCTGCTTCTGTTTTCTCTACTGTCTATCCTGTGGGTACTCAGAGCTCTGACTGAGCTCTGTCATGGATCAATTTCGGACTTGGTCTAATGGTCTAGATTGTGTTTGGAACTTTCTTAAAAAAAAATTTTTTTTTAACGTTTATTTATTTTTGAGACAGAGAGAGACAGAGCATGAACGGGGGAGGGTCAGAGAGAGAGGGAGACACAGTCTGAAACAGGCTCCAGGCTCCGAGCTGTCAGCACAGAGCCCGACACGGAGCTTGAACTCACGGACCGCGAGGTCATGACCTGAGCCGAAGTCAGACGCTTAACCGACTGAGCCACCCAGGCGCCCTGTGTTTGGAACTTTCTTGATGGCAGTATGCATCGGGGTTCAAATACCTAGCTTCAGGATCCGAGAGAATTGGATTCAGTTCTGTATGACGTTGGAAAGCTTCCTTTATTTCTATTATAGATGTGAATGAAAATTACATTTTGTACCCCATGGGGTGGTTGTGATTAGTAATGTGTATAAAAGTGCATGCCTTGGGGCGCCTGGGTGGCTCAGTTGGTTGAGCATCTGACTTCAGCTCAGGTCATGATCTCGCAGTTTGTGAGTTCGAGCCCCGCGTCAGGCTCTGTGCTGACAATTCAGAGCCTGGAGCCTGCTTCCAAGTCTGTGTCTCCATCTCTCTCTGCCTCTCCCCTGCTCATGCTCTGCCTCTCTCTCTGTCAAAAATAAATACACTTAAAAAAAAAAAAAGAAGTGCATGCCTTAATTATTTGCTACATTAAGAGAACTTTGTGATGCAATCACGCTTGTATTGACAATATACAAGGTAAACTCGTACCCTGCATGACCGCGGAATTGGTCACCTCTCACCATTTCGCCGGGTTAAATCTCACGATGGAGGCCTGCGGAGGACATGAGTGTATGAAGTCACCACTCGAGCATTAAAGCATTCTTCACGTGTCCTTATCCGGGTGTATGTGATCACCCGCCAAGCACTCTGATACACGTAGAGAATTCATCCTCCAGTGTCTCTGGAGACTTTCCCCTGCTGTTCATTTGTCCTACCGTCAAGGCCCCTTTTTTCCCCTACAGGTGGCCAGTAAACACCCTAGTTGACGGCTTCAGTTGCTTAATAATTGACTTAACTTTTACAGCGGATGTTTTACCTTCAACCCTTATCTGACCGAGGTGCCAGCGAGACTGACGTTTCAATTCAAGTTATTCTCTAAAACACTCTGCAGACATTGAGGGGAGGATGTGCATAGAACACCCTTAAAGGTGAGCCTCTGCCTTTCCTTCTTGGATCTTTACATTTACTAAATATAACCTGCGGTCAATGCCGCACTAGACACAAGATCTTATTTACATCCATTTAGGCCGGGGAAAGTGCTCAGGGCCGATGCTAACAACTGTTAAGAAAGTCTAAAAATAAAAGTGATGTCATGTTCATGCCCTGGGAGTTCTTCCCCGTCGTTAAGGGCAAACTCCGGAATAAGACCTGGGAGAGAGCCCTCACCAGGACTGAGCACCAAGGAAGCCAGGATGGTTGGTTGCCCACGCGAAATACCCTGACGACCTGTAGGGACACGGTCACACGTGGACACCTGGGTCTTTCCTGCAAAGATGTGTTCATCAGGGTGCACGAGTAGTAATGTCCATTCATCAGTAGTGATTGTGGAGGGCTCCCTGTGTCAGCACGAACGTGTGTGTGTGTGCGTGCCCGCGTGTGCGTGTCTCTTCCTCGGACAGTTCATCTCTTACTTTGCTCATTGCTTGTAAGAATCAGAATCTGATATAACATCACCTGTCACCCGAAAAAGTGACCTAATCTCAGTTAACTTTGAACTAGAGGTTTTACATTTGCAAGTAGACTTCCAGACTTGTAATCTCATGCTGAATAATAAGCAAATGTGACATTTCACACATTTCGGTGAAGCGTTTGGGGGCTGCTTCTCCCTCCTCTGTCCCGAGGGGTGCTGTGTGGGCCGCGATCAGCACTGAGGAGCCCTGGATTACTGTAAATATTTTAAGCGCATTACCGAGACTGGTCGTATGGGAAACTAGAGTAAGCAAATACTACACGGAGTAAGGACCTCTCTGCTCTGACATTTGGAAGCTCATTCCAGATCCTAAGTTCAGGGAGGGTTGCTTTTTTTTTCACCGGCCTTCAATGATGCCTTCATATCATGGACAAGCTCATTCACATTCAGAGGGAGACACTGCAGACTGGCAAGCTGTTCAGCTTCGTGCCCCACAGGATCAGGCCTCTTATGAGCTATTTTTAGCCACGTAATGATTATCCTTATTTAAGACTCTTTTCCATTTTCTTTTTGCTTTTTTTTATTTGCACCGAGGAAACAGAACTTGGGTTTTAAAACTGCAGAATTTTTGTCTTTGGACCCCCAAAGAAGTAGTTACTGTTTGTCTAGCAAACAAACTAAGTGACCTTTTGTTCTTGAATCTCAGGAGCCTCGCTCCACAGCTGAGTTTAACCGAATTGCTAAGAGTGTAGGATAGTGTGAGGGGTTTCTGTGGTGTCCCCCGCCCCCACGGTCCCTTCCCCAGATTACCCGTGCTGTTCACTTGTGCTGCTGAGAGTTTTAGAAATATGCTCTCGGGGTCTGCCCTACCTACGTTCATGCTCATGGTGACCTTCCTGATGCTTGGAAATACGTCTGTTCCACTCTATTTAGCTCTTCCACTCTCTGATTTTCAGATGTCAGGGTGTGGGCAGATATTCTGGAAGGGAAGACACCACTGTGGGCAAGTGACTGAGGGGGCCTCAGGTAAAATAAAGTGCACAGGTAGGGGCTGTTACGGTATTCCAGGTGAGGAATAATGAGGGCCTGATCCAGGGAAGCATCAGAGATGCAAAGAGAGAATGACTGGGGAGCACAGCTGAGTTGGAATGGACGTGGTGTAGAGATGGAACCAGACAAGTAGAAACATCTATCCATCTTGCCTGTCCATTATTTGTCCTTTGAGAGCCCAGGCACTTCGCAGAAGTGGGCGATACTTCAGAGAGTCAGACATTATCAGAGTCAAAGGTGACTCTGTGCCATCCAAGATGGCGGCCACCAGCCGCAGGGGGTTACTGGGCACTTGAGAGTCAGAACCCAGTGTAGTGTGCACACTGCATTCTGAAGGCTTAGTAGGAAAAAAGAATCTGAGACATCGCATGAATAATATATGGTGTTTCTTACATATTGAAATCATACTTGGGATTGGTCAAGTTACATAAAATATATTATTCCCATTATTTTCCATTTCTTTATATTTTTTTTAAGTGTGCCTATGAGAAAAGTTCAGATTGTATATGTAGCTTGCGTTGTATTTCCATTGGACAACACTGTCATAGATCGTCTTGTCCAAGCACTTGTGATTGACTATTCATGGAATTGTAGACTTTCAGCAATAAAATTATCTGGGAGCCCAACATCCTCCCCTCTGGGGGAGGAAACCAAGGCTCTGACAGGTTACATTCTGGAACCTGCCTGGTGTTCCAGGGGTGGCGACCGCCTGGGGTCCATGTCTTTCTACTCTTCCAGTATTCTTTTCAGGCTTATTTTGTCTTTCTCTGGCACTGAGTAAATCTCTGTTGGGCACAATGTAAGCGATCCACCTTGAGTTTATTTTGAAAATTAACTGGGTCATAGTGCAATATGACCAATATGTTTGGTTTTGCTTTCCACAGTTTCAATCACAAGGCAGAACATCATCTGGAAACAGATGATTCTCGTTTTGAGCAATTGGTAGAGGGTCCACAGTAGCCTAACGCTGCGTCACAATGCCTGTGTCACTGACCTCACTTCATCTCATCACGTGGGCATTTTATCGTGTCCCATCATCACAAGAGGAAGGGTGATTGCAGTGTAAAAAGTTATTTTGAGGGAGAGGCCACATTCACATTAATTTTATTGTGGTATATTGTTGTTACAATTGATCTGTTTATTAGTAGCTATTAGTCTCTTACTGTGTCTAATTTATAAATTTAACTTTATCACAGATATGTATTACATACAGGAAAAACATAGTGTATGTATATAGGGCTATATATATGTAGCCTATATGTATATATATATAGGGCTCAGTACTATCCACGGTTTCAGGCATCCGCTGGGGGTGTTGGAACGTGTCTTTGTGCATAAGGGGGGCTACTGTACTTGAGATTCTGTTATATTTCTTTGAACCTAATATCTAACAAAACCTACTTGCTTGAGTCTTTGTCGTCTGAGATCATCAGTCAATATTTGCAGAGAGGATCTTCAAATATTATGCACCTGCAATTTATATTAAATGAACCTTTGGCCCCGTGCTGCACGGTCTAGAGAGAGAAGCTGGCAAATCTTACCCACCCCTATGACAACCTCCCTCATGACCAGTGGGCATTTTGGTAGCAATTTCCTCTTCCCAGACACCGGTCAGTAATTAGAGTCGAGTTTTTTAAAGACACATATCTTAAAAATGTTTCCCTCTGAGTGTATATTTTCTTCATAATGTAGTCCTCAAATGGCTGTCCCCCAGAAATGGAGAAAGTAAATACAGAAGAAAAAGTAACCCAAGGGCCATGTTCAAACACCATTAGGCTGTCCATGGCACTGAGTCTTGTTGGGAAGGCAAGGTAGGTTTTGTTACCAGGGGATAAAGCTAGGCTTTTTAGATCATCCCTGAACTTTGAGTTTTTGGGAATTTCTTTTAACATTGATGAAATCATGGGCTGTGATACCAAATACAGTGTGGGTAACCGAGATGATACTTGTGCTGTCGTTAGCAGTCTGATACCTTGTTCCATTGGCGTGTGGTTGTTTTGCTTTAAGGGGAAGATCTGACTCTCAAGCTGTGTCTGTGTGATAGAGAGCTATGTTGTCTGTAGTCTGTGGTCTGTTTCAGCAGAGGTCTTGGCCTTAGGAGCATGGCTGTAGGGTATGACTGAAGATACCCTGGGTAGGAGACGTATCCCGTGGTTCTACGTCCACCGTAAGGCTCTTTTAGGCAGAACGTGGACAGGATGTATCAATGCCGTGCCAGAAATACCACACAGGGCAGATGAGACCTTGGATGTGGCGATAGCACTGAGTGTGAACTCAGTGCTGCGGCATCACGCTGTGAGGTCAGCACTGTAGTGTTGCACCGTGACAAATGTCTAATGACATGTATCCACCATTATAGAATCACAGAGTATTGTCACTGCTCTATAGGTCCCCTGGGCTTTACCTGTTTATCCTCCTCTGTCCCCGGCCCCTGGCTACCACTGATCTTTTTAGTGTCTCCATCGTTTTGCCTTTTCCAGAATATCATTTGGTTGGAATCCTACAGGACGTTTTCAGACTGGCTTCTTCGCTTGGTGATTCGCATTTAAGACTCATCCATGCCTTTTCACAGCTTGATATCAAGCTGTTTTTTAAAATCCCTGAATAATGGTCTGTTGCCTGGATGGACCACAGTTTATTTATCCATTAAGCTACTGAAGGATATCTTGGTTGCTTCCAAGTTTTGGCACTTAGGAATAAACCTGCTGTGAAGGTCTGTGTGCAGGTTTGTGTGTGGACATACATTTGCAACTCCTTTGGGTAATCTGATCATATAATGAGAGCATACTTAATTTTATAAGAAGCTGCCGAACTGTCTTCTAGAGAGGCTGTGGCATTGTACATTCTTACCAGCAGTGAGTAAGGATTCCTGCCGTTGCACATCCTCACCGGCATTTGGTGCCATCGGTGTTTTGGATTTTAGCCATTCTAATACTTGCTGTCCTTTGCAATTCCCTAATGACGCGTGATGTGGAGCATCTTTTCATATGCTTCTCTGACATCTGTATATCTTTTTGTATCTAAATACAAAGAACTCTTCAATGTTTGTTTCAGAGAGAGAGAGAGAGACAGAGACAGAGAGAGAGAGTCAGAGAGAGACACACACACATACACACAGAATCCGAAGCAGGCTCCAGGCTCTGAGCTGTCAGCACAGAGCCTGATGTGAGGCTCGAACTCATGAATGGTGAGATCAGACCTGAGCCGGAGTCGGATGCTTCACGGCCTGAGCCACCCAAGCACTCCTACAAAGAACTCTTCAAACTCAGCAATAAGAAAACATATAACTTGATTTACAAATGGGCAAAAGATTTGAACCGGTGGTTCACCATGAAAGATATGTTTTGCAGATATCTTCTCCCAGTCTGTGGCTTGTCTTTCATTCTCTAAGTGTCTTTTGCAGAGCGTATGTTTTCCATTTTAACAAAATCCAACTTATCAATATTTACCTTCACAAATTATGCTCTTGTTGTTTCAAGTTTTCTTTGATAATATTTTTTCTTAGCTTTTTGAAACTTACATGTGTAAAGTTATTCTTGTAGAGGATACTTAAAATTTTTTTTTTTAGCGTTTATTTATTATTTTTGAGAGACAGAGACAGAGCACAAGCAGGGGAGGGGCAGAGAGAGAGGGAGACACAGAATCCGAAGCAGGCTCCAGGCTCCAGGCTCCGAGCTGTCAGCACAGAGCCCGGCACGGGGCTCGAACTCATGAGCCATGAGATCATGACACTGCGCCACCCAGGCGTCCCTGGAGGGTACTTTTAAATTGTGAGTAACACATACTGTTTTTTCCTCCTAACACAGGCGAGAACTAATCAGCACATGAATCCTTTTCCTCCCCACTCTTGGCCCCGCAGACAAAAGGAAGACTGGAGCTTGGCTGTCTGACTCCCTCCCCTGCTGCCTTCTCTGCTGAAATCAGCTGAGTTGGCTTCTGAGCGTGTTCACTGTTTTCTTTGCTCACCAGGCTTCCTTGTGTACCACTCTTCTTGTTGGAGTAGATCCCCCAGGATCTCCCAGTGACCAGCTGGGAGTGTAAAGGGTTTCTCCGTGTCCCTGAAAATGCTTTTATGTCATCCTCCCAATTAAGCGACAGTTTTGCTGAATACAGAGGTCTAGCCTCCAAACTCTTTTCCTTCAGTGCTTTAAGGAGATCGCTTCATTATCTTCCTGTACCCAGATTTGCTGATGAGAATCTACGTCCATCAGACTCTTGTTCCTTTGCAGCTAAGCTATTTTCCTTTTTGATTAGTTTTTAATGATATACGTGTCCTTGGTGTTCTCAAGTTTCAATCTAATGGATTTTCTTTTGCCCATTAGTTAATTGCTCGGTGCTGGAGGGCCCTTTCAATCTAAGAATGCTATCTTTCTTTTGGGGGGACGTTTTCATCTTGCCTTGTCAATCACTGCCTCCCCTGTCCTCCCCCCTTCCTGCTTGCAGCTTCCTTTACATCAATGTTGGCACTTCTGTGTCCACCCCCCCCCCCTCCCCCGGGGGTTTCTTAATTGTATTTATATTCCTTATCTCCTAATGCCCCATTTGGGCGTTACCTGGCGTTCACTGATGCACTCTTTAGCTTTGGTTTTCCTTTCTTTTCATTTTTTTTCTTCTTGGTTTTTAATATCTACCGACTTTTTATTTAAAAAATTTTTTTTTTAACTTTTTTTTTTTTGAGACAGAGAGAGACAGAGCATGAATGGGGGAGGGGCAGAGAGAGAGGGAGACAGAATTGGAAGCAGGCTTCAGGCTCTGAGCCATCAGCCCAGAGCCCAACGCAGGGCTCGAACTCACGGACCGCGAGATCGTGACCTGAGCCGAAGTCGGCCACCCAACCGACTGAGCCACCCAGGCGCCCCAATATCTACCGACTTTTTATTTCAACATTTATGTATTTCATTTCCAAGGTCTCTAATTGATTCTTTTTTTTTTCAAAACACTCTAGTATTGTGTAAGGTCCTGAGCACTGTGCTTTCCTGGAGGATGTGAATTACACATTTCAAAGTATTTTTCTGATTGTTTTATTATTGGAGTGTGAGTTCTGTTTGTTTTCTCCTTTTCGAGGTGTTCATGCACCATGTAGTTCTGTGTGATTCCAGAACTCATTTTTTAAAAGTTGGTTTATTTATTTTAAGGGGGTGGGGGATGGGCAGAGAGAGAGGTGTTTTTTTTGTTGTTTTTGTTTTTTCTCAGTTGAGGGTCCCTGGAGGGGTCCGAGCAAAGCTGCGGGGGATGGGGATCATCCACACTGTCTTCAGTTGAGTGCATAGCAGGTGAAACGTGCTAGCAGGTGCCTGCAGGGATGGTCTGCTCAGCTCCTCACTCCTTCCACATAAACAGCTCTGTGTCCCACCAGCCGGAGGAAGCTCTCGGCAAAGGAAAAGTGTGGGTCAGTTTCCAAAGGGCCAGAGTTTCAGTGGTTTAACCCTGGCCAGGTGTCCCAGGGGACCACATTAGCCACACAAGTAGTCTATCCTGTGTTTATCCTCTCTTTTCTTTTGCTTAGATGCACGCCTGCTGGCTGCAGAGGGGAAGTCACGCACAGCACTCTCTTTTTGTTTGATCTGTGCTGTAGCTTAGGCTGAGCACAGTCCCGACTGTAGGCAGGGATACAGCCCAGATGACTCTAGTCGGACCTTTTGGGTTCCGACCCCGACACATCTTCGCTGGGCGTCCATGAGGAAGTGAGTTACCTGACTCCATGAGCCCCGCTTTCCTCGTCCATAACATGCAGGTGGTAATAATACCTCACTGACTACAGAAAGACCTTAAATATAATAACATATATGGAGCACCTACCACTACCTGAAACTTAATGTCATTCATTGATTATTGTAAAATTAAGAATTAAAAACAATGACATGATATGCTCTTGTAATTATTTCGAGAATAATATGCTAGGGATTATAGGGCTCTGACCCTCCTCCATTTTATTTTATCCATAACTAGATTGTTAACTTTTCTTCATGTAATATGAACTCTGTATGGATACCAAAGTCTTTGGAAAGTCAAATGACAATCGTAGTGGGCTTAATTAAAAAAAATTTTTAAGGGGCGCCTGGGTGGCGGAGTCGGTTAAGCGTCCGACTTCAGCCAGGTCACGATCTCGCGCTCCGTGAGTTCGAGCCCCGCGTCAGGCTCTGGGCTGATGGCTCAGAGCCTGGAGCCTGTTTCCGATTCTGTGTCTCCCTCTCTCTCTGCCCCTCCCCCATTCATGCTCTGTCTCTCTCTGTCCCAAAAATAAATAAACGTTGAAAAAAAAATTTTTTTTTTTAATTTTTAAATGTTTATTTATTTTTGAGAGAGAAAGAGAGACAGCCGGGGGGAGGGGCAGAGAGAGAGGGAGACACAGAATCCGAAGCAGGCTCCAGGTTCTGAGCTGTCAGCACAGAGACAGATGCAGGGGTCGAACCCACGAACTGTGAGATCATGACCTGAGCCGAAGTTGGTTGCTTAACTGACTGAGCCACCCAGGCACCCCATCGTGGGCTTAATTTTTAAAGAGCATTGCAGTGTTCTGCTCACATCACCAAATGCATGGGAGAATTTGCTCTTGTGAAACAAACCAGTTTTCCACCTTATTATGGTGCTTTGAAAAACTTAGAGGAATACAGGGATCACATACCTCCCTGCGCCCACCCTGGTTGCTGGAAGGGATATGGGGCGTGCCCAGTTGGCCCCATTGCAGACTCGCACTTTTAAACCAAAATTATGCTAAGCTGAGTAGCAGTCTGAACATTAGTAGGAATGGATGTTTTTCCTCTTGGAATCCAAATTGTCATTTTCTCTCATCACTGTACATGGAAGGTGTGACCACCCCTTACACTCCAGACTCTGCAACAGTTTAAGGGTGTCTCTCTCTCTCTTTTTTTTTTTTCTTTTGCAACCTTGATTTCTGCCACAGAGCACATCTTTCAGGGACCTTCTGGCCTCTCAGCTGATCTTGGAAATACATGATTACATCGTAGTGTCTCCGGACCCTCAGGAGAAAATGTTCCCACTCCTTTTGCACTGGAAATAAAAAGAACAGGTCCATTCTGTGCTTGGAACTAAGGCACTAAGTAACCTGAGGTGCTTGGAGCCTAGAGAACCACTGAGAATTTCTCAGGACAGTGTGAGCAGCTGTGAACCTCCCGCTGTGTGTTCTAGCAGGAATTAAAATCGTGCGGACGGTTTTGCGTGGCACAGGGTCTAAATGAACAGGTTTCCACATCTTAAACTTTTCCGTTTTCCGTTTACATGTATTCATGTGTTTTTTTTAAATGTAAAAAATTGTTTTTCGGAGAGAGAGCGTGCATGGGGGGAGAGAGTCAGAGGGAGAGAATCTTTTTTTTTTTTTTTTTTAATTTGAGAGACAGAGAGTGCGGGAGAGGGGCAGAGGGACAAAGAGAGAGAATCTCAGGCAGGCTCTGTGCTCAGCGTGGAGCCTGATGCTGGGCTGGGTCCCACTACCTTGGGATCATGACCTGAGCCCAAATCAAGAGTTGGACATTCAACCAACTGAGCCACCCAGGTGCCCCTCTACGTATTCATTTCTTTTTTAAAAAAAAAAAATTTAATGTTTATTTTCAAGAGAGAGAGAGGGAGACAGAATCCGAAGCAGGCTCCAGGCTCTGGCTCCAGGTTCTGAGCTGTCAGCACAGAGCCCAGCCTGGGGCTCGAACTCACGAACCACGAGATCATGACCTGAGCTGAAGTTGGACGCTTAACCGACTGAGCCACCCAGGCGCCCCTCTATGTGCTCATTTTTAAACACTTGCCTCTGCTTTCGTAGGGCTGAGGGTCATATGCACGTCGTACGTTGGCTTTAGCACTTTTCCACTGTAGGAGGTGAAGCCCTATGTTTGCCTCGTACTGTCTAAGCTTCTGGTTGGTGGGCATTGGGTATTTATGTACATGTTCACGGCCTTAGTGCTTCACTACTCTCTAAAATGGGTATAAATAAAACCCCTTTCGCTAAGTTACTGTTGAAGTGCTTGAAACATTACTTAGAGCTATAGCTTCCTAAAAGTCTATGATAATTTAGTAACCATAAGAGTGTTTGTCCATGAGAAGAACTGAAGATAGGTGTTTCTTTTCTGTAACCTGAAAATATTTTCTATGTTAAATGCAATGTAAATGTTTCTATATATTAAGATTTTTTTTTCTCTTCACTAATATTTTAAAATACGTTTGTGGGTCCCGGTTGTTCCGGAAGAGACTTTTTGTGTTGTCTTTCTCAGTGTGAGAATCTAAGAAGGGAAGGAAGGAATGGAGGTTGTCAGGCAGGCAGGAAGGGTCTTGCCCTAGAGAAAAGGTGGAAAACTTGCTGGAGGGCAGGTCAAGGACACGGTGGTGCCCGGTGGTCAGGAGAGGGGGAGGAGCGGCCTGAACGCAGGAGCAGTGGGTGGAAGGGAACGTGGAATTGCGTGAGGGCAGGTGTGCATGGAGAGTGTGCTTGAAGGGAATGTTGCTCTCCCCGTTCGATGGAAAGTAGGTTCACCAAGGTGGCCTGGAGATATCCGAGGGAAACCGATGAAGAGCGAGGGCCAAGCTCTGCCAGGTGATAGGACAGCCTTCTGCTGCTAACGTGGGATTAGAGGAGCACAGGACAGACTTCCTGCCCCCAGTCACAGACTATGGAGGATGAAATTTCCGTTTAAAAGGATGCGAGAAGATACACAGTTTAAGGAAGACAGTGGCTCTTCATGAGGTTTGAGGGACTATAGGGAGAGAAGTAACCGTTGGTTTGTTTTCAGGAACTGAAAACAGGCTCCTTTGGAAATGGGAAATCTCAGCATTTTAGATGTAAGGAGAATGAAGTAGAAACTGGTGGAGTTTGTAATGTTAAAAGAGGAACGTGATCGTGCTGTGTGTGATGAGCTCCGGGCTTAAGTGAGGTCAGCAACGGTGGGAGAGGAGGTACCCGCGTGTGGTCTACGCACTTTCTGGGAAGTGTCCTCAACTGGGTCTAGGTTCACGTGCAGATCTTCAGTCCCGTACCTTAGGTCAGTGGCGAATCAGCTAGAGGGCTACTGGGGGCGACATACAAGAATGATGTCGACAGGCGCAGAGGCTGCCTGGGGGAGCCCGCGTTTGGTGTTTGACAGAGAAGGACATCGGTGAGCCTCTTTGTCACACTCAGTTTTGGATTGGAGGAGTACTTGAAATAACTTCGCGGAGCCGGTTTTCACTGAAATCAACAAATATCGATTGAAACCTTCCCGTGTATAATGCGTGACCTGGCTACTTTGTGGATAAAGGAGACACGATACTACACAGTTCCTGTTTCCCGGGAATTGACCATCTGGTTGGGGGAGATAAGACCCAGACATGTGAGGAGGAGGTAATAAAAATAAAGAATATTTGGAGACAACAGCAGGGCACCCACAGGGCGTGATGAATTGCGGCATGAGTCACGAGGATGGTAAATGAACGCTCGAAGCAGAGCCTGGTGATACTGTGCTTTTCAGAGCAGGATTTGAGTGAGGTGGTTATGTTTTGGCTTTTTGAAAAGTCAGGGCAATTAAGGTGTAATTCACATACCATGGAATTCACCCTTTTAGGTGTGTCGTGTGCCTCCGTGATGTTGACAAATGCACACACCTGCGTACAATCTAGACCCCGACCACTTTTCATTTCCCCCAGAGTCCTCCCTTGTCCTTTCGTAGGCAGTTCCCTGCCCCTCCTCTCTCCCAGCTCCGGACAAGCACTGTTCCGATTTGTTCCTGTTGTTTTGCCCTTTCCAGACAAATGGAATCCCGTGTATATTGCAGTCTTTTTTTGTGTTTGGCTTCTTTTGCTTTCTGCTTTTGAGCTTTACCCGTGTCTGTCGTTTCTTTCGTTCCTTTGTACGGCTGACCGGCACGTTGTGGTATGGACGTGCCACAGTATGTTCATCCGTTTTCCCGGTTTCTTGAGTTAGGTTTCAAAGGATGGGCGGATCTAGATGGAGGTGGTGGTGGCGGGGAGGGGACAAGGTAACTCAGAGGTAGGGTGGCATGATTTGAAATAGAGCAAGTTTCCGAGATATGTCCTGAGCAGCAGTAAACCAGAGAGGAAGCCTCCTGAATAGGCAGCTTTATCTGCATTTTTATTATTGATCAACCCAGCTTCAGCCTTTCCTCCCCCTTCATAACCAGCCGGCAGTAATTTCTCCCTGCCCTGGACCCTGTCATTCTGTCGCCCATCTGTTTGCCCCTTCATCCCTCCATTCTTCCATCGTTTATTCACTTGTTCTGTTCATTCATCACTCGGCCTTCAAAGTGCCGGGCACTGAGTTAGAATCAGGCGAAACAAATTAGAAATCAAAATCCCTGCTACCCAGAAGTTCTTAGTCTAGTGGGGGACATAACAGGAAAGCCAACAGTTAATAAAACCCCTCATCACGTAATGATTTGAATTATTTAACTTTCGACGTGGGTTCTGTAGGGCAGGAAGAAGGCACCCTCCGTGTTGGTGCCTTGAATATCCTGAGATCAACACGTATAAAAGATAATTTAAGTTGAAGCCATTTAGGTTAGTTTTGGTCTTTTTTTTAAAAATTTTTTTTTTTAACGTTTATTTATTTTTGAGACAGAGAGGCAGAGCATGAACGGGGGAGGGTCAGAGAGAGGGAGACACAGAATCTGAAACAGGCTCCAGGCTCTGAGCGGTCAGCACAGAGCCTGACGCGGGGCTCGAACTCACGGACCGCAAGATCATGACCTGAGCAGCCGAAGTCGGATGCTTAACCGACTGAGCCACCCAGGCGCCCCAGTTTTGGTCTTTGGGAAAGAAAAGAAACCCAGTTGTATATATGTTTATTTTTTGCCCTTCTTGGATGCCATCGGGGAGAAACTTTGGCCAAGATGGGGAGCCTGGAGCCTGTTTCCGATACTGTGTCTCCCTCTCTCTCTGACCCTCCCCCGTTCATGCTCTGTCTCTCTATGTCTCAAAAATAAATAAACGTCAAATAAAAAAAATAAAAAATAAAACCATTAAAATCTACCGCGTGGAGGTGGATGGACAAAGGCAGCCAGGGTATCCCTGGATTCACTCGTTTAGTGCTGAGCCCGGGTGCTGTGAGCTGTAGTCAGCCGTAGACCCCTGCCATGGTGGAAGTCCGTGGTGTGGTGCTAGTGATTGACGGGGAGCCCCACTCCAGCAACTGTGGCACTCTGGTTGAAAGGAAATTCTGTTGCTTTTACACTTACTGTGCCTTTCCTTTGCGCCTGTGCACATGTCCCTGCAGACCCCAACGGAGGGACTCCTCCTCCATGGGGCCCTTCTTGGTTGATCAAGATGAACGGGCGTTTCGTTCATTTGCCTGAGCCACCCTGGCATTTTATGTGTCCCACTTGTTAACCCGTGTCTACTTCTTTCAAACTTCTCAGAATTATTTACATGCTGTTTACTGTAGTAGACACTTTCATGGCTGTATTTCTCATTGCGGGTTTCTTTGTCTTATTTTCTTTGGATTAATTTCAGAATTATAGAAGGGTTGCAAAGATAATACAGGTTTTTGGTATGTCCTCTAAAAAAAAAAAAAAAGCCAGCCTCAAAATAGGTTGACAAATGCTTCATCTGCTGTTTTACGAGGACTCTAGCCTGGGAGACAGTGTATCAGATCACTCTCCAAGAACTTTCTCCAATCTTGCCAGTTTATAGGGGATTCTACACAAAAAGGGGAGGGGTGTGGGTGCTTGGAAGCAGCTCTCCAAGGTATGATTGCATGTCACAAGTAGTAAAATTTGTTGTTTTGTAAAAATTAAGGATTTGTTATAAATTTGTTGCAAAAACTAAGGATTACGGATTCCCTGGTAGATGCATGAAAGACCCTTGGTTCGTTTTCACACATTATGTTTCTACCATATCTGATTGTTCAAAAATATTGCCTGCAAGCCGCCACTTAACTGCTTTTCTGGTTCTTCTTGTTTTTGGTTTCTCTTTGAGGTCACTTGAGACAGTCATCAGGCTGACATCAGCCCCCTACTGCAGTTTGAGTGTAGAGATACGTTCGTCACCCAGCTTTCCTGATTTTAACGTCTTGCTTAACCGTGAGGCATTGGTCAAAACTAAGAAACTAACATTGTTGAAATACTAATTAACTAAGCGACGCATTTTATTCGGATTTCGCCAGTTTTTGCCCTAATGTTTTTTTGTTGTTGTTGTTGTTCCTAGATCCTGCTCAGGATCTCACACTGTTTTTGGTGGTCATGGCTCTTTTGTCTTCTCTGATCTGTGACACTTTCTGTCTTTCCTTATTTGAAGAGTACTAATCAGTTGTTTTACACAATGTGCTTCAGTTTGGGTTTGTCTTCAATTTGGCATTTTCCCCTGTGATTAGTATCTGCCGAACTGTCTTCCAAAGTGACTAGTATTAACATTTCGCATTCGTATTTCCCCCAGCAGTGAGGGTCCCTGTTGCTTCTTTGCATTTGGTATTGTTGATTTTACCAACTGTGGTAGGTGAGCGAGCAGTGGTGCCTCCTCGGGACTTTAGTTTGAACTTTGAATTTGAATTTTATTTTTCGTGTTTATTTATTCTTGAGGAAGAGAGAGACAGAGTGTGAGTGGGGGAGGGGCAGAGAGCAAGGGAGACACAGAATCCGAAGCAGGCTCCAGGCTCCGAGCTGTCAGCACAGAGCTGGACGTGGGGCTCGAATCCATGAACCGCGAGATCATGACCTGAGCCAAAGTTGGACGCCTAACCAACTGAGCCACCCAGGCGCCTCCGCTTTTTTTTTGAAAGAGAGAGAGGGAGCAAGTGAGCCAGGGGCAGAGAGAGAGACAGAGAGACAGAGAGAGAGAGAGAGAGGGAGAGAGGGAGAAGCAGGGCTCACCGGAGGCGGGGCTCATGTTTTTACCTGAAGCGGGACTCAAGCTCACCCAAAGCAGGGCTCGAATTTACCTCATGTGGGACTCAAACTCGTGAACCGTGAGATCATGACCTGAGCCGAAGTCAGATGCTTAACAACGGAGCCACCTAGGTGCCCCTGAACTTTAAAAAACATTTTTCAGTTTTATTTTAGGTAGGTGCGATGCCCAATGTGGGGCTTGAACTCATAACCCAGAGATCAAGAGTCATGTGCTGTAACCGACTGAGCCAGCCAGGCCCCCTGTCTGATACTTTGTGAGCCTGCTGTTTGACTTTGTCATCTGGAGGGGGTTCATCTGGGACCCATTTCATCTTGTATGGGCCTTAACTGTAATGGATGCTTATTGAAAAATCTCATGTAAAAGAAAATATTTTCCCTCCACCCTTCTAGGTTCTTGGCTGAGACCCCTCTCCTTGTAACAAAAGAGAAAATTAACAGGAGTGAACAATTTTGTGTGTGTGCCCTCACAGGAGCCCCACAAAGATGGGAGCCTGGGAGGGCAGCCAGGGGACCAGTGCCCGAGCTAAGGAAAGGGCTGGGGCTTCCAAGAGGGGAGGCGACTCACGGGGAGGCGAGAGGAGAGGGAATATTTGGCAAAGGCTCCCCCTCAGGTGATGAAGTTACTTCTGGCCAAAGCTCTCTTCCAGGTACGGGCCCCATTTCTAATAGAAGTTTCCCTTCCAAAGGCGTCGCCGCTGTTCTGTTTTCAGAGCCTTTCCCGTGTCTGCAGTTTCTCAAAATAATCAAGTCAAAATAATGCTTATTTCCAAGAGGCACGCTCTGGGGTCGTATACTCTGCTGCCTTTCACTGACGAGGGAAGAGTCTGGGCTTCCACGGCCGGCAGACTTGAGGTTGAGGTCGCACACTCCGGTCACGAGATCTTGGGAAGTCTATGAAACCTTTCGGACTTAGTGCCTCGACTTATAAAACGTGAATACGATCTCACAATCATTGAGAGCAACTAGATGCACGGCACCTAGCGTTCAATAGTTACTCCATAATTAACTGCTTTTATTGTTTTGGTTATTGTCAGTTGAGTGAGTGAATAGTTGAGTGAATGGTGTAGTTGTCACGACCTTGTAAGTACATCTTAATAATAGATGAGAAAGATTCTAGTGGACGGTTTTGGTTTTCTGGGTCTCCTTTCTAGGCTGCAGAGGGGTGGGCTTGACCTCTGCAGTGTGGTTAGGCTGAGAGATGGGGCCAGTCTAGGGGGAGGGGAGCTGGGAGCTCCTTAGAAATCAGTGGTGGTGTGGGGAGGTTGGCCTCAGGCGGACATCGGATGTCGGACATCGACAAGGGTGTTGCTTTCAGATAAGTTTTCTAGCCAACGGTTTGCTTTGTGTGGTTTTGGGGATTTGTGTTTTATGTTACCATAGAAAACAAAGCCCTTGCCTCCCCCACCCCCCCCCCAAAAAAAAAGAAAGGAAGAAAGAAAAGAAAACGGAAGAAAACCAAAAACTAACACAAAGGGAGACTTCAAGTCTAATCCCCTGAACCCTCCCGAGCCTAAGGGGGAGACCCCGTGAGAAGAGGCAGATAAGCAGAAAACAGGAGGTTGCAGAGACCAGTTACTGGCCAGGTTGATGACACAGGAAAGATCCAGGCTTCACAGGCTTGACATGTCCTTGGGCCACCTCTCAGTAGACCACTGGTCCCTCCACACTCTGTATCTACTCCCAGTGGAGTCCCTCCACGCTCCCAGTGGCCAGTTACCCAAGCCAGACATCTTGTCTCCAGCCTGAGGGGATCTCTCTCTTAGAAGAGGGCCATGGGTCCCACTTGTCGTCTTCACCCGTGGCTCTGTGGCTTCCATCTTGGCTTGGACATCTAGTAATGACCCCAGATGGCCTGTGACCACGAGGGTGCTCGTAGATGCATTAATGGCTTCGTGTTTGTACTAACTTTATCTTGGTGTTTTTAACACTGACCGTGTAGTTGCAAAGCCTGACGCTATGAGTCTGCATGTCCTTTCCTTTCCACTTTCAGACCAGGCAACTGAGAGAAAAGCTTGTGTGTTTCTTACAGGACCTTACTGAAGCCACTAGAGGACTCCAACACCACCAATACCTGGATACTTTTTTCTCAAGTCCTCTGTGGGTGGCAGAGATCCAGAGATGCACAGGGACCTTTGAGCCCGCTCGCTTTGCTGCCATCGAATGATAATTGCAATTGCCCAACTGGGCTTGGTTGGGGTGGGGGGGTGGACCTCATTGCTTCTCGCCCACCTTGAGTCAGCTCCTTTCACACTTTAGGACTCGCGACTTGGACTATCCCACTTCTGGGAATCAGTTTCTCTCTTCATTGGTATTCACGGTGTCTTCATTGGTGTTCATTCATCAGCTTGGGCTGCTATAACAAAATTTCATACATTGGGAGGATTAAACAGCAGACATGCACGCATTTGTCTCAGTTCTGGAAGCTGAGGAGCCCAAGATCAAGGTGTTGACCAGTTTGGTCCTCCACTGAGGGCCTGCTTCCTGACTTACAGCTATCTGTCTTCTTTTTTTTTTTTTTTTATTAAATTTTTTTTTTTAAACGTTTATTTATTTTTGGGACAGAGAGAGACAGAGCATGAACTGGGGAGGGGCAGAGAGAGAGGGAGACACAGAATCGGAAGCAGGCTCCAGGCTCTGAGCCATCAGCCCAGAGCCTGATGCGGGGCTCGAACTCACGGACCGCGAGATTGTGACCTGAGCTGAAGTCAGATGCTCAACCGACTGAGCCACCCAGGCGCCCCCAGCCATCCGTCTTCTTGCTGGGCCTTTACATTTTGGAGAGAGAGAGAGAGAGCTCTAGTATCTTTTCCTCTTTTTTTGTTTTTTTGAGTTTATTTGCTTAAGTAATCTCTATGCCCAACATGGTGCTCGAACTCACAACCCTGAGATCAAGAGCCACATGCTCTACTGTCTGAGCCAGCCAGGTGCCCCTCCCTTCCTCTTCTTATAAGGATACTAATCCCATCATGGAGGCAGCCATCCTCTGGACATCCTTAAACCTAATCACCTCCCATAAGTCCCACCTCCAAATACCATCATAATGGAGGGTAGGGCCTAAAGACAGGAACATTGGGGGGCACAAACTCTGTCCATAACAATGGGGATCTTTCATATAATCTCCTGCAATTTTCCTTTATAATTGGTCATTATACTTCCATGTGTATGATTTTCTGATTGTCACCACCGCAGGCCATGGGTCCGTGAGGACAGCCCGTGTCCCCTCTGACTCACTGTTGTGTCCCTGGTGCTTGGTATATAGTAGATACTCGATAAACATTGTTGAATGAATGCCGGGGGCTGAAAAAATACAAATTTGAATGCGACTCGGTTCCTGTTCTTGAGGAACTCGCGAGAGGACGGAGATCTTTATAGAATATTTTCCATACCATGTGATAGATTTTATTAAAAGATATGTGTGATGTTGAGAGGTGACAGGGAAGAGAAGAGTGTCCGTGCCCCCTGGGGTGGGAGAGATCAAGAAAACTTCACAAGAGGAAGTGATGCTCTTATAAAGTGTCCTTATGTAACTGAAGTGATGAATGTGAGATGAAATAAGGCCAGGGACAGACGTCATAAACCAGGCTTTGTGCGTTTGTATAACTATGTGTGATCAGGTTATTACTGTTTTCGGCCTTTACCTCTGCTTGAAAAGTTTGCTGCAATTCACAGCGGTGATCCCCAAATGCCAGTTTGTGGACTGGCTGAGGCACAGTCCCGGGACACGGAACCTGGGTGCCTGATCTACACTTTGAACCAGCTCCCCAGCGTATCTGACATACCACGGAGAATGGCGACCACTGATGGGAGCTGTGGCTCTCAAGCCGAAGCAAGCACCAGAGTTCTCTTGCTTCAAGCTGTTCTTTATTTAGCGATGAATACAGTTTAGGCTGGATTGTGATGGACAGACATGAATGCTTTCTGGCTGGGGATGGGGTGAGGGCAAAGGCATATCAGCCGCAAACTGGCTTCGTGGCCACCAGGCCACTGTGTTTGAGGATCAGGGTGTCCTTCTGCGTGGGCGAAAGGACAGGACTGATTTAAGGGTGCCCTTTCAAAATAGCTCCTCTGCTCCCCTGGTTGGCCATGGTGCTAGGCCCTGGGTCGGCCGCCCAGCAGGAATATGACTTACTGGTCTAACCTCTTTCGTTGCCTTTCAGGAGGGAGTAGCTGAGTCAGGCTGGGCACCAATTAAAGGGACTGTAGAGGGGCTTCCTTGGTGAGATGGTTCTTTTTCTGTGGAGTGGTCCACCTTGGCTGGTAAGAAGTGGTCCACCTTGGCTGGGTTAGAAGACACTGGTTGAACCCAGCTGTGAGAGTAGGGCATCGATTGTGCTGGAGAATATATGGGGGAAAAAGTATCTCTAAACACAATTCAGACGGCCTTGTAAATTTTATATCTACCTTTGCCGGGAACTCACTGGGTGACCTTGAAAAGGTTTCCACCTCCTCTGCGTCCAGACTTTTCACTCGGACCAGGCTTCTGCCCCGGGGAGATTGGGAGCCACCTCTGTCTGTGTGGCAACCACATTTCCCCCCCAGCGTGAGGGAACACGCGGTCTGGAAATATTTTTTTCTGACCTGTTCCTTTTTAATCGAAACTTGTCTACTAATTTGGTTCCTTTGGTAGCCAGTTGCATGGAAGTTTGGGGGTTCGCAAGAGTGGAGAGCTTGACGCTGAGAATGTCCAAGGAGATCCGATGGCAGGGTTGCTCTAACCTAACGAAAGTTTCCAGTTGGCTGTATTTATCACGGGTAAGGCACCTCCTAAAAGCGTAAGGGCGGGAGGGGGGCTGCTGCAAGGAATCCATTCATTCATTTGTTCATCCCTCTATTTGGATGTTTACTGGTTACTTGCAATGTGCCAGGCACTGAATTAGGTGCCGGGGATATCCAATGGAGGATGTAAACTTCTGGCCCCGTGGAAGACAGACAGGTGGACAGGCTCTTGCGGAGCAGTGGGTGAGTGCCAGAGCAGGGAAGGTAGAGGGAGCACATGTGAAAATCACCCACCCAGACCTGGCGGCCAGAGAAGGGTTCCAGGAGGACGCAGTGTCTGAGACCGAATGAGGACCGAGTCACGCCTGGGAGGCGGCTGGGGCTGCCGGGAGTGCTCAGGGCCCAGGGGACAGTGTGAGCAGGAGCTGAGAGAGGACTAAAGCCTGCGAGGAGGGGTGCTCCAGGCTGGCTGGTACTCGAGAGGGAAGACCGAATCGGCTGGAAGGCCTGGCCGCGTTACACATTTTGACTCTTCATCGACAAGGCGACGGAGAGCCCTCGGCGGGATGCTGAAGGGCCGCGGTGAGATCTGCACTAGAGAATTCTGCCCCTGGTCTCACTGTGGAGAGCGGCTCGGAGGTGGGAGCGGCTAAGGAAGCAGCAACCGGAGGGCCATGGGGGCGAACCCGGGAGAGTGGCCGTGCGGGTGGAAGGAGGCAGATGGCATGCGAGAAACTTGCTGGAAGGCGGGCCGAGGGAGAAGGAAGGGCAAGCTCCCTGCCGGGGCGGCTGGGTGGCTGAGGAATATGGAAGAAGAGAGACAGAGAAGTGCTCTTATTCCTCGGCCGTGTTGGTTCGAAGTGGCTGCAGGACGATGCTAGAGCACATGTCTCCTGGGTGGTTGGATCTGCGGGTGTGGCCCGTGGACATGAGAGATTCGAGGCATTGACTGGTGCTCCTGGGACCCGATGCTTCAGCGAAAGATGAGGAGGCAAAGGAAGGTGACAGAAATGTGTCCCGAGCAGAACTTTCCTGAACGTCCCCATGGAAGGGACGGGCAGGGGAGGAGAAGGCTAGAAGTGCTGTGAAGAAGCAGCCAGGGAAGTTGGAGGACACCGGAGGCGGGAGGGGCGTGCTCCAGACGGAGAGTGGCCAGCAGGGCTGAGCGTGCCAGGGCCCCAGGAAGGCGAAGGCTGCAAAGGTTGGATTCAGCAGCAGGACGTGTGGAGGCCCTGAGGCAAGCAGCTGGGTGGAGGGCCGGGGACAGAAGCCCGAGAGCAGCGTCCGAGAGGACAGGGATAGGGGAGAAGCCCACCGGCAAGTGTAGACGGTGCTTTCAAAAAGCTCATCTTCGGGGCGCCCGGGTGGCTCAGTCGGTTGAGCGTCCGACTTCGGCGCGGGTCACGATCTCGCGGTCCGGGAGTTCGAGCCCCGCGTCGGGCTCTGTGCGGACGGCTCGGAGCCCAGAGCCTGCTTCGGATTCTGTGTCTCCCTCTCTCTCTGCTCCTCCCCTGTTCATGCTCTCTCTCTCTCTCTCTCTCTCTCTCTCTCTCTCTCTCTCTCCTTCAAAAAAACAAACTTTAAAAAAAAAAAAAAGCTCGTCTTCAAGGGAGGGATGAGAAGAAGCTGTTGAAAAATGAAAGTACAGAAAATGGAGACTGGAAGAGGAACACTCCCTGTCACATCGGGACCGGCCCTGCCCTTGGGGGCTGAATTAAAGCTCGAATTCACAGACATTGTTGGGAAGACCCACCTGCCTCAGTCAGCTCTCCTTCCGCCCAGCCCTGCCTTCTTCCAGATGGTGCCCTCAGCTCAGGCCTCCAGCAGCCTGCACTCTCTGCCTCCCGTCCCTGCGCGCGCTGGGCTTCTGGGCGGCTCCCCCAGGCCCCTCAGGACCTGAGTGGGACCCTTAGCACCCAGGCGCTGCCCGGGCTCATCACCCTGCACGCCAACAGATAAGGCTGGTTCAGGCCCACACCTTCTGGATCGTGAGTTTTGACTAAATGCACAGAATCCTAAACATCACATATTACAAACAAACTCGGGATGTGGTGTTCCGTGCACTGTTTCATTGTGGTTTTTAGGCTGGGCAGTCAGTTACTGGTACTTCCAAGTGTGCATTCTGGGTGGGGAATGTTCTGGGGAAACCATGGAAAAGGTGTGTTACCCACAGGTACACAGCCTTCCCTCCTTCCCTTTAGCTGTGCTTTGATTCCCCTGCCCCCGGCTTCTCTCATCCTGGCTCCTGGCCTGTTGGATCACGACTCATTCATTCATTCATTCATTCACTCTCTCCGTCCACAGAAATATGTTGAGGATCTGTGTGCCTGGCTGTGATTGGCACTAAGGAGTCAAAGGTGAACAAAATGGGATTTTTTGCCCTGTGAGGGCGATGTGACAAACGCTCCCACACGACCAGGCACACACCCTGCAGTGGGAACTGCACAGAAGGCAAGGGAATGTACCAAGGGCAGGGCCGGCCTCCCGGAGGAGGCGGCATTTGAGTCTAGCTTGGAGACGAGAGTTGGATTTTACCAGGCGGCTCAAGCTGAGCCTATACTTGGAATCCCCTTTGTGCCTCTCCCGAACCCGTCTCCCTGCTCTGCACCCACCCCATCCTTGGAGGGTCAGATTCTGGGTTAAGGAATCTTAAGGGTTGAGGAGCCAGGATCATCACCCTTCCTCGGAAACGTCTTATGTCTTTCTTCCAGGTAACATATTTCAATTTTAACAGCCACTGTATGGCTAATGCGTCCCCCCGAGCAGTGGCTGTCACAGGGTGTGTGTTCCCGGCTGCTATATTGTTGTGCCTCTCACAAGGTCATGCCACCTGCTTGATTGGTTGCAGCCCGTTACCACCGCTGCCAGATTGTCGGCAAAGCGATGGCCGTGTTGAGAAGGCACACTCGGCAGGCAGCGGGCATCTGTGAGGGACCTTAAGAGCACCGTGACTGGGTCGAATTCACAAGCATAGAAAAATATCTCAAGGGTCATGCTGATATTCTCAGTATCAACGCCAAATTTCGCGAGAGCAGGTCTTCTATCTTTAAAGCGAATTACACTGGGGAAATTGATAGCCCCAGCAGGTAATCGATGCCCCGTAATCCTGACAGTATGATACGGCTGGTTTTGTTTTTGTTTTTTGGTTTTTTTTTGGTGACATAATTTAAAGAATAATTTACAGAGAAAACAAAACCTGGGCATTCTTTCCGAGAGGCCTTCTTCAGATAAAGAGGAAGAATGTCTTTGACTTCTGATATAAAGTTTTGTTTCCAGACTGTACTGCAGACAAATTAGTCTCGGTGGGATGGGAAACCAAGTTTTGCAAAGGATGGGGTGTACGTGAGCCTTTGAAGGTTCCAGCATACAGCACGGCTGATGATAAACATTTGTCAAGTAATGAGAGAACAAGTGAAGGGGGTTTCCCTTTGATTGCAGGGGTCAGGCTGCCCTGAAGGCTGACGTTACTATAACCACAGCGGTTTTCTGCTTTTGAATTAAGGCCGGGAACGCCCTCTCCAGTTAGGACCTACAGAAGTGCAATCAATGAACAGCAGCTGCTGCTGGTTTCCTCTCTTCTTCAAAGCTAATTATTCCCATCTTAGGACTTGGCAAAATCTGTCTTTATGGGGAGGCTTAGTTATGCTCGCCACCCGGAACTCTCTGGAAATCATACATCCTCAAGTAATTGCGGGACACCCTCTGGTGAGCAATCCAAGGTGTCTTTACTCTCCACGCACAGACGCAGTTCTGGCTCTTTCTTGTAGGTCTTATTTGCCTGGTTGCACCCTGGTGGTTCAGGACCGGGTCCCTATGCAAGGAGGCATCGTTCTCCTTCCCCAGGAGCTCTGGGGAGCCCTGAGGTCCGGACAAGGCTGATACGATCCGGTGGAAGGTGTGGGTAGAGGAGATGCTGTGGTTCATCTCCTCATTCTTTCGGATCCAAGGTCCCCTATGAAATGTCAACACCCGGGAAAGACTCAGTCCCCATTTGGCAGAGCTGATCGACTTGAGAGGACCGTGCGAGAGGGAGGTGCTGATGATACGTGGGCTGCAAGGAAGGAGGGAAGCCGTGCCCTCTGGGGCAGGCCAGAGAGACAAGTGAGCCCCATGGCTTTGCTTCTTTCCCACCCTGCGCCCGGACGCTTGAGGGAGGAGGTGAGTTGACTTGTATGCACCCTGCGAAGACCCTTACTCATTGAGCGTTAAAAATCCACTGAACACGGAAGCAAATTTGTAAAGCCAAACTCTTCGTAATTATGTGTATTTTGGAAAATGCGTTAGAATTCGTGACGGTAATACCGAGATGTCATCTGAATCGGAAGCTTGTGTTCCAAATATCTAGCGGAGGTAGGAGGAGTAAGAAAAGAGGTGTCTTCACTGTCACCTTTGCCTCATATCGAGGTCTAGGGAAATGGGGGTGGGATTAGAAAATGGAGATGGTTTGGGGCGCCCGGGTGGCTCAGTCGGTTGAGCGTCCGGCTTCGGCTCAGGTCACCATCTCGCAGTTGACCGAGTTCGAGCCCCGCGTCGGGCTCTGTGCTGACGGCTCAGAACCTGGAGCCCGTTTCCGATTCTGTGTCTCCCTCTCTCTCTGCCCCTCCCCTGCTCATGTTCTGTCTCTCTCTGTCTCTCAAAAATAAACATTAAAAAAAAAATTGGGGACTGTTTGATCCAAAGGAGGAGGATACAAGGGCATTAAGAGGAAAAGGATCAGCTCTTGAAATGTCACAGTAGGGAAACAACCAAAAGGCCCACAAGAAAGTGGATTAAAATCGAAGAGAATGTTTGCCATTAGGGAGAGCTTCCTGCCTGTGCTACATTGTGAGGTTGGATTGGGCTTTTCAAGTAAGCCCATCGTCTCTCCTTCTGTGAACAATTTGAATGTATCGGGTAGAAGGCATCACACCGGGGCTGTGCGGCCACCTAGGCGTGTAAGACAGGGTCTCTGGCCTGGGGGAAGCACAAAGGGGCGTGGTGTGGAATGGCTTGAGTTGAGGGGCATAGACTGGGTCATCTCTCAATACCATTCACTGGAGAGAAGGAAGTACTCGCACAGCACTTTTCAAAAACCAGTATGGCAAGGAATACTTCGGCTCCGAGGTTTGTAACTGGCCTGGCTTCTGTTAATTAGTCTCCGTTCCTCCAGGTGTCTCCATAACCTTTCCCAGTGTTCTCTGGGCTTTGGATCTGGCCCCGATCGCCCTCCTCTCTCTCTCTCTCTCTCTCTCTCTCTCTCTCTCTCTCTCTCTCCTTTGTTTTTCAAGTTCACAACAAAATTGGTTGAAGTATAGAGTTCCTTAATCCCGCCCCCTCACTCTCCCCCCCACCGTCAACCTCTTGCACCAGAGTGGTACCCAGCAGTGACACATCAGTACTGGCCAAAGTCCATGGGTTACACGAGGGTTCTGTCTTGTCGATGTGCATTCTGTGGGTTTTGACAAATGTATAGTGACGGGTCTACCATTATGGTATCACATGGGATAGTGTTACGGCTCTAATATTCCTCCGTGTGCTGCTTACTCATCGCTCCCTCTCCCTAACCCCTGGCACCCACCGATCTTTTTATTCTCTCCAGTTTCACCTTTTCCAGAATGCTGTATGCTTGGAGCCGTGTACGGTATGCAGCCTTTTCTGATTGGGTTCTTTCACTTAGTGGTATGCACGTAAGGTTCCTCCCTGTCTTTTCGGGGCTTGATAGCCCATTTCTTCTTAGTGCTGAAGAGTATCCCAGCCTCTTTCTCAGGCCCCTCTGAGCTCCCCTCAGGCCGCCTCCCAGGCACAGAGATTGCAGTAGAGGAGATAGGGATGTCTAGAGGGTCAGTGTCTTCTGGACCCTGAATTTGAGAGTCGCTCCTGGAGAAAAGAAAAATCCCTTGAAAGATCCATGCCTTTGTGAAATTTATGAATTTTTTGAATCCTCTTTGGATGCGGAGATGAATTCCTCGTTAACGGTAGGACCGTATCATCCTACCTCTGTAGCAGTCGGGGGCAGTTCGCTAGTTTCAGGCTCTGAGCACCCAGGAGCAGGATGACTGGAACTCATTCCCACTCTTGCCTCCCCCCCACCCCGCAGACTCCTCCCTGCCCGGCCCTGCTTTCTGTGTTGGCTGCTAAGGTCTGCCTGTGGCCGGCAGGCTGCTGCTGTCGGGCACCGCACAGTGGCCTCGGTTCCGGGACATGAGCTGTCCCATCAGATGAAGGGGGCTGGCCTGGATGCAGACCGCCTTTGTTGTCACACAGTTGTTGGGATCTGTTTCACCTAATTTATTGAGGTGGAGCTGGTATCTCTTGTGGCCAAAGACAACACTCCCGCTGGAATGAGAGAGGGCCCTCTTTTCCTCTGGAGTCGAAACGTTTGATCGGGTTCCCAGAATAAGTTGGCCCTGCCCTCTGGGGTTCCGGTGCGACAGGATAGGGGGCCATGGAGATGCCTGCTGTGAAGATCCTGTTTCTTGTGTGTTAATCTTGTTGAAAGACATTTTTTTCCCCCCAGCGTGCACCCAGTGGATATTTACTGGTGACTAGGTTTGTAGGAGAGCAGAGTAAAAACTCTCAAAGTATACTAGTAGGGTCTTATTAATGAGTTCTGTTTATGGGTTAGGTATATACTAAGCCATTGCCTTAAACTCTTGTCTCTCCCAAAATAATCTTGGCCTTTTTTTCAAAGACTGTCTAATGGGGAAATCCTCCTGTCTCTTAATGCTTTGGGACAGCCCTCATGGTGCCTTGATTTGATAGTTGAAGGAAACTAATTGCACATCTAAGAATTTTAATTTCTGATTATAGATGCAGAACGATACTGTGATTCTCCTGGAGTGTTGCAAAAGGAACGGCTCAAATATAGAAATAATGGGCTTTTTGCACACATGCAAGGAATTATAACACTTGGAGGGAGAAAGCGTTGTTGTGTCGCCTGATTTTAGTACCTTCAATTATAGTTTGCAAAGTCACATAACCGTCTCGTGGAATTGTTATTCAAAACCCTTTCTTCTTTACTTTTCTGTCCCCTGCCTGTGCTGGCATTTATGCCCTTTTCTATTTTGATCTTCCTGTAAAGCTCTCTTTTCTGAAAACGGTTTCTGGAAACATCACCACCGGCTAGACCAGCAGGCTGGCTTTCATCCCGTCTCTGCCATGATACGCTCTGTCTACTGCAATATTGACTTAAAGTCTGCAGGCTTAGTAATAATGTCTATTGTGTCTATTTACAGAAAAGGAATTTGCCACGGCTTCATTTCCTTTTGGGGAGGAAGGAGATGGTCACAGACATTTGTATATCACTCCCCGCTTTTGATCTTTATGAAGCATGACAAACGTAAAACAAAATGATAAGATCTTGGGCATCCAGGGCTCAAAATCTAAGATTAAAAAAATCTAAAGACCAGGGCAAATAGCTAAGCTGAAATAGGAAGGAGATGGTAAAATCGATAACCTGGAAGAGTAAATGGAAAAAGCGATTCAAGAGAACGATCGTGTTTTGTTTCAGGTTCTTGTAAGGATTATTCCTGACCTTCAAAAAGACAGAAAACACTAAGCCAGGCACCACGAAGCTTGGGTCAAAAACGGTCCCGCCTTTGAATCAGCGATGATAACTGGGGAAAAAGATAGAAAAAAGTTGAAAAAAAATGTTAACATACAGCCATGAAACAGGATGGACTGCCTTACCATCAGGAGGGACCATTGACAGCAGAAGTAATAGAATTTTCGTGTTGCGCTGACACCTGGTTATTTTTTCAGCAAGTTGCAGAGGTTAGGGTATTTTCTGACTCCAAATGGCCAAAGAGGCTGAGCCCGTTAGCATAGTGCTTCTCCAAAATAAATGAAACGTGAGGGGGAGTCTTGTGCACGGCTCCCGCTGAAGCGATTTGGTTCACAAGACAACTAAAATGTAGGCTGTATTTTACGTAAGATACAGGCTACTTTGGAAACTGAAAACGCACCTCAGCAGGCTCAAGGGGTGTGGGGGGTACGCCTCCCACAGGCAGACGGCCGGCCCGTGGGGCAGGCACAGGTGCCGGTTGCGTGCAACTGCTCGGAACAGGAGGAGGGAGCACTGTGCGGAGTTCTGTGGGGAGCACTGAAGGGCTGTTTAAAGATGGCAGCCGTCTACCTGACGATTCCCGCAAGACAGTTGGTGTGCCCAAAGCCCTCCTGAAAACAAAGATGTTGTTTACTATACAAAAGCTACAGCATGAGCCACAATATTCGGGGACTGGTGGCTAGAAGGGTCTATTGAGCAATGCCCTTACTTCCCACTGACACATGATTTGATTGTTCAGAGACCATCTGCCTTCCACAGCCATAGGGCTGTGCTCAAAATGTATTAGGTGCCAAAGTAATCCAGTTAAGGGAAGCAAAGCTCCGAACCTCTTACTGTCCATATCCGCTCCTGGCCAGGTGGCTACTGGAGGGCTCCTTGAGGCCTTTGGACCTCAGCAAGAAACAGAGGTGGGCCATTTCAGGTGCCGTGTATCAAGTTATATCAGCAAGGAGGCAGGGGCCTTGGGGAATGAAGCATCATAGACCCACAGGGGACCAGTACAGCCAACTGGTCACCCACTGGCCTGCCCTCTCTTGGACCCCACAGGGTTCGGGCAGGACACGCACGGGTGCACCCCATAATGCCAAACGGATCTGTTTGTTAATTCAGTATACCAAAACAAAAGTTAACTTTATGCTTGATTTTATGTGAAGCATTCTACTAAGTGGTTGTAGTGAGAGTATCTTTTATACCTGCCGTCAGACTTATTTTTCAGAAGATTTGCAACCTGATTGGTAATGTGATCATCTAACTTAAAAACTAAGTGAGTCTAGTTACTATTTCTGATTCTGATTTAAGCTCAAATGTGGCATGGAGTTCAACCCACTTTCCTTTTTTCTTCTCTTCTTCTTCTTTTTTTTTTTAAATGTTTATTTATTTTTGACAGGTGGGGGAGAGGGTCAGAGAGAGAGGGAGACACAGAATCCGAAGCAGGCTCCGGGCTCCGAGCACAGAGCACCATGCGGGGCTCAAACTCATGAACTGTAAGATCATGACCTGAGCCAAAGTCAGAAGCTTCACCGACTGAGCCACCCGGGCGCTCCCCCCTACCCCTGCGTCCGTCTCCCCCCCCCACCACTCTTTTTCATTTTTAATTGAGGAAATGGAGGCCAGAAGTGTTCTGTGACTGGTCCAAAGTCCGCAGTGGTTTAGAGGCTGAGCAGGACTGGAGTCAAGAACTTTCTCCTCCTTCACGAACCGAAGAACTGGTCACCATTTCAGAATAAAGGCTCTTCATTTCCTTGAAGCCTGCTCTATTTTTATTCCTCGATAACTCTGTTTTACTTTGTTTACTTTATTACTTTGTTTACTTTATTTCTTAGGTTACTGCTGAGGTTTATCATTCTCCCGCAGGTTGACTGAAAATCTTGTAAAAATTGGTGGCTCGTTCTTGTTATTGAATGCAGTGATGTGAGCAGGAGGGCAGGTCAGGGTCGGCCGTGTGGGGTGGTCACCATAGACAGCAGCACCACTGACAGTTACAGCCAAAGGAGCCTTGGTGGTCACTGAGCCTTTCACTTTCAAAGTGGGAAACTGAGACCCATAGAGGCCAAATAGCCTGTCAAAAATCAGAGCTGTGACTGGAACCTGAGATGTGTGTGGGTGAAAGAGAGAGAACGTGCGTGTGCATAAGTTGGGGAGGGGCAGAGGTGGGGGGAGAGTGAGGGAAAGAGAGAATCTTAAGCAGGCTCCGTGACCAGCTTGGAGTTTAACTCGGGGCTTGATCCCACACCCATGAGTTTATGACCTGAGCCGAAATCAAGAGTCAGACACTTAAGTGACCGACCCACCCAGGTGCCCTGGCACCAGAGACTCTTGATTCTGTGACTGTGTTGTCACAAGGACTATATTTCTAGACAGAAGTATCAATTGTATTAAACCACAGAGATCAATATAATCAGTTTTAGGAGATTAAGCGGTCTGGTCTTCGACCCAGGATGTAATGTGCAATGTCCTTACCAGTCCCTGGAATCAGCTTACGTATATGCCTCTTTTCCATGAATTGAGTGCTTCCATCTATCTAATTGAGGCTTCCTGCATATTAATAACCCTAGTTACAATATCGATTCCATGCCTCGGAACCACACGTGGCGCTGAATTTCATTGCCTGATTTGTGGTTAATTACCTAAATGTACATTTCGTTCTGAGCGTTGCCCTCGGTTCCTTTTTGGTCTCTTCCCCGCTTTTGTGCCCCCATCACCACCCAGCTGTCATGTCATCTCTTCATTTGTTCTTTTATCAGTTCCTGGTGGCACAGGGTTGTGTCAAGCAGGTGTGGAGCAAATAATTAACCAGGAGGGCATACATACTTGAAATTTGCCGGGGAAGAAGCAGAGGAGCATGGTGCCTTCACAGATCGAGGAGGTGCTAAAGACGGGTGGTTTCTGGGAAAACTGATGCCCTGAGCAAAGAGACTATGACAGCCATGAGAGTTGATAAGCTTTTTCGCTAGATTCACATTTCTACCACCGTAGATCCCGTAGCACAGAATGTTGTTCACGTTCACATGCTTGCCTCTGAACATGATGAACTCATCGTAAGTCTCATGTGTGCATTAAATTGCACCCATCTCGGGGCGCCTGGGTGGCGCAGTCAGTTAGGTGTCCGACTTCAGCCAGGTCACGATCTCGCGCTCCGTGAGTTCGAGCCCCGCGTCAGGCTCTGGGCTGATGGCTCAGAGCCTGGAGCCTGTTTCCGATTCTGTGTCTCCCTCTCTCTCTGCCACTCCCCTGTTCATGCTCTGTCTCTCTCTGTCCCAAAAATAAATAAAAACATTGAAAAAAAAATTAAAAAAAAAATAAATTGCACCCATCTCGGGGCGCCTGGGTGGCTCAGTCGGTTAGGCACCCGACTTCGGCTCAGGTCATGATCTCGCGGTCTGTGAGTTCGAGCCCCGCGTCAGGCTCTGTGCTGACATCTTGGAACCTGGAGCCTGTTTCAGATTCTGTGTCTCCCTCTTTCTCTGACCTTCCCCCGTTCATGCTCTGTCTCTCTCTGTCTCAAAAATAAATAAACGTTAAAAAAAATTTTTTTTTTTTAAATTGCACCCATCTCACTTCCGCACGTGCTCTCCTTCTTGACAAATGGTACCGCCATTTATCCCGTTATGGAGCACGAGTTCTCGGAGGAACCCTTGACTGCTCTCTCTCACACCCCACGTAGAACCCGTCCGCAAGGCCTGCGGGTGCTTCTTTAGAAATATTGCCCCGGATAGGACCGCTTCACAGCACCCCCACGATTAAGGCTCCCGTCCAGGCGACCATCATTCGAGTTAAGTCTGCACGGGTCTCCTCACAGCTCCCTTTCGCAACTACGAAAAACCACGTATTTTTCGCAACCATACAAGGAGCCTGATTGGTCCTTTTATGATTGAGTCAGACCATACTATGTTCCTGTGCGAATACTAAGGCGGCTTTCTACTCCCACTTGGAGTAGAGTCTAAAATGCACCACGGGAGAGGTCCTCCTGACCAGGCCTGCTCCTACCAGTCTCCTCCCCTTGACCTGCACTCCAGGCACACTGCCTTCCCTGCTGTTTTTCAAATACACGAAACAGTCCTTGTCTAGGGACTCGGCACTAGCTCTGAATCGTGGGTGTGCTTTTCTCACTGGGCTCCTCATTTCCTACATCTGAAATTGAACTCCTTGGTCACTGTCCATGTGCTTACCTTTAATTTTGCTCTATTGCATATGTTAATATATGTATTTGTTTGTTATTTGCCCCCCTGAAGAACTTGCAGTCTTCAGGAGATGGGCTTTGGGTTTTGTTCACTGTTTCTTCTACAGAAAACGACTATTTGTTAAATGAACAATTGGGGTTATCTGAGAACCGTATTGCAGTGGTTAAATTCCTCTTAAAGCCAAAAGCTCTGTTGCGTATTGGGGCTGCGAGGGCACTGGCGACATGGAAATGGTAAAATACTAGGGTTTTTTCTCATTGTCAGTGGGTTCGTTTGTGCTGCTGTTGACCCCACTCCTACCTCCATTTATTTTATAAAAGTTTATCTCTAGTTGGGGCACCTGGGTGGCTCAGTCGGTTGAGCATCCGACTTCGGCTCAGGTCATGATCTCACGGTCTGTGGGTTCCAGCCCCACGTCGGGCTCTGTGCTGACAGCTCAGAGCCTGGAGCCTGTTTCAGATACTGTGTCTCCCTGTCTCTCTGCCCCTCTCCCACTCATGCTCTGTCTCTCGCTGTCTCAAAAATAAATAAACATTAAAAAAAATTTTTAAAAAAGTTTGTCTCTAGATTTTATATGAAAGTCTGGGGGCGCCTGGGTGGCTCAGTCGGTTGAGTGTCCAACTTCAGCTGAGGTCATGATCTCATGGTTCGTGGGTTCGAGCCCACATCAGGCTCTGTGTTAACCGCTTGCTCAGAGCCTGGAGGCTGCTTCAGATTCTGTGTCTCCTCTCTCTGCCCCTCCCTCGCTCACGCTCTGTCTCACTTTGTCTCTCAAAAATAAATAAACGTAAAAAAAAACTTATATGAAAGTCTCTTGGATGTCCTAGCACCAGAGTTAGATGGTGAAAGCCCCGGATGTGTGTTTTCCTGTCGTGTTCTAACATCCGTTGACAGCAGGCCTAGACAGTGTGCAATGATTCGCGACAGGCTTGATGTGTACGTGTTCACCTCCTTTACAGAAATTTTAGAGTTTGTATTACTCTCCCCGACTCCTCTCAAGATGAACAGGTTTTAAACCCCTCAGGAAGCATTAGCAGGAGGCCATCACCATCATTATTTGGTTAGTTTGTTGTATCACAAGACTTATAAACTTCCCAGGAGAAGCATAACTTGTCAATAGTTCTTCCAGAATGACTACCTTTATTCATGTTTAAGATTCATGTCTGAAAGGCTTCTTTTAGCTTTTCTGCTTTCTTTTATTCATGGGAGGTACTAAAAGCAACTCCTTGGGGTACATGTGTGGCTCAATCAATCACGCATAGGACTCTGGATTTCGGCCCAGGTCACGATCTCACAGTTTCGTGAATTTGAGCCCCGCGTCGGGCTCTCGGCTGACCGTGTGGAGCCTGCTTGGCATTCTCTCTCTCCTTAGGATTCTCTCTTTCCTTCTTTCTCTGCCCCTCCCCCACTCACATGCACACAAGCGTGCATGCTCGCTTTCTCTCTCTCAAAATAAATAAATAAATAAACCAAAAAGAAAGTAAAAGCAACTTCTTTTCAGGTTGAAAATATTGAGACATACGTGAATTAAAGGCAGTTGAATGAAATAGTAGCTACACCCATAATGTGTCCTCATAAACCGTGTCCCAGAAAAATGTGATCCCAGCTCTTGAGCAACTTTGCTGCTTGAGATTGCCATGTGGTTTAGAACTTGGGCCACCATCGCGGGCAGTTTAGGAAACTGGGCTCCAGGTTAAGTGACGCCATTTATCGGGACTTTAATTATGAAGTGTTAGGATATTTAGTTGATTTCCGCTTGCCTGAAAGTATGTCTTTGTCCCCTGGGACCTTCTTTTGCCCCCAGTTTTCCATAAATTTGTGGCTATTTCTAAAGGCAGGCGTGAGTCGCTTTTTCCCAGTTTAGGCTGAACCGGACATTCCCTTCCATCTTTAGCCTGTTGGTATAACTGAGTCTCTGCCTTGTACATAAAGGTGTATTCTAATCACACAGGGACCTTTACTTTTATTTTACTTTGTTTTCTCCCGTTTCTCCAGAGGCATGGCCCTTGTGTCCTGCCTTTGGGGCCCTGGTCTGACTCTGTGATCTTGGCCAAGTTGCTTTGAGATTTTGGCACTCAGTTTCTTCATCTATGAGATAGTATTAGACAGTCTGTAAGTGGATTCATTCACCAACAAATATTTATCTTCTACCATTTTCTCAGGTGCTGGATAACTTTGCATTGATTGGTTCATTTATTCATTGATATTCTCGCTTGTTTCAGAAAGAACTGAAGGAAGCTGGGTAATAATATTTGCTTTCACAGCGTACAAAGCACCTTCGCATATATCATCCATTTGATTATAATAATAGTCCTGAGAGGCCGGTGGTGCTGCTTCATGGTACGGATGGGATAAAAGGTCTTTCCAACAAGCCATATTTGATGATTGTCGGGGAAGGGTCATCAGGAGGACGTGACCACTGGTTGACCTGTGATCTGGGCCTGACCCTTGGAGGCTCCTCACGTCCTTGGAATATGGCTTCCACGTACCCTCCCTGCTTCCAGGAGGTGCCCCAAGCACCTAGCCTTGAGATAGTGATTCGGCGTTGGGAACCTCTGCACTATATGCTGACTGAGCCCCATTAAGGCCTCTTTATAAACTGAAGATTTAAAAAAAATGCTTATTTGTTTTGAGAGAGAGAGAGAGAGGAAGGGCAGAGAGAGAGAGGGAGAGAGAGCATCTCAAGCAGGCTCTGCACTATCAGCACAGAGCCCGACGCGTGGCTCTGTCTCACAAATTGTGAGATCATGACCTGAGCTGAAATCAAGAGTCCGATGCTTAACCGATCGAGCCGCCCCGGCACCCCTAAACTGAAGATCTGATGGGCAGGCGCGAGGTACTGGCCTTGTGGCCACCCACCCTGTAGGTGAGCCCTTGCTTATGGAACCTGCCGCCTGCCAGGCTGTGGGGTCCGCCTCTCTCCTCTGCCTCTCCTTGCCATCTGTGGACAGCAGGGCAGGTGTGGGTGGCAGTTTCAGATGGCCTCTGGGCGGCTCCAGATGCTTCAAATCTACGATTCCGTGGTCCCAACCGTTCAGCTCAAACTATTAGTATAATGACTCTAAGAAGCTCGTTCGAAGTGGAGATTTCTGATTCACTGTGGGGGGTGGACCCCAAGAATCTTCATTTCTAAGAAGCAATGGTGGCAGTTCTGGTCGGGGGTCTGCTGACTGCGCTTTGAGAAACGCTGCCTTCTGGGCGAACACAGCGCCCGCACAGCACAGATGGCCATCACACGTTTACTGGCTCAGTCTGTGGGCAACGAAGCTGCGAGAAATAACCAACAGAAATAGAATGAAAACGTTCAAGTGTAGATAGGTGACACCCGTAACACTGATGGAATGGGAAAGTCGGCTTTGCTGTGGACCCAGACACTTGCAGTGTCTGAAAGTGAATTAACTGGTGCTCAGCGTGCTGTGCTCTTAGGCCCCCCTCCTAGCACCCCAGGCCTTCAGATTTGACCTTGCACACCTCTCATACCACCCACACTGCTAATCCACTGTCATTTCCCCTGTTAACCAACAGCCTCTCCCAACCCTCTCTTTCCTTCCAGGGCCTGGTGTAGGAAGCCGTCAGCATCGCCCTGCCTGGCGCTCTTGTGTACAGACCCTCCACTGCGGAGGAACGGGGACCTGAATTAGAGGATCCCAACCCCTCTGGAATAATACATCTAATGTTTGCACAGACCCCAGGGAAGCTCTGTCTTAGAGAGGGGTCGGCTGAGATCCTCCTGCAGTCTTTAAAAGGCTCTGCGGAAAGGGCAACTCTATAGAAGTTCACGAATAGGGTTTCAGCCTCGCCGCTCCCAGCCCTCCCTCCACCTGGGAGCTCTGATCTCCTCGGACAAGGCCGCTCCCCCTGCCTCTTCCCCTGTTCGCCCTGTTAGAGGACTTTTTTTAAGTTAAATCATGACTCTCCTACAGATAGCGTTCAGGAGGGAGCCGGTAAGATGTTACAGTCCATTCAAAGCATAATCCAAAGAAGACACATTTCTAGATCAGGAATACTGAAGTGTTTATGTGTATAGAGGCAAAATTAGCATTTTTCTGCAGAATGGGGAGGGGGGCGTAAATTGAACTGCCTGCCATCTGGCAGCATTTCCTTGTCTACAGGCAAGAATTACTTTGAATTGCCTTCAGTTGTCTGCAATTCACAGAACTCAAAGACAATGAGAAGCGAGAATCAAATAACCTGGAAAGACGTGAGCTGGACATTTCATGGTTTTCTACCGCAGCACAAATTTTGCCCACTTTGGCTTTATGCACTTACGTTGCACAGTCCATTTGCAGGAGGCAATTTATCCTAAATTGGGCTGCTCTGAGATTTCTCACCCAAGCCCTTGTGTTGAAACAGGAGCACAGAGTCTAATGAACGGAGGGGAGGGGTCCTTAAGGTAGTGGACTTGATGGCAGGAGGGGAAGAAGGAGAATGCAGGTGGGGGAGGGCCGGATCAGAATCACCCGTAGGGCCGTGTGCGCACGCACGCGTGTGTGCACACGCATGTGAGGATTTCGGAAAAGCTCTCTGCCTCCTTGTTGAGACGCAGGGCTGCTCTTAACACTTCAGGACTCCATCCTCGTCAGGCGAAGCAATGACTCGCGGCTTGTCCCTAGAGGCTGGAATTCTAGTCCTGATGAACCACTGGCACCCCTTGGGGGCTTTGGTCCCATCGCTTGACTTTAGATCCCTTCATCTAAGGTGTGGGGAAATACGGAGGTGCCTGTCGTACACGTTTGTTAGAGGATCAGCTCAGAGAGCGCGCACTGAAGTCGTTTGCATGCGATGAAACGCAGCATACGTCTTCCCGTTACTTTGTGTCCCCTGTCCTCGCTGCTGGTTATGGTCTTTCACTCCCGAGAGCAGACAGCACAAAGGTCTCGAGTCAGATCCTTCTAGCTGTCCTTCCCTGTAGTGTGTGGACTGGACAGACCGCTGCACTTCTCTGAGCCCTGGAGGTCTCTCATCTTTCAAGCAGAGGTACCAGCACTTACCTCCGAGGCTCTTGCAGAGTTGAAGTGAAATGGCTTGTAAAGTACCTGGCACTCAGCAGGTGCTCTCCCAAGGTGACTTTGCTGCCATTCTGCTGCCCATCGTCCTGGGCCTACTGACTTGACCCTCAGTCACTGAGGAGTGGGGGGGGGGGGGGCTCAAGATGGGGCACGTACCCCTACATTGTCCAAATCATAAAACTAATCAGGAAGTTGAACCACCACCCCGGGTACTCTCGCTAGGCTCTCCGAGTTTGCAGTCATAGAGAAGTGCTGTGATTCGAATAGGGAATAGTAATGGGAACTGTCAGCAAGTTTGATTTTTTCCCACCAGCTACAGCGTATTTAGTACAAGCATTGACCCCGGGTAGACTTCTAAAGAACTATTAAGACGTTAGGGAACTTATATTTATTACATTTAATTGGAAATATAAGCTTGGCACGTAGGAAATACGAAAGGAGTAGAGCAGTAAATAAATGATAAATGCAGTAGGTGGTCAGGGAAGGGTCTGGTTCCCTGTGCATCCTTCTTAACAATCCAAATAATGGGCCATCTTGGCTAGGATTCTGCCACCAATTGATGGGGGCAAAGAACTGAGGCAGGTGTGTGAAGAGTTCTAGAAAGGACTCTCATAGATTACTCATGGCAAAGCACGACTGTGTGCGCCTATGTGCGTGGCTGAGTGAATTAAATCCTCTTCTCAGAGTTCTAAGCTTTTATATTGAAGGGTCTCTGTGGACAGACCAGTCATAGAAGCAAAGCCTTTCTTTCTTTCTTTCTTTCTCTCTTTCTTTCTTTCTCTCTTTCTTTCTTTCTTTCTTTCTCTCTTTCTTTCTTTCTTTCTTTCTTTCTTTCTTTCTTTCTTTCTTTCTTTCTTTCTTTCATTTTTTTAGAAGCAAAGCCTTTAAACCAAAGCTTTAGGAACACGTGACATCATTTTCAGGGTGGGGAGAGGCCCGAACGGGATTCCTCTTTTTCCTTTCAGACCTGTGCCTGTCTTTGTGTAATTTACTTATTTTTGTTTGTTTTTAGAATCATTTGAAAAGAACTGCTTTAGAATTAATCAGCTGGAGGAGGGTCGATACCGGCAGGGTCACCAGCGGGCCGAGGGGCGATGAAATACAAGGATGGAAGGGGACGGGTGGGTCAGGGGAGGGGAGCGAGGTTTCAGTCAGAGCAGAGACGGGGCTTCGGAGGAAGGTAGGTCTTTGTCTGCATTTTATTTTATTTTTAAAGTTTATTTATTTATTGTGGAAGGGAGAGAGAGAGAGTGAGCACGAGCAGGGGAGGGGCAGAGAGAGAGAATCCCAAGCAGGCTCCACACTGTCCACGCAAAGTCCCAGCTTAAGGCTTGATCTCACCAGCCAGGAGATCATGACCTGAGCTGAAATCAAGAGTCTGACTCTTAACCGACTGAGCCACCGAGGGGCCCCTTTTGTCTGCATTTTAAACCTGTTTTTTTTCTTTTCTTTTCTTTTCTTTTCTTTTCTTTTCTTTTCTTTTCTTTTCTTTTCTTTTCTTTTCTCTCCTCTCCTCTCCTCCCCTCCCCTCCCCTCCCCTCCCCTCCCCTCCCCTCTCCTCTCCTCTCCTTCCTAACAGCAATGTGCTATGCCAAGAATTATTCCATTGAATACTAGATATGCTTTTAGATGCAATGTGTGAGCACTAGATAAAATTTTTGGTGATAACAGAGATGGGCTTAGTATTTAATTTGTAAAGTTTCATGCTTTAATTAACATGGCCACGGATAGTTTTCAGGGAATATCCGGAATGTTGATGGTTGGAATGGAGATCCAAACTGGGGACTTGAACATACGGGCCCCTTTCAAGTCTTGTTCTTTTAGTGAAATTCAAGCTTTAAATGATGAACTTAAGTTTTAAGATTTAGCTGGTGTAGCTATAAACAGCTCGGTACAAACTGCTTTTTTTTTTTTTAATTTTTTAAATCTTTATTTTCGAGACAGAGAAGGAGAGAGAGAGAGAGAGAGACAGTGCGGTGGGGGAGGGGCAGAGAGAGAGGGAGACACAGAATCTGAAGCAGGGTCCAGGCTCCGAGCTGTCGGCACAGAGCCCGACGTGGGGCTCGAACTCCTGAGCTGTGAGATCATGACCTGAGCAGAAGTCGGACACTTAACCGACTGAGCCACCCAGGCGCCCCCAAACTGAATTTATTTTTAAATTGCTTCCTTGGGATATCTCGCTGAAGTTATTTGATTTAAACTGCCTTCCCTTTATTTCCAAAACTTTGATTCAAGTTCCAGGACTGAATATGAATACCTAGGATTTTTTCTATTGTGTAAAGTGCATTACAACTCTGGATGGACGGAAATCTCATTCTTTAAAAAAATATTTTTTAATGTTTATTTTTGAGAGAGAGAGACAGCGTGAGCGAGCAGGGGAGGAGCAGAGAGAGGGAGACACAGAATCTGGAGCAGGCTGCAGGCTCTGAGCTGCCAGCACAGAGCTGGACACGGGGCTCAAACCCATGAACTGTGAGATCACGACCTGAGCTGAAGTCGGACGCTTAACTGACTGAGCCACCCAGGCACCCCATCATTCTTTAAAAATATGTCACTACTAAACATCTTGGTAAAGAATGCACAGGTCAGGGGCGCCTGGGTGGCTCAGTTGGTTAAGTGTCTGACCCTTGGTTTTGTCTTAGATCATGATCTCATGGTTTGTGAGATTGAGCCCTGAGAGTTGGGCTCTGCCTGCTTGGACCTTCTGTCTCCCCCTTTCTCTCTGCCCCTCCCCTGCTCATGCTCTCCCTCTCTCTCTCTCCTCCCTGCCCCCCAAATAAAGAAATAAACATTAAAAAATGCACAGTTCTAACTTGATTTCGCATAGAATAGTCCCTTAGTGGTTCTGGTACTTTAGTGGATGACCAGATAACTACTTAGTGTCAACCAAGAAAAAGAGGCAGAACTGAAATAAAATAAAAGCAGTTATTTGGGGTCTGAGAATTGCGATTTGGAGGCACAGATTTGGATAACAACCCACATTGCATCCCACTAGGGAGCCAAAGTCAGGAGTTTTTAAATATTTTTTTTTTCATATATGTATTTTTTCATGTATTTTGAGAGAGAGAGACTGTGTGAGAGTGGGCACGTGTGTGAGCTAGCAGGGGAGGGGCAGAGAGAGAGAGAAAGAGAGAGAGAGAGAATCCCAAGCAGGCTCTGTGTTGTCAGCTCAGGGTCTGATGCGGGGCTCAATCTCACACACCATGAGAGATCGTGACCTGAGCTGAGATCAGGAGTCTGACGCTTAACCAACAGAGCCACCCAGGCGTCCCAAGGCCCATCTCCTTAATGGCCTCCTGACTCCCTTTCAGAACCCCTTGATGTAAGGGACTCCATTTTCTTTCACCTTTCACATTAGGAACGCATTTTGTCTTCAGAGCCTTGTTCTTCACTGTGTGTAACGCATAGCAACTATACTTTTTACATTTGTCTACCTGTTTCTCCATAGCTTATGGTCTCTCTTTTCCTTTCATTTTTTAAAAAAATTTTTTTAGATGTTTATTCATTTTTTGAGAGAGACAGAGCATGAGTGGGGGAGGGGCAGAGAGAGAGGGAGACACAGAATCCGAAGCAGGCTCCAGGCTCTGAGCCGTCAGCACGGAGCCCGACGCGGGGCTCGAACTCGTGAACCGTGAGATCGTGACCTGAGCCAAAGTCAGATGCTTAATCAACTGAGCCACCCAGGCACTCCTCTCTTCCTTTTAAAGGAGAAGTAAGCCATATGGCAACTTGAGAATTACACGAGTAACTATTACTTTGTACCTGCACAGCACTAGAAGTACACAGCAGACCCCCCAAAAGAAGGAGGCTGATCTATGACTTTGTACGGCGGGATCTACTGGGCGTCGTGAAAATCTCTGGAGATGAAGCGATTGTATAGGACGCGTTTGCTGCTAATATGGAGGCTGGCATATTTAACCTCTGACTGAGGTTCCCTGTGAGGATATTTGAGTCTTTTTTGCTCCTTTAGGATTCACCATCTTTTTCCATATCGTGGAGTACCTCGAACTGAGCCCCTTGTTAAATCCCCCTGTCATTCCCGCCAATTATAAAGCGGTGATGATGAGCAATTATTGGGAGGTGATTAAAACAGGCCTGCAGGTATAGGGCTCAAACTTTGCTTTCTGGTCCTCGGGAAGGACGAAGCCACAGAACTGTCTTTTTCTGGCTCATTCCTTAACTGTAGTGCTAGTTAAGTAGACAAAACACTTCCGAATCAAGGGGAATATAGAGAATTCCTTAAGGACTTAATAAACACCTTCAGAGGCTCTCTGAAAGTATGTATTATTTACCTGTGGATTTTGACAGAAGCATTTGTCTGTAGACTGAGATGCTTCTTTTAAAAGCGTGGGCTTGTTTTTCATGCCTCATGTAAGGGTGCCGCTGAGGTTTGAGAGTGCGCATGCTTGGTCCACCACACCCTCTACCTAGAGGTTTGTCTCCATAAGGCCTGTGACTCAAAGTCGTCCTGTCATTGTGGGCTTGTCAGTAAGTGTCCCTACCTTCCCTGTGTTGCAAGTTAAAAAAAGTTACCCAAAGGTATTTAAATAAAGGTCACAAGCAGGTCCCGTTAACGGTCCTCTATCTTCAATCAAATTGCAAACCTGGCCTTCACCCTTCTTCCTTCACCCTCTGCCGCCACCACAAGGACTAATATGCCCGGGCTTCCGCGTTCTGGCTCTGGGAGAGGGGAGCGCGTTGTCCTGTGGGACTTGGGGAGGCTCCTGAGTGGGGAGGGCTGGGGCGTGGAGCGGGAATGGGGGTCAGCTGTCACAGGCCGGGGAGAGAGAGGAGGCCTTTCCTCGAGGCCCAGCACAGGCTCACCAAATCCTGTCCTGCTGAAAGTGCTCTTCAGTCTGTAATGTGTGTAATGCCACTGATTATGTGATTCTGACTTGAGTCCCTCTTCCTGCCCTGTGGCGTTTCTCTTATAGCTGATGGGTCTAAAAGCACTTTTAACCTTATGGCCTCTGTAACCACATTGTCAAGCAGGGTGCTTCTGGATGTCAGCGACCTTCCAATTTAGGAGTGACTTGATTGGTGATTACTTTCTTCTCTCTCCCCCTCTGCACTTCCAGGCAGAATGTTCCAGGTCTCTGCACACAGTTAGGTTTAACTGCTGTTACTCTTTTTTTTTTTTTTTTTTTAACGTTTGTTCATTTCTGGGACAGAGAGAGAGCATGAACGGGGGAGGGTCAGAGAGAGGGAGACACAGAATCCGAAACAGGCTCCAGGCTCTGAGCTGTCAGCACAGAGCCCGACGCGGGGCTCGAACTCACAGACCACGAGATCATGACCTGAGCTGAAGTCGGACGCTCAACCGACTGAGCTACCCAGGCGCCCCTTAACTGCTATTACTCTTAACGTAAAGTGTATGGCAGAACAGATTGAAGCCCCTATAGGATTTCCTTGAGACTGAATCGTAAAGAAGTCAGTTAAAGTTCTTTTTCAGAAACAAGTTCGCTTAATCCAAGTCATTTTATTGAATGGTTTCGGTAAAGACGTGTGGTCAGTTTTTCCCTCCTAGACCCCCGGGCGTTCCAGTGATGATTGTGGCACTTGAGCTTGTGTTTTAGCTATTAAGGGTTCTTGATGGTTCCAAACGCAGCCTGCCTCCTGAATGTAAGCGGCCGTCAGAAGCACGGGCCTGAACTGCGTGCTCTGTGAAAGTCTCTGCGGACGGGCCTCTCTTTTCCTTCCGTTCCCGTCAGCGTGTCTGTGTATGTGCTCCGTTACTGCTGTGTTTCCAATATACATCTTTCCCATTGGGCTTTCCTCCCACTCTTGTCCAAGATCAATCCTTCCGTTTAAAAGCTAGAAACTTGCCCCCCCCCCCAAAAAAAGTATGGAGGACACACAGTGCTTTCTAAGTGGAATCTATCGAGATGTGGTTTAATGGAGGGTGAGAAGCTGGACAGATTCCTGGGACCAGAGTCCAAGTTGATACTGTTTTCTGATTGTATCCCCACCCCCACCCTAGTTGAGCTTTATTGTTGAACCTGAATAAAGAAATCTCTCGTTATTTTAAGGCCTTTCCCGTTAAATCTTAACGTTTTAAATTTGGAGGGTGCAGGGGAGGATAAAACTTGACTCTCTAAAAAATTAGGTATTTGGGTATAATTCCGTTTTGTTTCTTGTTTCCCATAACCCCAAGGGTCCCTCTTATTGGAAGCATTAGAATTTTACTCCTCAGGTCTCCTTGGAAGGCAAATCTTTGATAAAGTGTGGGACATTTGAGTTTGTCCTGGCAACCTCCTGTTTGTTCTCTGTATTTGAGTCTAGTTTTTTTTTTTTTTTTTTTTTTTTTTTTTACATTACACACATAAGCGAAATCATATGGTATTTCTTGTTCTGTGACTTGTTTTTACTTAGTAGAATGACCTTCTAGGTCCATCCATGTTGTCACGAATGGCAAGATTTCATTGTTTTTCATGCGTGTGTCTCACATCTTCTTTATCCAAGCATCTAACTGTCTATGCTGTTGCCGTGTCTTGGCTCTCGTAAATAACACTGCAATAAACGTGGGGGTGCATCGATCTTTTCAATTTAGTGTCTTCATTTTATTTGGGTAAATATCCAGAAGTGGAATTACTGGATCGTATAGTATTTCTATTTTTAATATATATTTTTTTAGATTCCAGGGGAAGTAGGCAGTTAGAGTCTAAAGAAGACATCAAGCATGTTCATTCTTTGGAAAGATTCCTCCAAATCTGGTTGTGGTCTGCAAGGAGGAAAACCAGGCAGCTGAATGGATGGGTGTTCTTAATGCTAGAGCCATTTGTGCCCCTTGAGCGTTGCATTTTAAGTGTATTAATTATTCAAGAAACTGGTAAATGTAATAGACTGTCAAGTACCGTGTGGGAACTTGGGGTCGTGCAGGAACCTGGCGCATTCAGAATTCACTCATTGCTCCCGTGCCGGGGTGCAACAGTAGATGAGGCCGGAGGAGTCACTCCGCCTTGTGTGATTTCCACGGGTGTTCGGGTTTATCACGTAGGCCAGGAGGGCCCTGGTAGGTGGGAGGTGCTGTCACAAGCCTGGAGTGATGGGTCAGGTGTCGGTGACGAGGGAGGCAGTCTGGGCAGGAGTCAGCAGGTGTGTGATGATCCAGCCGGTGAGGATGAGACCCTGGAGAGGGATGGCTGGGGAGGAGGGGCTGGGCTTCTAGAGATGAAACCTGTGCGGTGCCTCCAAGACGGAGAATCAGTGGTGGCTCTGATGTTTGTGGTTTGAGAGCTTAATATAAACACCAGATTCGATGAGGAAAGCTCAGTTTGGATTTAGAGTGTTGGAGAAGTATGTGGGACCTCTGGGTGGAGATGTCTGCTAAGCAACTGGAAGCCTGGGCTCATGTCCATGAGTGAGGTCTGGGACCCAGACCAGCTCAGAAAAGGACGGCGTAATCTTGGGTGAATGTGCAGCCTGGGTGGGAGCTGAAAACAGAACGGTGGAGCCTCACGTGTGGGGGGATGGTCAGAGGGGGACATTCGGGTGGAAAGAGAAAACAACAACAGATTCCTAGAAACCCAAACAGGGACTGTGGTAACATGGAGGAGATGTTACTTTATAAGGCTGAACGCTACGGAGGGGTTTGTAGGAATGAACATGTGGACAGCTGGATTTGGTAGGTAGGGGGTTGCCCTTGATCTTAGGAAGAGTGATTCCAGAAGATGGTAACAAGGAAGCACTGTAGTGGGTTGAGGAACGGTGGTTAGACATGAGGGTTGTTGGGGATGTTCTGAGAGATGAAAAGGCGGAAGGTTATGGTACAGAATTGAGCGTACTTAACAGGAATGGAATAGTTGGTGCGGTCTCTACTTGCGGGTGTATTCTTACCTCAAACGTATTTGACAAAGTAGGCACTCATTGTATGTGTAATACATGTGCAATACATATGCGTCTATAACATGTAAATTACTCAAATGATATACACATAGATGTAAACCTGTCTCTTGACTATTTTGATTAAAAAAAGCCTTTGAACGGACCGGAAAACCTCAACACTTAATTTTATATGCTTTCTCTAAACAGATTTTAATTGACACATTCTAATGGGGACCTTTACTTTGGTCGGGGGAAATCCCACGTAGTCACAGTGGAAAGGGAATCGATTCCTCCTCCCCCTCCCCCGCTCTAGGAAACAACCCGAGGTTATCTGAGATCCAGTTTTAGTACTTAGTTGATTGCTTCTAATTAGGCAATGGTCTTGCTTTCACATGAGGAGCCTCTTAGTAAAATGTGAACTCGTAGCATTTTTTAGAAGTTTAATTCTTCATTGAGATATAACCTACGCACCGAAAAGTGCATGACTGTTTTTTAATGAGCTGTCATTCGTACATCAAATTCACTTCTTTAAAACGTAGACTTCAGTGGCTTTTAGTACCTTCTGAAAGCAGCTATCGCCACTATCTAATTCCAGCACATTTTTATTCCCCGCCCCCATACTCCCCTACCTTCCCTGGAGCCCCGAGCAATCACTAACCTATTTTCTGCCTCTATGGATTTGTCCGTTACGGACCTTTCCCATAAGTGGAATCATCCACTATGTGGTGTTTTGTGTGGGGCTCCTTAGCGTGATGTTTTCAAGGGTCACCTGTGTTACAGGATGAATTTGAATGTGATTTACTTGTGGTCAGATAATATTCCGTTGTACAGACATACCACATTTTGTTTATCCACGCCCGTGAGTGACTTTTAACGTTCTCATTTTTAAAGCTTCGGGGCCTGGTTTGTGCGTGCCGAAGCACATAGGGGCCCGCCCAGAGGCTGTGCCATCAGCTTCGCCCACATCACTGGGCACTTGAGGTTCCTATGCTGATTGACCTCGGAGGCCTTGTGTGTCTGCATGCTCGTGTGCCCACAGCCACGGGACAGCTTTGGGTTTTATCTGCACTGAATCCCAGGCGAGGGTGTTTCTAGGGACCCTAGGATGGAGCAGAGACCCCATGCAAAGTGTCCGTTGACTTTCGTCGCTGGGGATCTGCAGACTTGCATAAATGTGGAATGAACTCCACCACCCCCCCCCCCCCCCCCCCCCGGTGTGGATATTGACTAGTTTGGGAGCTTTGATGGTTCCTAGCAAATACTTGGGGCTGACATCTGGTCATATGTGTATGTGAGCTGAGCAGGGTGTCTCCGAGGCCTGGTGGAGTCTCCTGGGCAGGGACGCCCGGGGGCCGAGAGCCGGGCTCCTGCCGATCAAGGTCATGTCCCTGAGGTTTGTTCAAGTGGACTAGCCTGCTCATTTTCTTTCTGTCCACTTTTTCTGTGGGCGATGTGACCCTGTTTACATCTCTCAAAAGGAAGCACTCCCAGAAAAACCCCTTTAGGATTCGTAACTAAGTGGGCTTGTAGGGATTTACGTGTTCTTAGGTGGGTAAATGTTCTTTCATAGAGCCTAACACCTTTGCTTTTATATTTTTCCCCTAAGTATACATAATTGACGTCTCAGTAAATGACGCAGACGGTTTGTGACCGAAGTTCCCCAGCACTCATGCTAAGCTAACGAGGTGCACCCAGACATTGGGTTTTCTTGGCTCTACCTGAAAAGGGGGGTCGTCAGCTTTAGGGAGATTCCTTGTATACTTTGTCAGTTCAGGGGAAATCTAAACAAGTCCAGGAATGACTTCTAATTGTTTTTTCCTTTTGTTTTTATTTTTTATTTTATTTTTTTAATGTTTATTTTTGAAAGAGAGAGAGAGAGAGAGGGAGGGAGAGAGAGAGAGAGAGAGAGAGAGAGAACAGGGGAGGAGCAGAGAGATAGGGAGACAATCAGAAGCAGGCTCCAGGCTCTGAGCTGTCAGCACAGAGCCTGCCGCAGGGCTCGAACTCACGAACCGTGAGATCACGACCTGAGCCGAAGCTGGACGCTCAACTGACTGAACCACCCAGGCGACCTGCTTTTTTCCTTTTGTTTAAAAAAAAATTTTTTTTATTCTTTATTTTTGAGAGACAAAGACAGAGCATGAGCAGGGAAGGGGCAGAGAGAGAGGGAGACACAGAGCCCGCCGTGAGGCTCAAACTCACGAACCGCGAGATCATGACCTGAGCCCAAGTCAGATGCTTAACCGACTGAGCCACCCAGGTACCCCTTTTCCTTTTGTTTTTAAACCATGAGAGTTGTTGCAAGGTCTGAGTTCCTGAGCTTTGGCCCCATGTCTTTCTGTGACTATATGGAAAAGACATTTTGTAATGTGTTTATTCCTTGACTTGGGTGTGTGTGGATGGGGGGACGAGGAAGGAGTGGTGGCGACTTGATGTGAAGATCTCAGTTGTGTCCTGCAGTTCATATTGTTTCTCGCCTGTTTTTGAAGTGTTCCTTGCATATATGAGAGTAAAACGCACATGCTTGATTCTTGAGGTTTTGACTGCAGTTCTTAATTGCATGCAGAACTCTCAGGCATTAGAAGTGGGAAATATAGGGGCGCCTGGGGGGCTCAGTTGGTTCAGCATAGGACTTCAGCTCAGGTCATGATCTTGTGGTCTGTGAGTTCTAGCCCCATGTCCGGCTCCGTGCCGACAGCTCGGAGCCTGGAGCCTGCTTTGGATTCTGTGTCTCCCTCTCTCTCTCTCTCCCCCTCTCCCGCTCACGCTCTGTCTCTGTCTCTCAAATAAATAAAAAAACGTTAAAAAAGTTTTAAAAAATCTATTAATTTTGGAACTACCATTTGGCCAGAATGTTACTTATTTTTCCCCTACTTTTAGATCACGGGATAAACTGATCTCATGAAAAGTTTTGCACAGTTAAATAGAAAGAACCGCTCTGTGCATGTGCGTGCCTTTTCTGACTAAATTTAAGCTGTTCGCTGTCTTTTTTTTTATCGGTTCACGACCATAAAATTTAGCACTGGAGATTTCAAATTTACCTTCAGTTATGGTGCAATAATTTGACTCTGAAGATGTATCCATAACCTTCCAATTAGGGTCAGAATTAGTCATTTGGATTCGGAGCAATATTTCGACCATGTAGACATTGTTAATAACTGCTTTAACTGTAATTTAAAAACTCAGATGTTTACATATTTTGCTTTTTTTTCCTCCCAGGGCTATGTTTAAGCTAAGAAATCAGATGGCTTTTCCACAGATCAAAGGCCTATAAAATTAGTCTTCAAAGCCTTTGAAGCTGCAATATTTCAGGAAATAGTGTAAATACAATCAATCGACTCTTTTTAAAATAAAGCTTTTCCTGCTATCGCTAGGGATTTGTATTTAGCATTTCTAAAAGTTTCTTGATGGTAAAAACCTCACCATTAAACAGGATTAGAGACTCATGTATTTTTTAAAGTCAGGATTACAAGTGGATTTTAAAGAAAATCCATTAAGGGAAACTTCTACTTTAGCTGAAGCCTGAAAGAATGGGTAGGGGAAGAGAGGTTGAAGGAGTGTATAATCTGCTTTAGAGAGAAAGTGAGACAAACTTTATTTTTTTATTTATTTTTATTTTTTAAACGTTTATTTATTTATTTCTTTATTTTTATTAAAAAAAATTTTTTTTTCAACGTTTATTTATTTTTGGGACAGAGAGAGACAGAGCATGAACGGGGGAAGGGCAGAGAGAGAGGGAGACACAGAATTGGAAGCAGGCTCCAGGCTCCGAGCCATCAGCCCAGAGCCCGACGCGGGGCTCGAACTCACGGACCGCGAGATCGTGACCTGGCTGAAGTCGGACGCTTAACCGACTGCGCCACCTAGGCGCCCCTAAACGTTTATTTATTTTTGAGACAGAGAGAGACAGAGCATGAACGGGGGAGGGGCAGAAAGAGAGGGAGACACAGAATCTGAAACAGGCTCCAGGCTCTGAGCCGTCAGCCCAGAGCCCGACGCGGGGCTCGAACTCACGGACTGCGAGATCGTGACCTGAGCTGAAGTCGGACGCTTAACTGACTGAGCCACCCAGGCGCCCCGAGACAAACTTTAAACAAGTAGACACTCTGGGATCTTCGTAATTCCCAAAAGGATTCTTCACCATTGGGCAATCTCCAGTTTAGATACAGGACACGTATGTTGATGAGATAAGGCAGCCTTAATTTATGAATCCAGTGTTAAGAAGGCAGTTTTTAAAAAATAAGAAAATAGAAAGGAAAACAACCTTCCTATTTTAATCTTTTTCTGATCCTAAAATGTTCTTTTAGAAAATGAAATTAAGAACAGGAATAAAGAAGAAATAAGCCGTTTATATCCATAAAGTCTAAAGAAGAGAAGTACTGTTAACATTTTGGAATATGAAGGAATTCTTAAGGAATATGAAGGGTCTTAAGGCTTTTCCCCAGTTTGTTATATTTGTTATTTTTCAGAGTCACCATTTAAAAATCTTAGATGAATGAATGTGTCTAAAGGATTCTGTGATCCTGAGTGGATTTTTAACCAGGAGTGGGGGGCGGCGGAGGGGAACAGGTAAACTTTGAGAAAAAGGAAGTTCTGGGTAGGAGATTTGCAACCTAGGGAAATTCAGTAAATATTGAAGACCAAATCCTGTCTTCAAAACGTATTTTCCAAAGAACTCTTAAGGGTGTTATCAACTTTTTCGGATGACTTCTATGGAGGGTTTTTATTTTTTATAAATAGTCAAAGATCATAGAGCTGAATTAGAAAATAGAGTTCCCCAGCTTTGAACCAAGTTTGTTAGCAAATTTGGCCTAGTTCATGCTGTTTTGTTTTTTCATGCTGGATTTTTTATTTCTAGGTTGCTAATTATTTCATTAGTCGTTTTATGGAACGATTATTTACCAACATGGCAGGGTTTGTCACAACTGGCGATACGTGAGAAAATTGGGGAGATGAGGAAATAGGAGAAAGAAAAAGACAAAATCAGTAGTCAAAATACAGTTGGCTCCAATCCTTTAAGCAGCCGAAGCAAACAGGAGGCATGATCAGTCAGGAGAATTAGTGTCCGTTAGAAGAGAAATTCGGTTCCAGAGACACTGAGCTATTTGGGATACGGAGTCCGGATTTGAATTTCTCTTGGGAATCCCAAAAGGTGCTGTGATAAGGGACCAGAGGGTTTACAACATCCCTAAAGAAAATGTAGTGAATGATGTGTTGGCCTGGGAACGTACCGGTCCGTCACGGGCTCCCCCAGCGCCTGGTGTGTGCCGGGACAGGGCAGGGGCGATTCTGGGGGCAATTCTGGCAAACGATCTGGCTCAGGCAGTGTTAGCGGGCCTGGGTGCTGCAGGGCCTCCCTAACGGGGAGACAGCGTCCAATCTTCCGAGGAGGTGGGAGGTGCCAGGGGATGGAAAAAAAAAAAATCACAAAATGGAACTTGACTCGCCCTCTTACTGATTTCCACAAATGTTGCCCGTATGGGGCTGTAGAATCCATCAGGCTATTTGACAGAAGAAGAAAGTCTTAATTTGCCATCCCCTCGAAGGTCACCTTGCCATTGCCCCTGCACCTCCTTTGTGACTTGGCAGGCTTTTAAGAGGATTCTTTTTTTTCTTTTTCTCCTCACTTGTTTCGGGTTTAGGGTTTTGTTAAATGAGTTTTGGGTCTTACGTTTTCTTTGCTATAAATATCCACCCAAAGCCATCGCGTTGAGAAATCTTTGCAGCCTGGAGTTTTCGGGATTAAAATCCAAGAGCCATTTTACGAGCCGAGGTTAGCCAGGGAGCAGCTCTGCGGGGTGCTTGTCTGCCCCTTCTTAAATGACGGGATGGTGGTGCCTGCCTCGATGTGGCTGAATTCCGTGCGGAGGTACACTTAGTGGGACCGAGCTCTGCTGGGGTGCTGGGGGAGCCAGGGTCTTGGTTGTAGGCTCTCCCCATAACTTCTCCCTGTAACTCGCTCCCAGGCTCAAGGATGAATCCTCAGATGAGACTTGGAATTAAAGCAAGCCAAGAAGGCTTCTATTCACCTAGAAATTTTACTGTCATCTAGCAAGATATACCCATGACTATCCTTCCACTGTTTCCTTTGCTAATTTGGTAGATAAAAAGTTAAAAAAAAATTTTTTTTTTTCATGAAAAGTGGCTCCCACTCCTCTTTCTGCTATTATGCCACGTAAATTGGAACAGGACCGTTTCAGGGCATAATGTAATTCTCTCAGATTATCTTGGGGATCCGCTTTGAGCTCTTAATGCCTAGACACCTATGAGCGCTTACGGCTGCTTTTGTGTTCACGCAGCCCGTGTAAAGGACCGAGCACCATGCCCCTGATCTACGGCTGTAGGAGATGCTGTTCCATAGGTAATAGACTCCATCTACAACGCTGTCCTAATGTTGGTGCAGCCTACACAAGGCACAGGTGACAGAGGACTAGGAGAAGAGCAGCACTACTTTGAGTAGATAGAATCCTCTGTCTTGTGGATCTAAGGGATTCTTTGTCCTGTAGCTTGAAATGTAGCAAGATCAGCTTAGGCGGTTCAAAGAATTTTTCTTTCTTTTCGTAAAGGTCAGCCAAATATATTTTGAATATGTTCAGAGCCCTGAACTAGTTTTTTTTTTTTTTTTTTGGCAATGAAAATATTTAGGTGAAACCTGAAAATGAAATTAGATGGTATGCCGGAAGCCAGAACCCCAGAAGTTACACGTGAACGTGGACCGATAATATTCTGTCTTAGAATAGATTGTTTATCTCAGTGAGCACCAAAAAAGGAAAACCATGGGCTCAAAACTAGAAGCTGCTGATTGGGGGGTCACAATACTCACGCTATTTTAAAATTGCTTTTTCTTAATTTGTTTCTTGGACGAGGAGTTTGAATATCGTGCTGAACGGTCAGGTATTTAGTTTGCTTTTGCGGTTTTTAGAACAGTGATGCAATGGCTACTAAAATACCCAAATCTAGGGAATGTGAATTGGAGTCGAACTTTCTAGACCACTGCTTTTTAATTGGTAAAAGTTATAACTGCTGAAAACTGTTGTGGGGAGAAGAATCGAAAGCATCCTTTGTCAAGATCTGTTGCTTTTGGTAATTGAATGGTTTTGTCCCCACCTTACAGTTGGAACAGTGGGAGGGCCTTGACTACAGAACCGACCTCAGCTGATGCCAAGGCGGGGATGGGGGGATTGGCACTATGCTGTGAAGTGTTACCGGAGCTTTCCTGCTGAACTTTTTGGTTTTCTTTTCTTTTCTTTTCTTTTCTTTTCTTATTTTTAAAGTTTATTTATTTATTTTGGGGGGGGGGAGAGAGAGAGAGTACGGGCACACACTCGCAGGGGAGGGGCAGAGAGAGAATCTCAAACAGGCTCAGCACCGTCAGTGCGGAGCCTGATGTGGGGCCCGATCCCACAAACTGCGAGATCATGACCTGAGCTGAGATCCAGAGTCGGATGCTTGACCGGCTGAGCCACCCAGGTGCCCCACCTTGTCTGTGACCTGTGTCCTCATTCACGTTTTCAACCTGGACAAGGTAGGACTCAGATTTTTGCAATTCAAATACAAATTATCCTCTCCTATATACTTTGTGTAAGTAGTATTGGGAAAATTACCATAGTCAACAAATCAATACTCAACACGAAAATGTCCTTATATATAACTTCTTTCAACCATTAGACTGGATTTTTCTGTTTTATTTTGCCCTGAGAACCCCAAGGTAGGTATTTTTCTTGTACTATTATGTGTAACAAATGAAACCTACTGAATGCAAATGAAGAATTTCAAGCTGTAAAGACCACGGTTAATCTTAAAGGCAGGTGGAAAAATTTTTTAACATTGTAAGTCTCTCGGGGCGCCTGGGGGGCACAATCAGTTAAGCGTCCGACTCTTGGTTTCAGCTCAGCTCGTGATCTCCCATCAGGCTCTGTACAGATGGTGCGGGGCCTGCTTGCTTGGGATTCTCTCTCTCTCTGCCCCTCCCCCGCTTGTGTGAGTGCTCGCTCCCTCTCAAAAAAAAAAAAAAAAAAAAAAAAAAAATTAAAGTCTCTTAAGCAGGAATACTGTTCATTTCCTGGAGATTTGTTGAAGGGAAGATACGAACCGTATTGGATTTTTCCCCACCTGAGGCCTTTGCAGACCACAGAAACTCTTAGAGGGCTGTAAATTTCAGATCAGGTGATTTGGGAAGAGAGGCAGGAGTGAGTGAGTGCGTACTTCACAGTGATGACCCGGAAATGCAGTTAAATAAACGAAACCGCCTCACCCCCTTTAAGACGGCTCTTGTGACATACTAAAAACACCCCAGAAAATAACACATGTTGGCAAGGATCTGGAATCCTTGGAGCCCTTGGGCGCTGTCCGTGTAAGACGGTGCTGCTGCTGTGGAGAAGCAGCCGGAGGCTCGCTCAGAGTGCCAAGTGTGAAGTCCCCACGTGAGCCAGCGGCTCCGCTTCCGGGTGTAGACCCCAAAGAATTAAAAGTAGGGTCGTGAAGAGACCCTTGCACACCCAGTCGCAGACAGCCGAAAGGTGGAAGCAACCGAGGTGTCCGTTGACCGCCACAACGAACGTGGGGTTGTTTCATCCCGTGGGATGTTATTCGGCCTCAGCAAGGGAGGAAATTCGGACCTGCTGCAGCCTGGATGGGCCTGGAGGGCGTTGTACGAAGTGAACTAGGCGGTCGCAAGAGGCAAATACTGTAGGCTTCTCTTTATACGAGGCACCTGGAGGAGTCAAGTTCCTGGAGGCAGAAAGTCGGATGGTGGCTGCCAGGGTCAGGAAGAGAGGGGAATGAGACATATTGGCCAGCTGTGCAAGAGCAAAAGAGGAGGGGTTTAGATGCTTTACCACAATTGGAAAACTGTACATGTAATTTATTGTATGTGCCTGTCGTGATTTGATTTAAAGTTTATTACTATTTTCTTAAATGTTTATTTATTTTTGAGAGAGAGAGAGAGAGAGAGAGAGAGAGAGAGAGAGAGAGAGAGAGAATGGGGGAGGGGCAGAGAGAGAGGGAGACACAGAATCCCAAGCAGGCTCCAGGCTCTGAGCTGTCAGCACGGAGCCCGACCGCGGGGCTCGAACCCACGAACTGTGAGATCATGACCTGAGCTGAAGTCAGATGGTTAACTGAGCCACCCAGGTGCCCCATGATTTGATTTAAATAGTAGTTTAATGAGGTCAGTGCCTAGATTGTAATCTGCTCCCCCATTCCCTATCCTCATCCCCTTATATAATTTTTTTGCTATCTTCTTATAAATACTGTGTAACTTGGGGGTGCCTGGGTGATTCAGCCGGTTAAGCGTCCAACTTCAGCTCAGGTCATGATCTCGCAGTTTGTGAGTTCGAGCCCTGCATCAGGCCCTCTGGCTTCAGTTCTGTGTCTCCCTCTCTCTGCCCCTCCCCGCTCGCAGTCTCTCTCCCTCTCTCTCTCTCTCTCTCCCCCTCCCCTCAAAAAAATAAACATTTAAAAAATTTTTAAAAATACCATATAGCTTGTTTTCTTCGTTGTCTCTTTTCCCTCTAGAGTGTAAGCTCCATGAGGGCACAGACTTCTGTTTTGTTCTATAGCTCTGGTGCCAGAAAGGGTGCGTTGGCACATAGTGGGTATCAGCAGATATCTGTGGAGTGATAGAATATTGTAAAGTCAAGTCACTTGAATGACAGTTGCATTTGGGATATTTTATCTTAATGTCTTTTTGAGATTTAACATAAAGCATACAACTCTCGAGTAGATCACTCAATAAATACTTATGCGTCTGTATGCTTGTGGTCAATGCCCAAAGGAAAACGCAGACTATTCCCACCTTAGAAGATCCCTTATGCCCCTCTCCAGGCAGTGCCCTTCTTGCTGGATGTAGTCACTGTTTTAGTTTCTATCACCCCTGCATTTATTTGCCTTCACACTTCAATTAAGTGGCATTTTACGGATATACTCTTTTGTCTGCCTTCTTTCAGCCAGCGTGATGTCTGGGAGGTTCAGCCACGTTGAGTGTTTTCCTGGGTGGCAGATCGCTGTTGGTTCATCTGCCCCTGCTGATCAACATCTGAGTTTTTTCTGTTACGAAAAAGATTCCCGTATATATTTTCGGTGGACATAACTTGGGTGAAATACATAGGGGTAGAATTAACTCCTAGGATAGACCTATCCTTTAGAAACCGCCCGATGGTTTTCCCGGGTGGTAGAAATGCTTTACATTCTCACAGCACTTGGGCCCCATTCTGGTGAACACGAGTGCTTCTCTTTAAATTTTTTTTTTCAACGTTTATTTATTTTTGGGACAGAGAGAGACAGAGCATGAACGGGGGAGGGGCAGAGAGAGAGGGAGACACAGAACCGGAAACAGGCTCCAGGCTCTGAGCCATCAGCCCAGAGCCCGACGCGGGGCTCGAACTCCCGGACCACGAGATCGTGACCTGGCTGAAGTCGGACGCCCAACCGACTGCGCCACCCAGGCGCTCCAGAGTGCTTCCCTTTAGAAGCCATGCTTGTGGATGTCTGTCTAGTGCATCCTCTGTGGTTTTCATTTGCGTTCCTCTAACGAGTAAGGTTGAGCGTCTACTCACGTGCTTATTGGCCACTGGAATCCTCTCTGCGAAATACCTGTTCAAGCCTTTTGTTCATTCATCTTGTCTCTACATCTTGTTCTGTGTGCAGCCTTTATTTTGGGCACAAGTCTAGTGTCAGATACACACGTTGCAAATATCCTTTTCCGGCCCGTGTCTTTCCTAAAATCCCGTAATGAATCGAAGTCCTTAAGTTTGGTAAAATCAAATTGATCAAGGTTACTTCAAAGCTTACGTTCTGTTTAAAAAAAAAAATGTTGCCTGTCTTGGAATAATTTTAAAACCCTTAATGCAGTTAGCACAATAAAATGAACTCATATTAGACACTCATTTGAAAGGGACAGAGAATTAAGTTTAAGCAAGTTCAGAACCCAAACCTCTTTAAGGATAAGACCAAGATACGAGGCCTCTTTTTAGGTGACGTTTTGCATACACTTTTTAAAAATTGAACTTTGTTTTATCAACATTAAGAGAATCTGGTCTGACGGCCACAGTAGGGGGACGGTGACTTGGGAGCGAGGAGATTGTTTAACTTGGACTCGGAACTTTGTCTTCTCTCTCCTTCACAAATTGTGGGCCTAACGCTTTCTGTTTGCCCCTCACCTTTCCTTCATGGACTCTGTTATAAACTTTTATTCTACTGTTTTTCTAATGTTTTTTTTTTGCCCCCTGTTGTTTTCTAATGTGCTAATCCAATAGGAGAGCCCAACAAGACGTTGGAACATAGCATCTGCTGTACAAAATTAATGGCTGGTAAAACCTGAGGCCGCTGTACATGGGGGTTCTGTTGAAATTGTTCCCAAACTTTCCCTGCTGCTAGGATTCTTCCTTAAAATAGGGTCGTGAAGGGACTCCACCTTGCGGTTCTGCCAGTGCCCTTTCTGGAGCCCGTATTTCTGCTTGGAGTGTCTTTTCAAGTGAGTTACCTGATACGTCTTTTTGAAGGAGTGGCTGGGGAAAGCTTTCTGTTTTCCTAGGTAATATTTACTTTAACCTTTTTACGCTCAGGTCTCTGCACAGATAACCATTCTCAGAAACAAGTGCCCGTTTGTGAACGCTTTCTTTTTGCTTTTGCTTTGTAGGCTTTTTCCCTACGTTCACACCGTCCGATATGGGTGTTACAAATTTTGTTGTGGTTGATTTGCCGTTCCACTGTTTTTTTGTTCCCTTCTCTATTTCTCTACTTTGTGTTTAATTTGCTGTTTCCAGTTTCTGAGGACCAAAGTGTAGCTCATTCATTCGAGACTTCTCTTCCTTTTCAACATAACCATTTAAGGCTTCCTTCCATTGCTTCTATGCTATGGCACTCTATGTATCCAACATCTGTCTCGTTTTTCTCATTTAACAGTCTCTCCTTTCACCATCACTGCCACCGGCCGGCTTCAGACCCTCCTTCCGTGCTCAGGATTCCTTAATCTCTGGTCTGGATTGGACTTCAACCTCTGTGTACGAATGCCTGAATGTATACCAAAGATTTCCCCCTGAAGGCTTTACGGCAACTACAAATTGACCCGTCTACACAGCAAAAGCCCAACAACAAATTTCCTCTTCTTTCACCTTCATGCTTTTCTCCCTTTGCATCCTTTTCACCCATGCAGACACGCAGACTCATTCTTTCCACAGTGGCTGATGGTGTCCCTTTGACCGCTCCTGCCTCAACCCGGTCCTTCCTGGCCCCACTTTTCCTCTTTCAGATGTTCCTTCCAATGTGTCCAGTGACTTAGTGGTGTTCCAGGATTCTCTGCTGATTTCAGTTCTGCCGCTGCCTCCTTCAGGCCACCGTCTCTTGCATGGTGGGTCTCCACGGCGATTTAACCTGTCCCTTACCTTCCCCGTGCTCCCCAGGATTCAATCTTCTCCGTCTCCGACCCGAGCGGGGTGGCCTCGCTCAACACCGGCAAGCTTGGTCGCACCTTTCACTCCTCGTCTTCGGTTATTTCCTCACCTCTCAGAGGGCTTATGGAGTCCAGCTTACGTCACATGGATTTCGAGGCCCTTCAGATTTGGGTTTCTACTTCCTCTTCCTTCCACGCGTGGCACGTACCTGCGTCCTGGCCGCGTGGATCATCTTGAAGCCTCCAGAACAGAATGTTGCATATTGGTTACTGCCTTGGAGAGATTACGTATGTTGTTGCCCTTACCCAGAATGTCTTATTGCAGCCTCTCTGTTCGTCGTCTTTAAATTTTTTTTTTTTCAACGTTTATTTATTTTTGGGACAGAGAGAGACAGAGCATGAACGGGGGAGGGGCAGAGAGAGAGGGAGACACAGAATCGGAAACAGGCTCCAGGCTCCGAGCCATCAGCCCAGAGCCCGACGCGGCGCTCCAACTCCCGGACCGCGAGATCGTGACCTGGCTGAAGTCGGACACTTAACCAACTGCGCCACCCAGGCACCCCTGTTCGTCGTCTTTAAACATGGGCCTGTTTACCCCTCTGAGACCTCTCGTATTGCCCTCCTTTGCCTTGGTTAGGAGGCCACCTGACATGCTTCCGCGGACCGTGGCACCTGAGCCCCTTGTACACTTGATGTTGTCTTTGGACATCACTTGTGTACAGGTCTCCTTTGACCCTGAGCTGGGGGATCCAGGAAGGGCGGTGTCCGTCTCCTTTATCTTTGTCCTAAGTGCCCGCATTGCTCTGAGCACAAGCGGTCACTAGTGACGTTGGCGGGACTGAGGTTTGCTGACTTCAGTCAAGGATTTAAAAATTTTCTGCCGCCTGAAATATACATCTTCGTGTATTGATGGAACTCTCACTCTGCTCCTTAAATAAGACCGTATAAGAGAAAGACAACTTAAATTCTAAAATGGGCCACGCAAAGGTTATAGAGGAGGACTGTGCTCGGCGAGGAAGGCTCACGTAAAAAAATGGGTGGGGGTGGGGAGGGGGGGAGCACGAACGTGGCCTGGTGGATTTAGTGGAAACCCGCCCAAGTGGATGTGATGGGCCAAGACTGTGGGATGGTCTGGAGAGGTACGCTCCCTGGAGAACCGTCTGTGGGCTTTCAAGTCGGCAGGGACGAGGAGCTTGGGTTCTGATTTCCTCCCCAGCTCCAGCAGCTATGGTGACCTTGAACAAGTTAACCAACTTGTAAGATTCCTGTGTGTAAAATGAATTTCACGCCTACCTCCTGGAGTTGCTATCGATGAACAACACGTGCTCCAGATGTCGGTGTTGGTATTACTCATACTTTGGTTTCTCCTCTGTTCTGGCCGGGCTGCCTCCTCTTTCTTTTTCCGCCCTCGTCCGCGTGTCCACACCTCCCCTCCTCCTGGCCACTCACAGAGAGACGAGCTTGGCAGTTTCTAAAGGCCTCCTTCATCACTCACGGTGCTCACAACCCAAGGCGATATATTTTTGTATACCTCCTTTACCTTTCACCGACATAATCCCAAGAAAAATGAGGGAAGCAGTTGTTGTGACTATTTTTGGGCGTCTCAGACCACTGCCCTGCCTCCTGGCCCCAAACTAGAGCTTTCTTTTCGTTCAGTTCCAAATATTTCCTGCGTTCTCTTCCAGTCTCTTCTTTTACCTATGGTTTAGAAGTGTGTTTAATTTTCAAACGTTTAGGTGTTTTTCAAAGAGCTTTCCACTGTTTCTGCTCATGGTCAGGACGTATTTGTATCATTTCAGCCCTTTTAAATGTGTTGAGACTTGTATAGATGGCAGTTCACCTTGTCGAATGGCCTGTGCGTATTTCTCCTTTGCTGGGTAGAACGTTCTCTAAGTGTTGTCAGATTGCTTTATAGTGTTGTTCGTATCCTGTATTTCACTATTGATTTCCTTTCTTTGTTGTATCAGCTACTGAGAAGTATTGTAGCCTCCAATATAGTTGTGGCATTGTCTATTTCTGCTTGCAGGTCTAAGGGTTTTGCTTCATAGATCTGTTATTAGATGCATAAATGTTTAGGACTAAGTCCTCTTGGTCACTTGATGTTTTTAGGATTATGAAAGGTGCCTTTTTTAATTTTTAATTTTTATTTTTTTAATGTTTATTTTTTTTTTTAATTTTTTTTCAACGTTTATTTATTTTTGGGACAGAGAGAGACAGAGCATGAACGGGGGAGAGGCAGAGAGAGAGGGAGACACAGAATTCGAAACAGGCTCCAGGCTCCGAGCCATCAGCCCAGAGCCCGACGCGGGGCTCGAACTCACGGACCGCGAGATTGTGACCCGGCTGAAGTCGGACGCTTAACCGACTGCGCCACCCAGGCGCCCCGATGTTTATTTATTTTTGAGAGAGAGAGAGAGAGAGCGAGCACCAGGGAGGGGCAGAGAGAGAGGAAGACACAGAATCCGAAGCAGGCTCCAGGCTCCGAGCTGTCAGCACAGAGCCCGATGCAGGACTTGAACTCACGAACCGTGAGATCATGACGTGAGCCAAAGTTGGGTGCTTAACCGAATGGGCCACCCGGGCACCCCAACAGGTGCCTTTTTAAAAATGTTTATTTATTTTTGAGAGAGAGAGACAGAGACAGAGACAGAGTGTGAGTGAGGGAGGGGCAAAGGGAGACGGAGACACAGAATCCCAAGCAGGCTCCAGGCTCAGAGCAGTCAACACAGAGCCCGATGCCAGGCTCAAACCCATGAAGAATGAGATCATGAAGTCAGACGCTTAACCGACTGAGCCACCCAGGTGCCCTGAAAGGTACCTTTTACCCTGATAATACTCTAGTTCTAAAAATCTATTTTTACTGATACTGTGACACTTACTCTAGGTTTCTTTCGGTGGTCTGCTTCATATCATTTTCCATTTCCCATTGAACCTATCTGTGTTTTCTATTTAAAGTGGATTTCTTGCAGATTGAATAAAAAAGATCCAACTAGAGGCCATCTGACAATTGAATAAATTGAAGTATGTGGCCCACTTACAATGAACGTAGTTATCACTGTGGTTACATTTAGGTCGGTCATCTTGCTTTCTACTTCTCTAGCCTCTTCTTTGCTCTTTACTTTCCTCTCCTATTGCTTTTTAAAAAAGTGTTAACTGTGCATTTTATGTATTCTGTTTTATCTCCACTCTGGGTTTATTAGCTGTAGTTCTTTGTTTGATATTTTTAGGGGTTGTTTCAGGATTTCCTATGCGCATCTTTTCACTCGTAAAAATGTAGTGTTTTACGTCTAGTTCAAGAACCTTATTACACAGTATGTTTTTTTCAACGTTTATTTATTTTTGGGACAGAGAGAGACAGAGCATGAATGGGGGAGGGGCAGAGAGAGAGAGAGACACAGAATCGGAAACAGGCTCCAGGCTCTGAGCCATCAGCCCAGAGCCCGACGCGGGGCTCGAACTCCCAGACCGCGAGATCGTGACCTGGCTGAAGTCGGACGCTTAACCGACTGCGCCACCCAGGCGCCCCAACACAGTATGTTTTTATTCACTCCCCTTCTGTCTGTTGCACTGTCCATTTCGTTCTAAGTATAATTCCCACAATACACTTGTATGCTACCAAATAATTTTTAAAAGATTTTAAAGGAAGTATCTCGCTTGCCTGTATATTTCCAGCTTTAGGCCTTCCTTGTTTTTGCGTGGGATTGTTTTCTAATAGTCTTCTACTTTAGCCTACAGAACTTCCTTGAACTTGCAGTACATAAATTCTGCCAGCTTTGGCCTCTATGAAAAAAAACTTTTTCACCTTCACTGTTGAAAGATTTTATTGAGGGGCGCCTGGGTGGCTCAGTCGGTTGGGCGGTCGACTTCGGCTCAGGTCACGATCTCGCGGTCCGGGAGTTCGAGCCCCGCGTCCGGCTCTGGGCTGACGGCTCAGAGCCTGGAGCCTGCTTCCGATTCTGTGTCTCCCTCTCTCTCTGCCCCTCCCCCGTTCATGCTCTGTCTCTCTCTGTCTCAAAAATAAATAAACGTTAAAAAAAAAAATTAAAAAAAAAAAAGAAAGATTTTATTGATAGGGAATCCAAAATTAACATTTAAAAAAACCCCTCAAAGGTGTTCTGTGTTCTTTGGACTTTCATCATTTCTAATGAAGAGTCTGAGAAAGTTCTTATCTTCTTCAATATGCACTACGTCTTTCCCAGGCTGACATATTTTTTGTTAGTCCTGGTTTTGTCATTTGCCTATGTTATGCCTTGATATGTTTTCGTTCGACCCGCTTGGGCTTCATTGAGCTTCTGGACATTCTGGGTTTATAGTTTTCATTAATCTGAAATATTTTTCCTTTCCCTTCTTGCACCACCCCCATTTTTGTGTCTGGAACTCCAGCTATATATACTGTAGATCCCTGATATTGCCTCACAGGTCACTGAAGCTCTGTTGATGTATGTTTCTCAGTGCTTTGGTTGGGATAGATCCTCGAATTCATGAATTCTTTGCACTGCAGTGCCTGATTGGATTTTAACTTCACCCAGCATCATTTTCGTTTCAGATATTCTGGTATTCATCTCTGGAAGTTCTATTTGTTATATCTCATTTCTTATTGTCTCTCTCCCCCCCCCCCCCCGCTTAAATCCTTGAACATATTGCATCTACTTATAGCAGTTATTATTATTATTATTATGTTTTTATTTATTTTTTGGGACAGAGAGAGACAGAGCACGAACGGGGGAGGGGCAGAGAGAGAGGGAGACACAGAATCGGAAACAGGCTCCAGGCTCCGAGCCATCAGCCCAGAGCCTGATGCGGGGCTCGAACTCACGGACCGCGAGATCATGACCTGGCTGAAGTCGGACGCTTAACCGACTGCGCCACCCAGGCGCCCCTAGCAGTTATTTTTTAACACCGTTGTGTAGTAATTCTACATTGTTCTCACTTATGGGTCTGTTTCCATTACTGAGTTATTTCCTGAGTATGGAGCCTTTGTTCCATACAGGTTTTCTGTTTCTTTCATGTCTGGTGATTTTTGACCGAATACGATACATTGTGAACTGAGAGCTAGATTTTAATTCCTGTCAGGAGTTTTGGACTTTGTTCTGCTTAGTTACTTGTAGATTAATTTGATCCTACTTGGGTAGTTTTGAAGCTATTATGCAGGGGGTCTAGAGTAGCTTTTCTTATAGGTCTCTTCTAGTCTCACAGCTAAGACACGATTCCCAGTGTAGTCAGTGAGGCCTCTCTACTTTGGTTCATGGCACCTCTGACAATTTCCTGGCTTTGTGTGAACTCTGGAAATCTCCCCTCTGACAGTTCCTTGGCAATTATTCTTTCCCTGGCCTTGATGAGTTTTGCCATATGTATGTGCAGATTGGAAATTAGCCAAAGGTTCAAGGTGACCCTTTTGCAAATTTCTGGAGCTTCTGTTTTGCATAGCTCTCCGCTTCTACTGCCCTATACATTTCCTTCTCTGCCCTGTAAATTCTCAGCATTTTGGCCTCCTCACACTGCGATCTTTGTCTCCTCAATTTAGTGAGGTTGTGAGGTTTTCGTTTGGGTTCTCTGCTCACTGCACTTTGGTCCAGAATTTGTTTTCAGGTAGAAAGATATCATAGGGTTCACCTTGTTTCTCTTCTCTCCAGGATTACTTACACAGCCTGTCACTTGATACCAGAAAATAATTTTTTTTTCCTATATTTTCTCCAGTTTTCTGATCGTTTAGTGGGAGGGTGCTAGTCTGGACCTCCTTATACCCCCCGTGGTCAAAAATCGAAATCCCAATTGGTCTATTTTAAACTTTCAATTTGTGAGATACGATAATCTCCATTTGTATTTGGGAATTGATGTGTCCTTTTTGTCTTCCAAATTAGCTCAGACTTGTGGGCTTACCATGGTACAGTTTGAGGGAGCCGACTGCTTGGACGCCCTCTAGCTTGAGTTGTTCTTACGGCAGTGGGAAGTCGCATCATACCAAAAACATAGACCTCATGCTGTGTTCAGTTTTCAAAATCTCAATGTAGCGTTTATACAAGACAGAGGATAGCCGTTACCCTTTTAAACAAATACATCCTCATGAATGTAAGAGGTCCGTGAGTTTGCCTTGGAGAACTTAGCGGAAGCTGTCAGCCTAGCATAAGCGGTAGTCACACAAGTGACTATTGTGACACGAGGTATGGACACTTACCGCTGGCACCTTCCCTGTTGGGGGCAGTAAGAGGATGTTACTTTCTGTTCTTTGTGTGCCACGGGGCATCGTCTTGATTTTTTTTTCCCCACTGAATTCTATTCAGGTGCTTTTCTTTCCTTATAATCTTATGACTGGTTTTTATGTCCACTTGGCTGTGACATTTTTGTATAAATCAACTATCAATATAATATGCTTGAAAAGGAGGCTCTTAAAGATTGATATGCTCTTTGTTTTAAGTATGTAATAATAATTCATGGGCTATAAATGCATGTATAGGCACAGATGTCTTTAAGATCTACTACTGTATTTTGTTTTAAACATTTTATATTTTTAGGAAGATACCAAATATTTAAAATGGCAAACTTTTCTTTAGTTTTATCAGGAGATATTAAATGAAGTGTTTAAAGTTGCTTAAAAATGCAGTTTTGAGAAGTTAACAGTTTTGAAAAACATTTACCAAAACATAACAGGAAATTTTGGGATTGAATAAATCTGGGCAAAACATCAGGACCCCTAGGAAAGTGTTATACAGACTTTTCTTAATGAGTCAAAATAGTGATTGTGAACATTAGTGATTATTTGGTATTTATTTAGTCTTCCTTGTCTTTGTGGCTGGGGTTTTCGGGCTAGGCTCACTCTCTAACCTATGTGTGGGGCCTGTCTAGTTCTGTGCCCTTCCTTGCTGTGAATTTTCACTTCAGACTGACCAGTGTGACTGACTGTAATGATTTTTTTTTCCTCTGATTGTCTCTAATCTGAGATAAGGGAATGTCTAGTTTGTTAATCTTACTAGAAACAAGGATAACCAAAATGTGTGCTGACCTTTAAGGCAGGACTAAGGTTCTTTTATAAGAAAACTGTTTTGATTTTGGTGAAAAACTCTAACATCAACTTGGGTTTCTCTATAAGGCATTTTGGTCCCTACATCACAGCTGGAGGGGTGTTTGCCAACAGGCTAAGTTATATAGCTAGGAAACGGCTAGTGCTCAGCTTTCGGATGCAGTGATTTTGGGTACAGATCTGTCGTCCCTGTTAAATATTCCTTAAGCTGATATTGAAATTACTTTCCCTCTTTGAGATACAAGTTGAGTCTGAGGGGTGGGGAGGGCTGTGGGATATGTTGACAGGTAAGAAAATAATGAAATAACAACTGCTAAGCCAGTGCTGTAAAATAGAAATTTAACTGAGCATATTTGTACTTTAACAGTGTATTTCATTTAATTCCGAATATCCCAAATGTTATTTCAGCATGTAGTCAATATACAAAATTGACACCATTTACTTCCTTTTTTAAATACAAAATAATAAAAGTCTGCTGTGTATTTTCCACTTATAGCATATTTTGATTCTGACTAGCCATATTTCAAGCACTCATTGGTCACATGTGGCTAGTGGCTACCATATTGGACAGCACAGCGTTAGTCTCTGGTTGTTATCTGATCAACGTTCTTATGATTCAGAATTTATACGTGCACACACAAATTGGGATATGAGGAAAGTGTTCAGAAATGCCATTTTAATGCACTTTGGATAGCTATAATGAAATAATCTTTGGTTTTTTGGTTATTCATAATTATCAGTCCTCTAGTCGGGGTGTTTATACCTGTTGCGGGAATTAACGAGATCTTTGTGATGCGGTGCCTCTCAATAAAAACTTGAGGGCGACATTAAATGTAGTAAACATTTTCAACATGAACTGTGAACAGCACAGTAGGTAGAGAAGAGTTTATCAGGTTAGTTAATGTGCAAGTGATTTTTTTCTTTTTTTGGTCGAGGAAAGTGGGGGATTTAACCAGAATTCTAAGGTATGGGAGTAATGTGGTTAGAAGGGAATGGCGGACATGTGGAAGGTCCTTGCGATCCAAGACGCAAAATCGACATTCTAAGTGGACCAGCTTAGAAGAATTCCTGGTTGGAATATAAAATAAGAAAATACAGAGAAGTCCTTGGGAATGATAACTCTTGACAAAAAGGGAGTTACAGGAGCTGATGTGTAGATATTTAGCAAGTGCTCTCATAGGATTGTGATGTTTTTGTTTGACTACAGCCACATCACTTAATAGAATCTTTAAATTAAACACTTTATAAGAACAAAGTTATCTTTGGTACCTATATCCAGCACCTCTAAGGAGAGCGTATCAGTGTTTGGGGTCGGGAAGATGGAGAGATTTGTTCTTGGATTTCGTCAAGTTGGAGGTGGATTTAGGATTTTGGATTAGACTTGAGTTAACACCTGGCGTGGCTGCTGCGACGGTGACTGTTGCATTAACAATGTCAGTGTTGGGTGTGCGGACTTTCCCTAGAGTCGGTAGCTTTGTGTTGATCCTAAGGCTGAGTTTCTTACCTATGGGAGCAGCCACTTGGCAGATGTGTGTTGGCACAGCAGCGGGGATGGTGACCACACTGATTCGGGCACACGGATTATATGGAGTGAGGCTCTCGTGACGATAAGTCCTTGTATGTTTCATGTAGTTACACTGTATATCCCCTTCAAGGAATTCTTTTTTGGGGGAATTGCTGTTAGTAAGTTTTATCTTCCTATAAAGCAGACTCAGTTGCTTCTTATTATTATTAAAAAATTTTTTTTAATGTTTATTTTTATTTTTGAGAGAGAGAGACAGAGCACAAGTGGGGGAAGGGCAGAGAGAGGGAGACACAGGATCGGAAGCAGGCTCCAGGCTCCGAGCTGTCGGCACAGAGCCTGACACGGGGCTCGAACTCACCGACTGTGAGATCATGACCTGAGCCGAAGTTGGACGCTTAACTGACTGAGCCACCTCAGTTGCTTATTAGATCATTAGCTTTGCCTTGTGAATGTTTGCTCAATGTTTTTTCAAATGTCTGATTTTAAGTTGTTCTCAAGGTGAGCATAAAAGTGAAAACGGAAAGTAAACAGGTCTCATTTTGAAAGTTACTTAGGCCCAACTAAGATGCTGATGGGCACTGTTCTAGCACATTTATTTTCAGAAATTATATTTTTAAAATCTCTTAGGGTAAGTTGTTCAACCTGGCTGGCCAAGTAACTTGAAACATGTGCAGCTTTGTCTCAATGTGGCTGTGTTTTCAAACCCTATTTTCTCATTCAGCATATTGTTTCATGTTGCCAGAACTTTGTGTTTTCCTATATTCTTAGGCTTGGGCCACATTTAGACACAGGTATTTGTTTTATGGTCCTCGTGACTCTGATGGGTAATGCATGGTCTTCTGCATGTTCCAGAAATGCAGATGCGTGCCAAGGCACCACTCAGAGGACCAGACCTTCCCTGGCCGCCTTGTGTGACTCAAACACACTTTCACGGCGTCATTGTGTTTACATTAAATGTACATGTTCTCTCAGGCCAATGATGTTCTATAAGTTCTTGGATGACTTTTTACTATTACAGAACATCTTTGCCAGACAATATTGTCTAAATTCAAAGCCTGATCATGGAAGCAGACAGACCTAGCTCTGCACTTTGGATATTATTCCCTTTGAGCTAAGTGAACTCCATCAGGTAGTTTGAAGTTTCTCAATTGTCTCATCTGTCAAAGGGTGTTGATGACCCTCCCAGGGTGGTTGTGAATTAAATGTGAGTCTGTGTGGAAAGCATCTGGCAGCTGGGGTTGGGGGAGGTCTTAGGAAATGGAAGCTTAATTATTAGCATACAGTTACTAGTGTCTTTGATTTTATAGTATCCTCCTTATTTTATTATAGAACTTTGTAGTTTACTCACCTTTTTCAAACCCAAGGTCTCAGTTTTAGCATTATAAAAGTATTAGGTAAAGTAGCTGTTATCTTCCTTGCTCAGATGAAGAAGTCAAGTCTCGTAGAGTAAACTTTAAATTGTAGGTAAAGCATTTGTGAAATCAGTAAAATGATGTTCAAAGCCTGGCTTACTGAAGGACAAAATGTTTACTTTTGTAAGCAATGATATGTATAATGTTGACATTGCCAGGTGATGAATGAACCTTAGCAACAGAGTTGAATATTTACTAAGACTTGTTAAAGCAGGTTGAATTCATTGAATCATTCAAATGGCAAGTACCAAACACGTGTACCAGGCACCATAGGGAGAGCAGGGAACCTGAAAATCTTAGCTCATGGAGCTTACATTCTAGAGGGGTGGGCCGATGACCCATGGGTAAATAGTATTTACAAGAGTTATCACCGCTCTAAAGGAAAGAAGCCTGGATAGCAAATGACCAAAGGAAAGAATTACTGTAGATGACACAGTTCCAGAAGAACTCTTTGAAGATGGGACATTTGAGCAGAGACCCAAGACATAAGAAACCAGAGATGTGAAATTGTCGAAGAAGGCAGTTCCGGCTTAGGGTAACCCCTAGGCGGGAGAAATAGTAGGAGCTAAGGAGCTGAGGTGGGGATAAGCTGGACATCTGTGAGGGACAGAAGAAAAGACCAGTGTGTCTGGAATAGAGCCTTGTTAGTCTATGGTGGGGAGTTTGCTCTCTACTCAAAGTGTGGTGGAAAACCGTTCCACCAGATCTCGGGTTACATTTAAAAATAGGAGTCTGGGGGCGCCTGGGTGGCGCAGTCGGTTAAGCGTCCGACTTCAGCTCAGGTCACAATCTCGCGGTCCGTGAGTTCGAGCCCCGCGTCGGGCTCTGGGCTGATGGCTCGGAGCCTGGAGTCTGTTTCCGATTCTGTGTCTCCCTCTCTCTCTGCCCCTCCCCCGTTCATGGTCTGTCTCTCTCTGTCCCAAAAATAAATAAACGTTGAAAAAAAAAAAAAATAAAAATAAAAATAAAAATAGGAGTCTGGCTCCTGTGTGAAAGGTGGGAGGAGGATGGGTTGGGAAGTTACTGCAGTGTCCGGGCGAGGAGGGGTTGATGATCTGGGGAGGTAGCAGCTGAAAGAGCGAGAAGCAGTCTGACTCAGGATCTGTTCAGGTTAGGAGCGGGGGTAGAACTGATGGGATCTCCCGACCAACTGGATGTGGGATTAAAAGACAAGTCGCAGTATTTGGGAAGTAATTGCAAGGAAGGATGCAGAACTACTTCTGATTCAGGTCAGTCATCCCTGGAGGGATTCCCTGCCCTCCACAGTAGAAAGACAAGCCATCTATTCAGTTTGAGCCCATGGTAAATGCTAGAGATTCTAGGGAGATGAGATCGTCCTTGACTCCAAGGACCCCAAAGCAGGACTTTGTGAACATTGAAGTTACTCTCTAAGAGAAGGAGGGAGTTTAAAGCCAACAGAGGAGGAAGTTCTGGCAGAGCAAGTTTCCAGGGGGAGATGCAGTTTGAGAATGGAGAGGAATAGGCGGGATGGTGGGTGCTTTTGGCTTTTATGAATGTCTTCTCCTCTTGTCCCTGGAGTGACGAATGAAGTTACCTGTGGTCATCTTTGCCATTACCTATTTGGAATGTGTGGCTTACAATAATCTTTTTTTACATTCATGAACGTATTTTCATTCTGTCTGCAAATCGGCAGTGATGAAACTTAGAGGTGCATGGCCCATGAAATATGCAAATGGAAATTCACATAAATAATTTCTACTGCACGAAGTTAAAAGTTGAAAAAGATTTTCTACGCCCCTGAAGTTCACCGTGTTAAAGTAAACCAAGCCTTCCTCCTTAGACTTTGAACTGTGTTGTCTCAGCAGAAAGTGATAAAATCTAATCAGAATAAAATAATCCAGTGTCTGTTTTTTATTCAATGCACAAGTACTCACTGTTTTGGTTTCTGGCTGCTCATGTGTTGAGTCGGCTGCTATACTGCTTCTACTGTAGGCTGAACTCTGTAGGTCATGGTTGCCCGAAGATAGGTTTTCATGGGGAGAAAGGCATTAGCAGGCATAATAGAATTTCAGTATACACGCTGTGGTCAGTCACCCTCTAGGTCACCCTCTAGGCCCTCTGGCCTCTTCTGTGTGCTGTGTCTCAGTGCCTAGAAGTCCCCGGGTCCAGATCTGTCTTTTGAAAGCACAGACTAAGGTTGACCTAGCAAACCTTGATGAGGAGCTCTGTTGCAACCAAATGACCCCAGAGTTTGTTGACTCAGTCTTTTTGGTGTGAGAAATGTAGGGGCGTTTCGTGTTCGTTGACGGGAACTCCAGACCTTCTCAGAAATGGGATGGAGTCTGTTGGGAGATGCATGTTGCCAGCGAGGAAGAGAAGCAAGCTGGGAAAGGTATGCACTGGAAGGCACGCTCGCAGGGGCATGAGCTGGGGAGGCAGGGTCCCAGCGCGGGCCCTTCTGTGTCTGCCGTCTCCTGGCTTTTGCTTCCCGAGTGAAGGAAGAAGTAGGAGCTACAGGTGTCACGCCGTGAGAAAAAAGACCTGAGCTTGTTCAGGAGCTGCAAGCGGTCCAAGAAGTCTCAAGTTCAAGTGATGGCCAGAGCAGTAAGAGATAGAGGCTGAACCAAGAAGGCCTGATATATTCTGGGTAATGAATGATTTTTAGGTGAAGCCTCTCTACCTAACGAAGATTTGAGGCAATACATATCAAACCATGCCCTGAAAAGCATTTGTACTTTATTTGCATTTTTCTTAACAAATGTCTTTTTAAAAAATTTATTTTTTGAGAGAGAGAGAGAGAGAGAACGAGCATGGGAGAGGCAGAGAGAGAGGGAGAGACAGAATCCCAAGCCAACACTGTGTGATCAGCATGGACCCCAACTCAGGGCTTGATCTCAAGACCGTGGGATCATGACCTGAGCTGAAATTGAGAGTCAGATGCTTACCCGACTGAGCCCCCCGGGCGCCCCTCTTAAGAAATTGTCTTCACAGAGTAAGTCCACATGACCTCATCCCTCTCTGCCAACCTGTGTTAGTGTGTGACGCTAACATGAGTGCTGTCCGTGTGTCAGGGCTGATGGTCAAAACTGAATTATTTCCTTATTGACTGTGTACCTCTGATACTGGTCTCGTGAAGTACTCGTTAAGGCCTTTACTGTTGGCTTATCTTTGCCCTCCGGATCCCCTGCTTTGCATCTCTCTGGGGTATGGTATGGTCTTATTTCTTGTGCTCGATCCTTGGTTGCTTGGCAGTCTCTTTGCAAGTGTCGTGTGCGTTTCACTCTGTGGTTGGTACTTTTGTCAACTCCCTGTAGAGCAGTTCAGCCATCGCCGTGGTTATTCAGATGAAACCAGAAACTATGCACGTTTCTGTAAAGGGGAAAACGCGAGCTGCAGCCAGGGTACATTAGATCCAGGGACCACGGGCGCTGAGATGGGGTTAGGAGTGGGAGAGGCTCCTTTGGGGCAATGCCTCTGAAAGATGAAGGTGGGGGTGGGACGGGGTGGGATTGAGCGAGGAAAGCCTTCTTGTAGCAGTGTTCATCTGCAGCCTGTGATGGCAAAGAGAGAAGGCAGCAGAGCTGGGCTGGAAGAGCCTTGGGCTGTGACGCCGGTCCATTGGAAACCTCCAGAACCGGGCTTGGCAAGTTACAGCCTGCGGGCCTGTCACCATCTTCATTAACAATGGCTTGGACCTAACTGCAGAATTTTAGGAGATACTCTGGTCTTAGTAACGTTACATTTACTGAGCTTGTGGAGTGCCTGTTTCCCCCCTCCCCCATGTTATAAGTCCATTTTATCTCCTTGCATGGAGGTCCATTTCAGAGGGCGTCCCTAAGTTCTGTAGAGGGTAGTCCGTTGCTTAGTGCTGTCTTCCTCCAACCCCCACATCTTCAGCTATAGGTGTGTAGAACTGAGTCAGATTGTCAGAAGAGTAAAAGGAAGGTCTGGAAAGGATACAGGACTCTCTGGTTGTGACCACCCTTGCTGCTAGTGCGTTGACAAAGCATTTGAAGAGTAGAGAGTGCTACATAGACTTAGTTATGGTCCAGGATTGTATGTCAGACGTCACTGAGAACTTGGGACAATTCTGGCAGGCTTTTGTAACATTCAGTCCATTTAAGTAGTGTCTTCAGTGGACTGAACTCTTGTCTAAGAGTGGTAGGCAACGCTTCTATCATTTGGGCCTCTCAGTTCCCTCATCTTCAAAGAATTATTGGTCATAAGGATATCCTACTACTTAGACAGGGTATTTCATTGTGCTCGCTTTACAGTTTCATGGTCCACTGTGAAAGTCCTTTCGTTCAAGGGGAAACTAGTTGCTTAAGTGATCGGAAATCCATAGGTAAAGGAAGATCATCAGAAAATGACCGTCCTCTGGTCTTTCCCCTCCCTGTCTTCCAGTCAACTGCCAGGCGCTTTGTTCATTAATTCCTTTGATCTGCTTCTAAAATTAGCCGCTGTCCTTCTGGTGCCCAAGGCTCTCTTAAAACTAGAGACCCTTCCCTGTGTGAACACCTTCCCTGATCTGTAGCTCCATCACACCATTTCTGACTCTATGTCTGTGTAATTACGTACATGTTTTCACTTCTAGGTCATCTAGCTTCTCACACCTTGTCTGTCAAAATGGTCCTTCCATTCCCTACTCTTTGCTCTGGTTTTCAGAGGCAGTGTTGCGTAGGGAAGCAAAAGTGAGGAGCTTTTGTCGTTCTTGTGTGTCTGGGTGCGGAGGGGAGTAGAATACAGTCCTAAGAGGGCATCCTAGAAAGCTGCATGAATCAAGTGGCTCACAGCGCATGTTTGCCCATGGCTTTGTCTTACTCTGGATGTCCTTCTCCATATTTACCCTTTGGAGCTCTTTACGTAGAACTCAGTTGCTGGCTTTGTAGTGAGAGACCTCTGAAATCTCTCCAGTACCGCCCCCTTTTACTACTACAGCTGGAAATACTAGTTTCTCTTAGACACTCCACACCCATAGCGTTCAAGGTCTCTTTTCCTGCTCCCACAGATGCTGAGGAAGAGTAAGACCGATAAGGCATAGTCTATACTTTTCCAGTTAGAGACCTTTTCAACCAGAAAGACACACAGAGTAATTATGACCTGGAAAATGCACAGACGGGACAGTTGGGTATGGTTATTGGAGGTTGTATAAGACTGAGAAAAACATTCCCTGGAAGAATTCCCTGCCTGGCCATGTCCTAGGGTCCTGTAAGTAGAGGGGGGCCCTCCAACCCGACCTGGGGATGTGTGGTGAGCGAAGGCTTCTCAGAAGAGAGTTGTTGGGAGGCAAACACGCTAAGAGGAAGAAAATGCAGGTGGAAGAAGACCTTTCACATCCTGTGCTGTAGTACTCTGCACAGATTGGTTTCCTCACCACATTGCAAGTTCTCTGAAGGCAGGGAGAGCGTTTTTGATTTTGACGTTGTGCACATCGAATGTTCTGAACTTCGGATGAATGAATGACTTCCATCTGCCTCCATCGTTTTGCTTGGCTGCTTGACTTACTGATTTCTTCTATATGTTCCTGCCTTCAGGGCACTTGACTCTCTAGGGACTTTGTTTTCCTGGGTTAAGCACCCAGTCCTGTAATCACCACCACCACCACCATGTTGCCTGTGAGCCTGGCATTTGGGGGGAGTTGTGTTTTTAATGTATAGACTCTGGGGCTATACTTTCAGTTAAAGAAAAAGAAATCAACCCAAACCTAATAAGGATACAAGACCATCAACAAATATTTGTCTATTTTTGGAAACTCCTTGAAGCCCCACCCTCAAATTACTTATAACATAGGTCATATGAATGACTCATAACGAATAAAATTCAACTTACAGATACAAAGCTAGTTGGTGAATCATCCCCTGTTTTCTTTATCTCCAAAATGAACATGTTTGTCATGAGTGGTTTGAGAATTCTATGGGTTAACCCATACAGAGCGCGTAGACCAGGCTCAACGAAAGATTGTGCTTCTTACCGTAACTGTGCATGACCTGTCAGTGACCCGGCAAAGACAGCTAATTGAGTTGGCGACACGAGTCGGTGGAGGATGCCGGGATTTCACGGATCCCGTCCGCGTCTCTTTGGCATCGCTCATCCTTTATAAAGATTTTCCCATATTTGGAACTTTCTCACTTCTGTGTCTGAGAAGAAATGGGATACACAGAATGTCACATCAACAAGAAAATCAGGGGAAGCCATCCCAACTGGGAAAGAATGTGTTGTATCCGTGGAGTCGGGAGTAAAATTGGCCTCCTGGTGGACCCTTTCAAATCTGACTGCCTGTAATATTGAAGGTTACATTAAGATTAGTGATAGAAGTAAAGAGCGTTAGCTTCATATGACCCGAGGTGAGAAGCACACAGGGTGGGCGGACTTACATGTGAAACAGCATGATAGTTGGAGCAAATGAATGTGCCTTTCTCTTGTACTTGAGATGTGACTTCTATGCACTCAGTGCCTCTGCCTCCCTGGGGAAGGTTTAGAAGATCCACCACGAGAAATATCAAGGTGTCTTCCCCTTATGCTTTTCAAAAATAGCAGGGACGGACAAGCCAGCCTCTTGTTAATGAGATTTTGCGGATTAATTTTCCTCTCCGTTAAAGGGTTTACAACAGACCTGGGAGGGCTTGGCTGTCAGCATTTTCTACGTTGAAGAAGAGTTGGGTTTGCAAAGGGTTGTTTGGAATCCAGAAAGAATGAGGTCAGGGACGTACACTGAAAAGCTTGCCTGTCCTTTTGATCTTTAGGAGGTGGAAGGGGGGTGGTGATGATGGTGGGGGGGTTGGGAAGAGAAGAAATCCATCTGAAAAGAAACATCTTAATTTTTCTCTCTCTGGGGAAAGTTTCCCCAGTCAAAGAGGGGAGATGTGTGACATATAACTGAGAGGTAAGAAAAAGTTTCCTTTTCCGGAATCGCCCACCGGTACTTTTCATGTGGTCTGGGAGCAGGTTGAGAAGCTGCTGGGCCCTTCCGGGGCTGCAGAGAGAGGACTGATGATGCGGGACAGGTGGGCTGGTTCTGAGACGACACTCCGTGAATCCGAACACCTTTGGCCAAGGTGTTGTGTGTCTTCCGAATGCTTAGGACAGGCAACGAACAACTTCAAAGAAAACGGCACCTCTCCTAGGATTAACTGTTCAAAGCCTGCCTTCATGCATGTAGTGAAACAGTAGTGAGCTTTTTAAGGTTGGTGCCCTTAATTTGCACCCGGTTTCCTGGCCCCAGGAGTGATGAGTATCCATCCCCTAGCAACAGGGAGTTGCAACACAAGTCCCTGGGCTTGTAATTTTAAGCCTCGGCCAATCCGGCCCGTCATATAGAAAAATCCTCTGAATTGACTGCTGCGAAACCTAGCCTTTCTTTTTGGTCGTTTTCGCTTTTGTATATTAAAGAGATTTCCTTAAAAGCACATCTGCCTTCACTTACCTTAACATTCATCATTTGTGAATTACTAAATGATCTAAGGTGTGAAATGCGTTTCGAGGAACCAGAAGCCTGCTTTGCAATGTTGTCCTCGGTGGAAACAAAGCCTCAAATTACTGTGGCTCCATTTCCACCCCCGGGTGCCGGAGCCAAGTAGGTTGTATATAACGTATCGCTGGCACGTGCCTTTGCTCGCACGCCATTATTCCTGGAACATTCTGCTTTTTCCACACAGCCAAATCATACCATCCTACTCATTTTCGTAAGCCTGGTTCCGATGCTTCCTCAACAAAGTCACCCTGGTCTTTGGCCTTGGCAACACTGGCGGTCATCTTTGTCTTCTGGATTCCCCTGTATCTCGGTCTCCGTTTCTGTTGCTTCTGCTGAAGCGTGAGCCTGGGCCTTCAACTGTGCACTCCTATGCCTAGCAAAATGCCTTAGATCTAGGAAGGGCCCAATTCCCGCTTGGATAAATTCAACATTCAACAGTATTTTAAATCCTCAAGAGGCCGGGGCCGGTGTCTTCCCTTCTCTGTCCCTGACAAAGAGAAAAGAGAAGCCAATAAGTATTGGCAGTAAAAAGTGTCCCTTTCTCTTTGTGTTTCTTTTAAATTCCTGGACAGAAATGGATCACAGCTGCTGTACTCGGAGAGTTGTGGTTTGCGCAAAGTGGGGTCTAGAAGAGGCCTCCAAAACGTGTCCGCCGTGGCTAGGATCACCGCATTTCGCATTTGTACCGCATTTTCATTATGTGTGTTTGATTAGGAGCAGTAATGGCTCGAGGGCTTCCCCGGCGGCTGGACTGCTTTGTGTCATTGTGTTCTGAAGGATTATGAAACGTCTTTGTAAATATGGAATGTAATGGCCAGAGTTGAACTTGAAACCTTTGGGGCAGGGGAGGGGTGTGTGTGTGCACGCACCCACACGTACGCACGCACACACACACACGTGCCTCTGGTTACAAAGCTCTCTGATGATAGTACTGTTTTCCTGGAAACTTTTCTGGAGGCAAAGAGAACCATCTTTTACATACCTTTTAAGTGCATACAAAATGAGGAGAAAAGACCCAATCCACTTAATTCCAGGAACAAAAGGCTGAAGATCCTGTTTGCTCTTTATATGTCCTGTTTTGTTGCCGTGGAAGGTATTTAATGTTTCCTTGAGGTGGGAGATGTGATGTAATCAGGTTGGTAACTGGAAAGAACTTCGTGTGTATGAAGGGTCAGCAGACTGTGTCCGGTGGGCCAAATCTGACCTGTGAGTGAGGAACGGTTTTTACATTTTTAAGAGTTTTGTGTTTAAAAAAGAGAGGCGTATGTAGCCCAAAGTCTATAATGTTTACTGTCTGACCCTTCACAGAAAGTTTGCCAACGTTTGATTTCTAGCATCGATTCCTGTTTTGCGGTTGAAGAGACCAAAGCTAGCTGGTGTCCCGACTTGCTGAGGCCCGTAAAGGCAGCCTGTTCTAATGGAAGGGGCATTGGATTCAAGTTTCTGCAGATCTGGCTTCTCTAATCCTATCTTGCGTTTGACCTGATACGCTTCTGTGATTGTTCGTAACGTCTCCCTTTTGGTCCTGTCATTGTAGAGTTCACCAAGTAATGTCTGCAGTTCGGTTGTAATACCAAGTACCCACAGTGAGCTCAGACTTCACAGGTTCAGGGCACAAGTTTTCTAGAAGACTGCCCTCGCTTCAGACAGGAGCGAGCTCAGGGATGCCTAGCCCACTTGTACTTCTGACCAAATGGCTACAAATTCAAGGATTTCCTTTACCCCTTCAGTTTCAATATATGCTAGAATAACTGAGAACTCAGAAAAGCACTATATTTAGGATTACAGTTTTTATCATAAAGGATGCAAATCAGGACCAGCCAAATGGAGAGAGACACTAGGGTGAGGTCTGGGAGGGTCCCACCTATGAGGCTTCTTAGGACATGTCATCGGAGCTTTGGTGTCTGTAGTGTTTATTGGGCTTTTGTTACATAGGCATAATTAATTGGACCATTGGCCACATGACTGAATTCAGTCTCCAGTTCCCCTTCTTCCCTGGAGTTGGGAGGTCAGACCCCAACCTTCTAATCACATGGTTGGTTTTTCTGGTCAACCCCCATTCTACAATGGCCTAGGGGCCCACCAGGGTCACCTCATTAGCATAAAATTGGGTTATGGTCCGGGGGCCCTACCGTGAATAGCAAAGACACTCCTGCCACTGGGGTAGTTCCAAGGGGTTAGAAGCTCCCCCAGGAAGCCCAGACAGAGACCAGCCAAATTCTTTATTCCACAACAATGGCCAGAGTCTGGCTTCCCACAGAACTAGTAACAGAGGTTCTAGGAAGAGGCTTGCCCCTTTAATAGGTTTCTGACTTAGGAAGACTAGAGTATTTCTTTCCCAAGAATTTCTACTGTGAGGTAGTGAAACTTCTTTGCGAGGGAAGTGGACTAGATAAGTCACCAGCATCTTCTGGAGTTCTGAGTTAGAGAAAAATACTGCAGTTCAGAGTGAAGGATTTTATTTCTATGTTGCTTAAGGCAATAAAATGCTTAGTAAAAATTTGCCTTCTATTAACTCCCCTTTAATGTTCAACTCTTTGAGGTTCTTAACTCCCTGGACCAACACTAAAATGTATATTAGATAATCAACAGTCATAAAATAATGTATGATTAATTAGATAGGAACAGAATTCAGAAACCTGTTAAGATTTTTCCTTCTCTTTCCAGAATCATCTCCATGGAATTAATTTACGTAATGGGGAGACATGAGGCATTGTCCTCACTTCTATCTGCTCACCTGCCAGTGGGAGGTCCAGCGTTGTCCGTGCTCCCTAGCTAGTGACTTCACATCCTTGTTGCCACAGATATATCGTGTGAGTTAAATGAGACATTTGGGCCATTCGGCAACATGAAAATACTATAAGGACACGAAGAAAGTGAGTGGGAAGAGATTACCAGGCGAGCTGGAGCCACGGGGTGGCTGGGGTCCGTGGGAGAGTTGTAGGGATCCGTGACATGTGTGGCAGACCCAGGCTGCTTTCCTCTGCCCCTTCCCTATTCTTCACCCATCCTCTGTGCCTATCCTCTTAAAATTCTTTCTCCTATCCTGGCAGAAACTCTGAAGGAAGGAGGGGCTTCTTTATTTAGCCAATCACCTTCCAGCTATTTCTGGGCTTTATCCAAACCAACCAACCCAAGTGTTGCCACAAAAACATTCCTCTGTCAAATTCGACTTCTCTGGGTGTGGGTTGTGGCATCTAATGGCACTTGTGCGAGGGGCATCTAAAACCTTGCCCCCGCCCCAGGGTGATCTGTACGTGAATAGGTATTTCTCCCTCCTCTTTAACCTTACTTGCATATCTGTCTTAAAGGAAACAAATAGGTTCTCTGTGCTCCCTTACGGTACTGAATAGCACTTCTGGTTATTCAGGAGTGGGTCAAGGAACCCAGAGACCCCAGTATAGCTAAGATCTGGGAAGGAAATTACCCAGAATCCAGAAAGCTGTTGGCACAGTTTCTGTTGCTCTCCCTGAAATGGTTTCGTCTTTATTTCAAAAGAAACCCTCTATTTCGCTGCCTACTCCATGGGTAGGAGATGGCCATCCAGAGACCCAGAGTGTGTATGTTAATAGAGGAGCCACATGCAGAAACCTGTCACAGTTTCCAGAAGACTCCTCTAATGGTCAAACTTGGATGAAGTAACTATCCCTGGTGCGAAAAGGTGTGATGCGTGGGGATGCCTGGGTGGCTCAGTTGGTTAAGCGTCCGACTCATGGTTTCAGCCCAGGTCATGACCTCACAGTTCATGAGTTCGAGCCCCATGTCACTGGGGCTGATGGCACAGAGTCTGCTTGGGAATTTTCTCTCTGCCTCTCTCTCAATAAACAAACAAACAAACAAACATTAAAAACAAAAGCTGTGATGCATGCATCGACCCTTTCATAGACCTGTCCGGGGCTCCCTGGCCTGCATATGGGAAGGGAAAGGTTCAGTGACCACACAAGGGAGTCTGTGGTTCAGCAGCTGGGTAGGCATCCTCAAAAGGGACCTGCTACATTAGCCCTTTATCTATATTTACAGACTGGCTACTGTGTGCTAGGCATTATTCAGGATGACAGGGCTAGAACCACGAGCAAGACAAAGCCCCTGTCCTCATGCCCTTGGCCGTCAGCTGTCTTGTCGGCGTCTCTTGTTGTGTAGTAGGCAAGCTTAGTGCTTGTCCGTTTTCCCACTCTCGTTTCTCTTTATTTTTTTTACCTTGGTTTCTTTCTCAACAGATATTTATTGAACTCCCACTGTCTGCTGACACTGTGCTTGTTTATATGGGGGAGTTGTAAGCATATACTCTAATTTTGCACGGTGGTATTTTCAAAATGCATTAACTCAGGATTCATCTTGGGAGTCTGAATTTGAAACCTTAGTCATGCTGTGCTTCGCTATATATGGTGTAGTGTTCTCTTTAGGCGATATATTTTCGACAGATGTGTGGTATTTGGAAAAGATTAATGTTTTTCTCCAAAGCAGGACTTGGTTGGGATGAGGCCACTGAGGTAGAAGAAAGTTATTGGCGTCCTGGGGAAGGTGGGGGTGGGGGGCACTATAATGATTGCTATCCAGAATAAAATTCCAGGCCGGCCCTGACGTAGCATAGAAAGGTGAGTTGGCCTCATGCATGGTAGGTGCTTGGGAGACATTATTTCCTGTAATTCTGTCTCTAATTGTGTAATTTGTTTGCACCCCAACATGCGTTATCCCACACTTAACTTCTTGTTTGGGCAAAATGGTTTCCATTCTCATTTCTATCACTAGTGCTTTTTTTGTCCCAATCTTCTCTTCTTCAAATTCGAATTACCCAATGTTCTTTTTTCTGGCCCACACATTCAATCCCAAAAAAGTCTTACACGGTTTCCTTTTGAGATCGTTCTCCTGTCTGTGCGTTTTTTGTGTTTTTTTTGTTTTTTTGTTTTTTTTTTCCATTCTCCATTGAAGTTCTGCTTTTTAACCTCTTGCTTCTAGATTGTAGAATTAATTTCCTGCCTGATCTCCTTACCTACAGATCCTTTCTGCTTCTACTTGTACCTCACTGCCAGCTGCACTTCTCCCCTGCTTCGAAACCGTCTGTGGCTTCAGATGACCTTCAGGATGAAGTTTAAATTTCTTGGCCTGGCCTGGCATTTAACTCCCCCCCCCCCCCCCCCCCCCCCAGCTTCCTTTCTGTTTCCCACTTTGGACCCCTCAGTGCTCGTTTTTGTTTGTTTGGTTTCATTGGCTTATACATCTTGTCTACTTGGGCCTTTGCCTAACTTCTTTCTAGTTCCTGCCCCCAACTGTCCTTGTCCTCTTTCCTAACAGAAACCTTACCCATACTTTAATGCTTGTATATCTGTCCTCCAACTCTTTTTTTCACCAGCTCCCCTCATGCCCAAAGAGGCTGCTGACCCCTGACCCTCCTTAGCACCTTCAAGCCCACTCTTAGTCGCTTGTCCTGAACCGCAGTGTACTGGTAACCATGGTTATACCTTAGTACCTTAAGCTGGTTAATATTTTGACAGTAGGCGCTAGGCCTTTGTGTGTTCCCAGCAGCATCCAACAAGTGATTCTCAACTGTGGCCGCCCACTGGTATCCCTCAAGGCACTCGAGAACAGAGTAAAAGACGTTGGAATCTGTGGGGGTGGGCCCAGGGCCTATATAATTGTGGGAGCTCCCTTGGTGATGATAATGTGCACCAGGGTCAAGAGCCACTGAGTGAATACAGTCTAAGCAATGGACTGTTCTGACCCATACAAGCATATGGCGTTTGAGCCCTCTGTGCGAATCATTGCATCTCTGCCTGGAGAAATCAAAGCGACCCTTTAGAAGACTTGAGTGAAAATGACTTATTCGACTAGCAAACATGAGTGCCCGTTATATGCCAGGTACTGTTCTAGGTGCAGAGATCACTGTACTGAACAAAACGTGTCCCTGTTGTCCTGGAGCTTCTGCTCTTGGCCGTGGGAAGACGGACCATAAAGAAATATCAGGTAATGATGATCGAGGCTGGAGGTGACTAGAGCAGGGTAAATGGGCAGAGAAAAAAAGCGGTATTTTTTTTTTTTTAAATTTTTTTTTCAACGTTTATTTATTTTTGGGACAGAGAGAGACAGAGCATGAACGGGGGAGGGCCAGAGAGAGAGGGAGACACAGAATCGGAAACAGGCTCCAGGCTCTGAGCCATCAGCCCAGAGCCCGACGCGGGGCTCGAACTCACGGACCGCGAGATCGTGACCTGGCTGAAGTCGGACGCTTAACCGACTGCGCCACCCAGGTGCCCCAAAAGCGGTATTTTTATGAAGGGAATGTTTTTGAAACTAGCCTATCTGCCTTAATTCAGCAAGTGCTTTAAAACCCAGCGTTCTCTGACTGAAGTGTGGGAGCCCCGGCCGGGCTCTCAGGCCAGTCAGTCTTGAAGTGGGAACTTTTGCTCTCTGCTGCCCCTTGTCAATAAGCGGAGGGCAGAGCAGTCCCCTGTGAGGCCAGAGGAACCCCGGAGAGTGGAGGCTGGAGGCAGGGAGCGAGCATCTGAGGAGACGGGGGTCCCCAAATGGGGAGCAGCTAACGCGCTGTGACCGGGGACCCAGCTGTGAATACTCCTCGGGATAATACGCCCGCTCTCAACTGATTTTGTTTTGGTTGTTCCCCTCATGTGATCACGATGAATAGGATTATAATCACTTTCCACAGATGTCAACACTTTCTCGCTCAAGATTTCTCTCTGTCAATGAATGTTCGTTGCAGCTGTGAAGTAGGTGTTTGCTGCAATGAGATGTCAGTTTCTTAAACAGTATACATCATTCATTTCTTTGATAGGTGGAAAGCGTGGCAGATAGTAGCTCGAAGATGCAGGTATGGAAAAGGAGAGGAGGCCTGCTCTGCAGGGCATTTATTTTTCTGGATTCCTTTACTTCAGGCATCCCTCCCTGAGGGTCGGTTCTTGAGGTGGGTTGCCCCTGGTGATAAGGGATACGCTTGGCGGTTGGCGACGGGGGTGTGTTCAGGTGTAGCCGGTCCAGTAATGGGCGTGTCATTATTCTCCATGCTGACACCTGCGTACGTGGAGGTTATGGCGTGGGGGCGGGGGGGGGTCGGTTGGCCCACAGAGGGGCTTGACTGTAGGACTGAAGTCAACTCTTAAGGGGATACACTTGCGTGTGCCTTGACCACAGGAACCCAACGGGCGCCGTGAAATGCAAGATCACGCAGCCCTCCGTGAACCGGGATGGGTAAAGCTACCTCCCTCAGGTTGCCAGGCACACCTAGGGGGAAGGGCAGCCGGTGCGTTCAGGATCACGGCGGAGCCGAGCCCATCACCCCCGAGGGTTGGGAATTTCCTTTGTAGGGCACGGAGATGTGCTTTCGCCGTCCCTTTCCGCGGCGACCAAGGCAGAGCACAGCCCCTTTGCTGGCATCTTTGTCCTAAAGTCAATCAGAGCAGCCGAGAAAACCGAGTTCCGGACAGCGGTCCCTGGGCCCGCAGGGGGAGCTCACCGGTGGGGTGGGGGGGGAGGCCCTGGCCCCGCTGTCCCCGAGGCCCCTCCCCGCCCCTGCAACGGGCAGCGGTGCCCCTGCCAGCCAGGCCTCCGGCCGCAGCGGGGCGGGAGGGGGCGGGGCGGAGTCGGCCGCAGGAGAGGCTCCCTCCTCGGCGCCCGGGGGCCCGGGGAGGGGGCGGGGCGCAGGAGGGGGCGGGGCGCAGGAGGGGGCGGGGCGGAGCCGGGAGCAGCTGCGGCGGCAGGTCTCCAGGGGGAGCCAAGGTACATAGGCGGGCCCGGCAGCGCCCAGAGAGAGAGAGAGAGAGCATCCTTCCCAGCCGGTCCCCGCCCGCCAGCCCGCAGCCCGTGCTCGCCGCCTCTTGCCTGGCGTGACTTCTTTGTGTTTTGTTTTCTGCCCGCACCCCGTCTCTGCAGGACCTGTTCGTCCTTCTTCGGGCTACAAGAAGGCGGAGGATGAGATGTCCCGGGCCACGTCTGTTGGAGATCAGCTGGATGCACCAGCCCGCACCATTTACCTCAACCAGCCGCATCTCAACAAATTCCGTGACAACCAGATCAGGTAGGGGGAGGCGGCCGAGAGACACAAGGACAGTCGATTCACGGCTGGGATGGGGTTCATCTTGCTCTTGGCGGCTTTTGCACACACCTAGCCAGCGGTCCCCACCCTCCGCCCCCATCTCTTCCTCCAGCCCCTTCCACTCCCCTCCCCCGTCCCCCTGGAGCCTGACAGTCTCTACCTGCTTCCAATGGGGTCATGTGAATACAGCCTTTACCTTTCTCTTCCTGGGCTCTGTTCTGTGCTCAGGCTCTCTGTGAGCCCCGAGGAAGTTTTTATTATTGTGGCCCTGACAAAAATGAGGTCTCTTATCTTTTCATCCCTGGGTTCCCTTCCAAGAATTCCTCCTAGTCCTGTTTCGAGCTAAATGAGAGCTCTCCTTACCGATTTGCAGACCATAATGTAGGGAAGTGCTTTCTAAAGGACTCCCACAGGACACAAGGACTCGCACTCAGCCCTAAGTGGTCCCCAACATTGGTTATGAGGTACTTATATGCTGGGAAACTTTGTGCGGAGTTAGCTTTCATCCTTCTTTCTGCTAACATTTAAGTGTCTGCTTTTTGCTGGCTACCGTCTCGGATGCTTTAGCTGGACTTGGTTAAGGAATCATCAGAACCTCTTAAAGAACGTTACCTTCAGACTAAGAAACGGAGATGTTAAGTAATGTCCCTGTGCTCATATGGCGTCTAACTAGCACAGCTGCAAATAGCACCCACCTTCTCAATGAAAGCTGAAGTTCTTTCAGCTGTGCGAAGCTAGATCTTTAGGCATGGGTGTTAGCAGGTGTTTTACATTTTATTAAACTTTCAGACGTAGACAACTTTATACCAGTGACTTCAGAGGATGTGGTTCTGTGAATGGCTCAGAACACCATGCACAGGTATAGAGAAGTTAACTGATCAGGTTACACATAGATTATTGACGAGCTTGAATTGCAACCCAGTGTTTCTCGAAAGCTCTGGTGAAACTTCGTTGCGTGCTTAAATACTCGGCAGCAGCCCCAGCCCTTACGCAGGCTGCTTAGCCGGACATCCCTATTGAAAAAGGTTTGGCCGTTGGGCATGACTGTAGCTTGATAGAGTTTGTGGTAGAATAATGTTGCATGTTATATGGAGGTGACCCCTCCATTGATTAAGGGACTGTTAGGTTGTTTGGGGCTAGATTATTAGCGTTAGCTTATTAGTGTTAGGCTTTATTTTGGGTTTACAAAACAGATGAACATAGGGGAAGGGAAGGAAAAATAAGATAAAAAGACGGAGACAGGGGCACCTGGGTGGCTCAGTCGGTTGAGCGTCCGACTTTGGCTCAGGTCATGATCTCATGGTTCACGGCTTTGAGCTCCGCATTGGGCCCTGTGCTGACAGCTCGGAGCCTGGAGTCTGCTTCGGATTCTGTGTCTCCCTCTCTCCCTGCCCCTCCCCTGCTCGCAATCTGTCCCTCTCAAAAATAAGTAGACCTTAAAAAAAAATTAAAGAGGAGGCAAACCATAAGAGACTCTTAAATACAGAGGACACGTTGAGGGTTGCTGGGGGGTGTGTTGGCTGGGGGGGGATGGGCTAAATGGGTGATGGGCATTAAGGAGGGCACTTTATTGGGGTGAGCACTGGGTATTAAGTGTCAGTGGTGAATCACTAAATTCTACTCCTGAAATCATTATTACACTATATGTTAACTAACTTGGATTTAAATAAAAATTTTAAAAAATTGGAACAAAAAATGACCATTGGGACATACTCTTCACTTAAAAACGTAGCCTAGAGGAATAGCTGAGGTCCCGATAAGAATGAGCGGGCTCGGTTTAAAATGCAGAGCGTCCACCACAGTGAGTTTCTGCGTCCCAAACTCACACGCTCTAATCAAAAAGACAACAAGCGTTGGGTGTTGGTAAGGACGTGGCGAAATTGGACCCCTCCCTACATTGATGATGGGCATGAACGGTGGTACAGCTGCTTGGGAAAGCAGTTTGGCAATTCCTCAAAAGGTTAATGCAAAATTACCATGTGACCCACCAATCCTCCTAGGTATGTCTACCCAAGGGCAATGAAAAACTGTGCACACAAAAACATGTGCACAAATGATCATAGCAGCGTGATCCTAACAGCTCCAAAGTGCAACAACCCAAATGTCGGTCAACTGGTGAATGAATAAACAAGTATCCGTATAATGGAATACTATTGGCTGGGGAAAGGAATGAACTACATTACTTGCTACGATATGGGGTGAGACCTAAATATGATGTTAAATGAAAGAAGCCTGTCCCAGAAGTCCTCATTCCACTTACAGGAGATGTCTAGAGGGGCAAATCTATTGAGCCCTGGATTAGTGACCCCTAGGACGAGGGAAGAGGTTGAGAAACGGGAGTGACTGCTAATGTACATGGGGTTTCGTTTGGGGGTGATTACACAACTCTGAGAATATACTTGAAACCGTTTGGAATCCTGCATTGCCAATATAGTTGCATTTCTTCATACCTTATATATGTTTCCATTCGATTACTTTTAAAAAGATGGAAAGATTACTTAAATATGTTTTTTTTTTTTTCTTCTTTGCTTGATTTCGAGGCTCAAGAGATCTATATTTCACTATGCTACACACTTTAAGCAGTGAATGTGTTCGGCCCAAAAATATATACTATATAAGGATGTCTAATTGAAGAATTTTCTTCTTAAACCTTAGGATGTTTTCAAGTAGTATTTTTGCTTAGTTTTTCTTGATTTCGTGGGCTCTGGTATCCATTTAAGCATGCTTAAAGTTGGGAAACTAAGGGTCTTGATATTTGTTTAAACTTCCTATTATATGGAAGAGGATTTAAAAAAATTTTTTTTATATTTATTTATTTTTGAGAGACGGCACTAGTGGGGGAGGGGCAGAGAGAGGAGGAGACACAGAATCCAAAGCAGGCTCCAGGCTTCGAGCTGTCCGCACAGAGCCTGATGCAGGGCTCAAACTCACAAGCCATGAGATCATGACCTGAGCCGAAGTCGGACGCTTAACCGACTGAGCCACCCAAGCGCCCCTGGAAGACGAAGATCTTTAAGAGCTTTGGTAATGTGGATTCACTACTTGTTCCGTAATCAAGATGCAAAGCTATCTTTTGAGGCTGATCTTACCAGATTTTTCAAATGGCTACCCGTTGTACAGTTTCATTTGTACTTTTGGGGGTAGAAGGAGCTGTATGTATGGGAATATACACTGGGGTTGGTTAGGAATAAAATAGGTACCAACTCTTCTATTTAAAGTCTTGTATAAGAATATCATTGCGTTAGTTGAAATAAATCCCATCGAATATTAAAAATCATACAGTTTGAGTTCATGGCATCTATAGGGAATGCAGATTTCAGAAAACACTGAATAGGGTCTAAGAAATTAAAATATGGCCCTTGCTGTTCTGTAAAATGGCTTTTGAGTATTTGTTTCGCCTCAAGTCTATATTTAGGGGAATTGGTAATGTGACTTCTAGTTCATTGAGGGACTGTCGATAAAACTTTTTGCCATTAAAGCTTAAGGATTTTACAAAATGTTGAGCCACATTATTTTAGCACTTTAATGTTGCTGGAGTCGTCTTATAAAAGTCCTTAATTCTTTAAATAAGGCTTTTTATCTTGGCCATGAAAGTTTGCTGAAAGTCGATAAAACTGTTCAAAGGAGTATTTTCATAAAAGGGGGTTGAAAAAGGATTTTTTTCTTAATCTTTCTTGAGAAAGGGTTTTAACTTTTTTGGGGGGTGAGGAGGCAGGGGTGTGGAGTATTCATTACTGATTACTTGCTTCCAAATCAGTGTTTGTAAAAGAGCCCAGGTAGGACAGGTGAGACTCATGCTAGCCCGTGAGTCCATGGTACTGATTTTTGTGGCTGTTACATAGACCTCAGGAGGCTGGTGTTCCCACTGACCTTCTCCACCACACGCCCTGTATGACTCAGAGTGGAGAACTGATCATAGAGTGAACTGATCACGGCAGTGGCTCTGTGACTGTCTTTATGGCCACCTGGCATTTTGATTTCAGAAAAGAGTTCCGAGTTTGCTAAAGAGGGATGTGGCCGTTGGGCATTGGGGAAGGCTGGTGAGGGGCTGCATGGTACAATTCAGGACAGACCTTGAAAGTCTAGAGTTAATGTTTCAACTAGTATATCCAAGAAAGAGACTGGGCCTGCTGAACACACAGGTAAGGTCACTGCTGGAGTTGACTGTGGCCCTGGCACCCCTGGGGGATATGCCAGACACGGTAACTGCAAATTTCAAACAGTTCCTTGAAGTTCTGGGAGGATCTGCACCATATCGGTAGATGGCTCTCTAAACCTTATTATTCTCCATACTGAAAATAATGCCAGTGATTGATTTAAAGCTATGGTAGCTTGAAGTTTCCATTGTTGAGGCCAGTGAATTTGGATTCTTAGAATTATGAGGAAATAGGACATGGTCTTGTTCTCCTAAGCATTGCTTTTCCTAGGGCCTTAGTTATGAGGACAGTACCGCTTCACCTTCTAGAAATGAGTAGTAGTTAATGGAATATTGCAATGTTCACACACATACATATGTAGGATTGTATATATATATCCACCTACAAGATCCCTTTTTTTCTGGTGTACAATCTCCTTTTAAATATTTTAATTTTTTTTATGTTAGGGAGAATGTGAGCAGGGGTGGAGGGGGGGAGAGAGAATGAATCCCAAGCAGGCTTCACGCTCAGCGTGTAGCCCCACTTAGGGCTTGATCCCACAACAACTGGGATCATGACTTGAGCTGAAATCAAGAGTCAGATGCTTAACCGACTGAGCCACCCAGGCACCCGCCTCATTTTAAATATTTCAATAGCTTTATTGGGATATATTTTACATCCCATATAATTTGTCTACCTAAAGTATATAATTCAGTGGTTTTTAGTATATTTAGAGTCGTACCACCATCACCACATCCATTACGGTTTCCTCCCCCTGGGCCTGAACAACGACTCATTTCCCGTCTCTGTAGATTTTCTTCTGGACATTTCATATGAATGATATCATTGCCTCTTAGGTGTTTTAACTGAAATATTAAATGCTTATAGAAAGTTTGCTACTTAGAACAACCTGGTGGTGAAGCTTTAATTTTGTAAATCTAAACTCTCAAAAGTGTTGAAAGTTAAACATTTTTTCCCAGAAAATGCCCTGAAGTTTGCTGATCGTTTGGATCTCTTTGCTGAGCAAATGGATGCAATCAAGTTCAGGTGTATGCCGTCTTTTCGTGGGATTATCAGCACGCCATTTGTACTAGGTTCAAGGCTACGAGGGAGTTTGAAATGAGGTCTTCAAAGCAAGTTAGGAATGTTTACAGATATTGTGTTTTGAATGAGTCATTTCAGGTGGGAGTTCCAGCTAACAAAAATCTTCATTAAAGCAATAACTTAGCTCGGTCAAGCTATCGCATTTCTTCTTGGTTTGTCTTAAAGGAAAACGGCTTAATATTGCTTTTGCCAAGAGAAGTTTAAACTAGAATTTTGCCTTGCTAGAAAAAGGGACGCCCTTAAGCTGCTTAAAAGGTAACAGAAACAGGGGCACCTGGGTGGCTCAGTCGGTTGAGCATCCGACTTCGGCTCAGGTCATGATCCCGCGGCTTGTGACTTCAAGCCCCGCGTTGGACTCTGTGCCGACAGCTCGGAGCCTGGAACCTGCTTCGGATTCTGTGTCTCCTTCGCTCTCTGCCCCTCCCCCACTTGTGCTCTGTCTCCCTCTGTCTATTGAAAATAAATGTAAAAAAAAAACACAAAAAACCAGCCAACGTAACAAACAATACGACGTTCCTGGTAAGAATCATAACTGCCTTTTACTCATGTAAAGAAGATTGTTTGCAAAACCAAAGTTGACAAATCTGATTTGGGAGCGCTTTTGTCAAGTTTGGCCAAGGTAAAATGTATAAAAATCCTCATCGAGAAAATTTGGTAAAAGCACGTGTGTTACCTACCTTGAAACGGCCTCAAGATGTTCTATGTATGCTGCTGCTATTGAGCTATTTGTATATTTTTACTTTGTATATATTGAAGATGTGCAACATGATTTGACGTACATATACATAGTGAAGTGATTAGTCAAGTTAATATCCTCTCCTCACTCAATCGTTTCTTTTTGGCTTAGGGGTGGATATACTTGGTTAATCTCCAAACCACGCACTGCAGTTTCTGCACGTGAATGTCACAGCGTGTTGAGAGTCCTTAATTTGTACATACCAGCAGCCACGAATGCCGTAGAAGGTTCTTGTAATTAGGACGTTATCAGGTTTTCCACCCTTGGACGAGGCTTTTAAGGCATGGCGCGGATGAAAATATTCGAACTGGGGGACTCTCTTAGCGCTGTCTTTCAGGTAGCTATTGAGAGCATTAGCTTTCTTGAAATGTATTTTTAGAAACAAAAGCATGTCAGCCTCGGGCTAGTTTTGTGATGTTTTGATGTTTCTAAGGAAACAGCAAATGTCTAGGAGAACAGGCTCACGGTGATCTATCAGGTGGACCCTTGTATGGGTGGGTGAGGAGTATATCTTGAATTCCATCAAAGTCCTATCTGTGCCATTGTCATTGATGAAAATGGGTAAAGGCATTTAGTCTGAGAGTTTCAGTCAGTAACCTATTTCCCTTCTTCCCTATTTCCCAATTTTATTAAACCTTCCTGTCTTCTTTGAGCTTGTAAGTGTTTCTGATTCTAGCTGATAAAAAGAATTGAGCATCAAGATTTGTGAAAAACAAGTTAAAACTGAACCAGAATTAGAGGAGACTGAGGACCTAGGGCAACTAAATGTGGTATGAGTTCTGAATCAGATCTTGGAACAGAAAAAGCACATTGGTGGGAAAACCGAACTTTGAATAAACGATGTGGCCAGACTAGTACTGTGCCAATGTTATTTTCATATTTACTGTAGTAATTTCTTTGAGCTAGTTGTCATCCAATATTATTAGTTTTGATCCTTGAGCCATGGTCGTATCAACATCGTGGGGAAATTGGGTGAAGGGTATATGGTAACTCTTTGTGCTAATTTTGCAACCCTTCTGTAAAGACAAACTTCTCTCAAAGTATTGGAAAAAACTATGGGGCGCCTGGGTGGCTTGGTCGGTTAAGCATCCGACTTCGGCTCAGGTCACGATCTCACGGTCTGTGAGTGCGAGCCCCGCGTCGGGCTCTGTGCTGACAGCTCAGAGCCTGGAGCCTGTTTCGGATTCTGTGTCTCCCCCTCTCTCTGCCCCTCCCCTGTTCAAGCTCTGTCTCTCTCTCTCAAAAATAAATAAACGTTTAAAAAAAATATTGGAAAAAACTAACAGAAGTGTCTGGGAGAGTAGGAAGTGAAAACTATACCCCCTGTCTTTGGTGCTTTGGGAAATGTTGAGTTCCTTTATTGGAGACAGACATGGTTTTGAATGGATGATGGTCAGAAGAGAGAGACCGGACCCATCTCTTGACCTGTTTGTTGTGCTAATCGGATGGGAGAACACTCACTTCCTGGGTGTCAAACATTTCCTTAGACGGCAACACGGAGAGTCTGTTGGCATAACAGCTGACCCACTTGTACAGAACTTGAAAAGTCGGTAGCAAAGTGAATGCAGAAAACTCTGTGGTCAGAGTTTAGTCATGTGAGATTTTGTGTAGTTCTCTAGAAAGTAGCCTCTAAGTGTTTATTCCACTTACGGCTGAGTCACTCAATGGGCAGCAAAAGCTTACTCAGAAATGCTAATCAGCATCCCTTTGAAGAGGGACAATGCTTACAGAGAACAAAAGGAGAGGTCTGACCATTGTTGGGGTCAGACATGCAGTGATGTTTTACAAAGAAATTTCCTGAAATCCATGACGTTGAGTTTGATCATTTAAATGCTGATCTACCCTTTTCTCTTAAAGCTGGCTCTTCAAAACTCGAATCACCAGTTTTTAGCTACCCTTACTGTTTTATATTACACACAGTTAGGAAAGGATTTGGGGTTAGGTTGGGATGTTGTTGGTCAGTCTGAGGATTATTCTATATGTCTTCGGTATTTGTTACATAAACGGTCACTCGGAAGGCTACTCCCAAAGAGTGTTGGCTGGTTTCTGTTTCAGAACAGCCTGAGACCAGATAATCCACTTGAGAGCGGGCTTTGTGCTCTCATAGAAGTCTCAGATTTAGGCCCGTGGTCTCCTGTTTTGATCGCATGTCCCATTGGTAAAATGCTACCATGAACGTTTGATATGTACATTTAAGTATCTGTGTATATGTTACTGTCGTTAGTTATTATCTCAAGACGCAACATGTACTTACCAAGGTTCTCAGTTAAGAATTATGGATGTAAATCCATGTTAATAATGATTATTTTGAATATTTTTGGGTGACTTAATCCAATTTGATTAAATCATTTTAATGTTGAACTTAGTAAGATGGATTGAAGGGCTTTTATAAGGAAGAGAAGTGTCAATTCAGTTTTTTTCCTTGTCGTTTGCTTACTTTCTTTAAAAAATTTTTTTAATGTTTATTTACTTTTGAGAGAGAAAGCACAAGCAGGGGAGGGGCGGAGAGAGAGGGAGACACAGAATCCAAAGCAGGCTCCAGGCTCTGAGGTGTCTACACAGAACCTGACACGGGGCTCGAACTCACAAACAAGGAGATCATGACCTGAGCTGAAGTCAGATGCTCCACCAAGTGACCCACCCAGGTGCCCCGCTTACTTTCTTGCTTTCAGTCTGTGGTTTGTTTCATTACGGGATTCTTAAGCCACTTATTCTTCTTGGGAGGTTTAGTTGAGTTGGAATTAGATACATTACTCCATGAATGCCCCTAACCGGACACAGAAACTGAAATATGTAGTGATAAGCAGAGTGAACAGAAGGGAAGGGGTGCCACTGTCACTCCCTCATCAGTCCTCTCAGGCCGCCATGAATATACATAGCCGAGGTGGCTTAGCATTCTCTCACCCTAAGTGTTATTTTTTTCCTGCATATTAAGAGGCTGTAAGTCCAAGACCATTAATGGCAGCATGGTCAGGTTCTGGTGCAGACCCTCTTCCTGACTTGCAGACAGCACTGCCTTGTTTTGTCCTCACATGGTGAAGCAAGAGACCCAACTCTCTGGTGTCCCTTCTTATAAGGGTACCAAGCTGTCACGAACCCCACTCTCATGACCTCATCTCGGCTTTAGCACCTCACAGAGACCCCTGTCTCCGAGTATCCTCATACTGGGGGTTAGGGATTCAACATATCAATTTTCACGGGACCCAGTCCATTGCACCCCCTACCCTCTATCTCCCCCTTAGGGAGCTTTCCCTCAAACCTCGTTACATAGGACCAGGTGGGGACACCGGTGCCAATCCACTCAACAAACGTTATTAAATCAAATGGTTGGGAGTGCATCTACATAGAAGCTGGTGACCTCTTCCCACCCTCTGCTTTGGAGCCACCAGCTTTGGGCTGTCTTCTCTTCTTTGGAGAAACCTATCTGGTCTGACCCATTCCGGTTTTGACTTCAGACCTCAGCAACCCTGAGACCGATCACATCAATGGGACTTAGCGCCATTTCTAACCCTGCATTTGATTTATACTAGCAATGCACTTCAGTCCCCTTTTATGAAGTGTGGTGAATTGGGGCCGGGTGGTTGGCTGCACTTCAGAGCGAGGCAGGTAGCCGAATGGGGGAAAGATCAGTGAACTGGGTTGGAAGAGGAGTTAGAGCTCAGCCCGAAAGATCAGGTGTGGTTTGCGTGGGGAGGCATCCTTGGCATGGGGAACGGCACAGGTGAAGGTGCAGAGGAGCAGGAAAGCTGAGCGTGTGTCTTTCCAGCAAGGATGTGGAAGAAATCGGGGATGATGGATGATCTGTGCATTGGGTGTAACCAGGAGAAGCTTTCAAAGACGCAAGTAACAGCGTTATGTTGTTGGAGAATCTTCCAGGACGCTCTGATGTTTAGAGTGGAGTTTAGCTGTTGTAATTTCCTGAGGTGAGGTGTGGGGCTACAGCATCATGGAAGCACAAGTCACCAGGGGTGATCAGAGGGGAGGTCGCGAGTGGGTGGAGGAATAGATAAGCATGGTCCTTAGTTAGGGTCCAATTTTGGGGACAGAGAAGGTAGTGACACTATTTCTTCTATTCCCGAGGATTCTTTTAAAACTCTATTGAATGCTGGGTTAGAGCAAGGTCCTTGACCTCAAAATAGCACAAACTTCCTTCTACCTCAGTACTACCCTACCCCCCAGGGGCTCAGAGGTGTAGGGGCACCTCTGTTGGCTGAGTCGTGAAGGCGTGGAGCTCTTTGTCCCCCTCTTCCAGCAACTCTACTAGGAAGTTGCTCCAGCTGTTGTCAGCTCTTCCTCTACCTTGAGATACGTTCCGTTCCAAGATATTTGGCTCAGTAAGTGGGAACTATAATAATGTGCCTTGTATGTTGGTAGGAATTTGATGGCAGTACGTATGTAACCCAAGGTATGGTATTTGGTATAGTGTCCAAAGAGTGGCTGAAAGTCCAGGCTGGTTATTATTCACATTCTCTTCTGCCAGGTGTATTGGTTACTCTCCGATTATTTGAGGCCTAGAACATTCAGTTGATGAGCTATGGGTGAGGGGTGAGGAAAGGAAAGTGTATTTGAGTACTACCCTGGGCAAAGGACAGAGAGTACCTGGACAGTAAATATGCAGGTTAAAGAATAGCAAGGTAGGGGCACCTGGGTGGCTCAGTCAGTTGAGCATCCACCTTCAGCTCCAGTCTTAATCTCACACTTTGGCTCAGGTCATGATCTCGTGTTCTGTGAGTTTGAGCCCCGCATCAGGCTCCCTGCTGCCAGTGCAGAGCCCGCTTAGGATCCTCTGTCCGCTTCACTCTCTGCTCCTCTCCCACTCACGCGCTCTCCCTCTCGAAAATAAACATTAAAAAAAAAAAAAAAGAACAGCAAGGTAGATTTTGCATGTTAGGGGCTTTTGTATATTTTTCCTATATTTTCCTGCAACTTCTACAGGCAAGCGTGCTGTCCCAAGAGCGTAAGACCGGGCTGAGAGGTGTTCAAGTGTGCGTGTGTGTATCATTGTAGCTTCAAGAAATTGGTGCCTGCGTTTGGCGGTGTTGAGAGAACAGGGTCCCGTGTAAGTTTACGTTAAAGTCACTGTGACCTCCTCCTGCAACCAAATACCAGTGAAGGTTCTTGACTACGGGACGGTGAAAACCTTAAACCTGGTCCAAATGGAGAAGTAGAAATGTTCTGAGTTACGAATGTAGAATCTGTAGCTCTCTCTCCTTCCCTCTTTTGTCCCTCCTTCCTTCCTTTTTCCCTTCCTTGTTCTGGACAGTCAGCTTTTCAGCCATTTAGACTCTGCTTTGACCATCCCTAAGGAACACTGTGCATGATGTTTAATTTGAATACTTAATTGTAGATTGAACTATATAAAGGAGTATTCTTATCCTATCAAAAATACGACTCCTTTGTTTCTATTCCGGTAAAAGGTGTGGAGGTCTTGAAAGCATTACTGTCTAGCATATGAAATGTGTTACAAAACCCTGACGATTTAAAAATAGAGCTCTTTATTTTCAGACCGTAAGGTTATTTGCTGAGTAGTATCATAATTACTTCCCTAGTATTCCATCTTTGTTAAAACTGCCTCATGTTAATTTTTAATGTTCCTTTTACAAATGAGAGTTCCTCAATCATCCCAGTGTTGACGTATCAGTAAACTGAATTATTTTATAGAATGACTGTGCCAAGGGCAGACGGAAACATTCACTTCTCTCAGTCTTCCTGTTTTGCCTGCCACCTCTTTCTGGTTTTATTGCCACTTGTATTTTTAGAAAGTTTGTTCACTACATAGGCTTAGACATCACGAGAGAAATAATTTCATTATTTTAAAAATCCTATTTTTTGAACGTTTGTCCATTTTTGAGAGAGCATGAGCAGGGGAGGGGCAGAGAGAGAGGGGGACACAGAATCTGAAGCAGGATCCAGGCTCTGAGCTGTCAGCACAGAGCCCGACGCGGGGCTTGAACCCACCAACCACATGAGCCAAAGTCAGGTGCTCAACCGACTGAGCCACCCAGGTGCCTCGAGAAATAATTTTAAATACAGGAGGGAATGAGTGTGCGTACCATACCACAGGTATTCTCTATATGGAGGTCTTGATGTGGGTTAACCATCTTTGTAGGCCAAGCATTGTAGATATTACCAAGTTGTGGAACTCCAAAGGAAAAAAATAACCTGATGGGAGATCCCTACTGATGCCTTTACCAGTTTTCTTCCACCACTTTGTGTAAATGTATTCACATATGTGTGCACCCTGAAATTCTTAATGCTTGTAATTCATTTGTCCTACACATGAACATATATCTCCGTTGGGAACTCATTAACTCCTCTGGTAAACCAGTCTAGTCCATGTTTAGCTGACGGGGGAGTCCTTCCTTTACGTTGAGACTTCTTGTGATTCTCCCCTATGAAAAGCAGAACTTGGCCCATAAGCAGCCGTAAGTAGTTGTAGTCACTATAACAAAATATTCTAATATCACATCTGAATTAATATTAATGAGCTGTCATGCATTTAATGGCGCCCTTAATGTTTAGTATAATAATCATAGACGTCTGTAGAGATACGGTTTTTGGTACGGTATGAGTTTTGAGAAAATGTTGACACGGCGAGGGGTGGTCAGTCAGTAACCAACAATACTTTCATGTATTTCTCTTGGAATTTGTCAGGATCAAGCTATTTCTAGTTTTGGGGTCCATTTGGTAGTATCTTTGGATGGTACATGGGCACACCACACTGTTTAAAAAAAATAATTTATCGTATGTCCTACACTTACTTGGACAAGCTATTAAAAAAAAATTTTTTTTTAATGTTTATTTTTTTTTGACAGAGACAGAGCATGAGCAGGGGAGGGTCAGAGACAGAGGGAGACACAGAATCTGAAACAGATTCCAGGCTCTGAGCTGTCCGCACAGAGCCCGACGCGGGGCTCAAACCCACAGACCGCGAGATCATGACCTGAGCCGAGTCAGACGCTCAACCGACTGAGCCACCCAGGCTCCCCAGGACAAGTTATTTTCAATACAATGGTGGCATTTGCTAGAGACTAAAATAAGTGTCTTCTAGAAATAAACTCATGATATTTAAGAATTTTGGAATAGAATAGCTTTACAAGAAACTTAGCAGACTTTGATTTTAAATCCTAATACTTATATAAGTAGTTTGAAAATACCGATTTAACATCCTTCCCAATCAAATGTTTTCTCACATAGCTGTTGAAGATAAATCGATGGTTTTTGAACTACTGTGCTAAGGGACCTGATGAATTTTGATATTTTGAGATACGACCATTAGAAAAAATATAACTGGGATGCCTGGCTGGCTCATTTGGTGGACCGTGCAACTCTTGATCTCAGGGTTGTGAGTTTGAGCCCCATGCTGGGGGTAGAGATAACTTGAAAATAAAATCTTTAAAGAAAAGATAGAGTTATGTCTAGCTTTTAAAAGAAACTCCTATGCTGTTTACTTTCTGGAAACTCACTGAATATTTAAAAAATTAGAACAGCATAAAAACAGGGGCGCCTGGGTGGCTTAGTCGGTTGGGCGTCCGACTTCGGCTCGGGTCATGATCTCGCGGTTTGTGGGTTCCAGCCCCGTGTCGGGCTCTGTGCTGGGGCTCGGAGCCTGGAGCCTGCTTTGGATCCTGTGTCTCCCTCTCTCTCTGCCCCTCCCCTGCTCGCAGTCTGTCTGTCTCTCTGTCTCTCTCAAAAATAAACATACATTAAAAAAAATTTTTTTTAAAAGAACAGCATAAAAATGGGTCCACATACATCCATGGAATAATGTTTATCAGATAAGAGAGCTGAGGTTGAGTTCGGCAGAAGTGCTGTAGCTATTTAGTAACTTCCAAGATGCAGTCTCTGCTGGGCAAGACTAAAAAGTGAATGGTCTCTGGAATCTCTTTGCCAAGGTTTATGGACCTAAAAACCATCCAGTGCATTTTTGTGAATCCTCGTAGAATGCCATCTGCGCTTACGTATATTTTGCCCTCCGTTTGTCATTCTCGTCGTGTTTGCATGCTACCTGCCATGCTGTGCTTCTCTCCTGTGGCATGCATATAACGGTAACTTGATTGGTGAGACCACAGTCTATGGATCATTTTTTCCCCCCAAACTTTACATTGTATAAGAAAAATCTAGGTTTATTTGGTCTGGGGCAAGGCTGATTTCTGTTTGAAACTAACACTCCAGGGGACTTTGTTGAAGGGGGTCCTCATTTACAGTCCTCCCCATCCTCCAGTGCATATTCCATAGGATTATTGTGAAGGCTAATTAAATGAGTTAATATATATAAAGCACTTTAAACGGCGCCTGGCTGAGTGCTTTACAGATTTCGGTGTTCCTGTTGTTTGCGTTTTAGATTATGTATTTGGCAAAAACTCTCCTACCAAACTTGTTACATAGCGCCTGAGATGAAAACAACCAGGTTTTGAATTGCATTTAAAAGGATTAAAAGATAATGTGCAAACTGAATAGGATGAGTGAGTGTATCTTAAGGGAACAAACACAGACATTCTCTTTGTGCAGCAACCTGATTAAGATCAACTTCAGTGTTTGCCTGAGGTTCTCACGGATAATTTTAAATTATTAAGTGTTTACTGGAAAAATGGTAATGGAAAAAATGAGCAGTGTAAGCTATGTTTTTTAATTTTAAATTTTGAATTGCCAGAGGGGGAAGGTACTTAGGTCAAGTAAACCAGCAAAGGAAAATGGGTATACGAGTCTTGTGCCCACCAGTGACTACCTGAATGACTTGTCACCCATAATTTCTCTGAGCCTGTGTTTCCTCACTTGTCTGGCGGGAAGCATACCTGCCTTGCAGGCGTGTCATGAAGCTAAACAAGGTTACAAATGTGAAAACGTCTAGAACGTGATGCACCATGGATATGGGTACATCCCATCTTCCATAACCTATCAGATCGGCTTACTCCTCTTTCTCATGGTGGTAAATACAGGTAACCTGACAGTTACCATTTGAACCGTGTAGGAGTAAACAACTCAGTAGTGTGAGGCACGTTCACATCGTTGTCACTCTTTCCATCTTCCCAAGGGGAGACTTAATGTCCACGGGACAACTCCCCGTTTCCCCCCTCACCCTGGCTCCTGGCGACCACCATTCTCCTTTCTGTCTCTGTGAACCTATTCTCCGGGTTCCTCGTGGGGTTCTCCTCCACTGTGGGGAGTTCCCGTTCTCTATCAAGTGATCAGTTTCTACTCTTGAATCCTTCTATGATTGATCTCCTGCCTTGATGTGCACCACGGTAAACACCATTAAAATAGATACAAAGGTTTAGAGGAAACTCACACGATTTCTTTTCCTTCCTGCTTCTGAGTGTGGTTGCCTTTATTGTGCCCATCCTCCTTCCCCAGTGATCCTGGGAACGTTGGGGGATTCTGGGACCAGGATGGAGAAAGAGGGCTGCGGAGGGAATGTGGTGGGATTGGCATGGGTTTTTTAAGTCAGATCTGCTTTGTCAAGTAGGGGGTTTCTATGGCACTGTCTCAGGCCCTGATTTCTTCACTTCTACCGTGACCGCCTGCCTCAGTGCCCATTTCGTTCCCATCTAGGTTGTTGGAGGTCATGGGTCCAGAGGCAGTTAAGGCGCTATACTACATCTGTTTTGTCTTCAGTAAGACACATGAGGCTGGCTGTTCTCATTGTATCCCAGGTTGACTGTTTCCTCTCCCCACACCCCTTCTCACCCTGCATTCTGGCTGCAGGGAGAACTCCCTGGGCCTCCACTCACGGTGCTTTCCCCGGAGTGCTCTCTTTTCCTACTAACGCTGGTCCACGTAGTGAGCTCTGTCTTTTAAGGCTCGGTTCTCCTATCTCTTAAGCATTTTCATCCTTGTCGTGTATCCCCACCCTTCGGAGGTTGAGCGACCCCTGCTTGTGCCACAGCTTCGCGTGGACTTTTCTGTTGTGGAGCTTAGCCTGGTGCATCGAATCTATTTTTGTGTCTCTGACTCTCCAGCTCTGCTGTCTCATCCTTGATGGCAAAGTCTGTCTGTTTCATCTTGTGTTCTCCCAGCACCAGGCACAGTTCTGGCCAATGGGAAATGGAAAATCTTGGCTGCGTGACTTTGCTCTACAGGTGAAGGTCAGAATTGCACGGAAAATTAGACTTGGCTTGATGTGTTGTTCTAAGATTTCCCTTCACACTTAATTGCTTATTGAACAAAGTAGAACCCCCAAAGCAGTTACTTAAGCCTCAAAAATTGATGTATTGTGTGGTTTTGATGTGCTTTTATATATAAAATACTCTTGCAAAGGGGGGTGCTGAGTTAAATGCTTTTAATGTCAATTCTTCAGATTTAATAGACTGATATCTGCCCTCAAATGCAGGTGCCTTTGGGACTTAATGTGATTGCTGGCATCCTTACTCCTTTATATTAGTTGAAGTTGGAAGTTTCTTCATTCATCAAATTTATTTTTAGTACCTAGTACACACGAGTCCCTGCGCTTGGGGTTGGGGATGCGGTGGTGGGAAAGTGAGGCTGCCGCATTTGTGAGTCTGATCTTCTTGTTTCATTTGTTTCTCCCCTCTCCCCATAGTTCTCTTTAGCTTTTCGGGACCTTTGAGAAAGGGGACTTAGAGAACACACGTGTAGCCGCTGCTGTGGGATAAGTTCGTTGCCACTGTGCTTTTGGGCGCGGGACCTCGGCCTCTTAAAAGAGGAGCTCCTTCAAGAGAGTGAGAGCGGCCCTCAGGTGTGTTCCCCCGAGGCCGGAGGTGGGAACAGTGCACCTGCCTGAGGTATAAACAGTGCAACCGCCTGGAGGTCTGCCCGCCTTCCGTTATCACTGTGCACCAGCAGCTGGAAGCGGCAATGGCAGGAAAGATGCTCTCCCTGAACAAGTCTTCCGTTGAGCTGAGTTCTAGACAATGGCTGTGATGATTAAATTTGAAGGGTTTTCTGTATATGTAAAATTACACATCTATATGTTTCAAATAAACGTTATTTTATTTATTCATTCATTCATTTAAGAGAGAGTGTGTGCATGCAGGAGGGGACAGAGGGAGAGAGAGAATCCTAAGAGAGCTCTGCACCCCATGTAGGGCTCGCTCCTATGACCCTGGGATGGTGACCTGAGCAGAAATCAAGAGCCAGATGCTCAACCAGCTGAACCATCCAGGTGCCCCGAGCACATTTTTATTTTAAATAAGTATTATACTCTACATGGAAGTCGGCACATACAGGTAACCCTCTGGCCCCCAGTATACAAAGACTAGGTTTCATAATTATCTTACAATTGATTTTTCATAATTATTCATGGTTTTAAAATCAAAAAGCAAATAAGGAAAAGAAAATGTAACATTATTGGTATTATTTACTAGTTGTCTAAATGACTTCTTTTGCAGACATTTTGGTTTTGTTAAATTTCACATGCTAGTTTCTTTTTATTTTATTTTTTTAAGTGTTTATTTATTTTGGAGAGAGAATGAGCGAGCATGAGCAGGGGCGGGGCAAAGAGAGAGGGAGACACAGAATCTGAAGCAGGCTGCAGGCTCTGAACTGTCAGCACAGAGCCCGACGCGGGGCTCGAACCCACGAACCTGTGCTGAAACCAAGAGTCGGATGCTCGGCTGACTAAGCCACTCAGGCACCCTTTTGTTTTACTAGTTTCTTGACCATTATTGACATAAATATCATAGCAGCCTATAACCAAAGGATTAAAGTTCAAACTGTTATGGTATAAAAGTGATTGAATAAGAATAGTTGTGCTTCTCTCTGCCACAATAAAAGTTTACTGACGTGATTACGTACATTTTAATGAAGATAATGTTTGCTGTCGGGCCTTTTATTCCCGGTCAGGTTTTTGTTCTTGATTGTTACTGAAAGTAATTTTGTAAGTTAAGGAGGGGGCTGTTTTAAAAACAACAACAAAACCACTCTCCTGGGTGTCAGACACACTGGGTAAGTGGATCACTGCTGGCAGCTGGCGTCATGGCGAACCAGCCTTGACCTGGCTCTGGACTGTCACTGTGTGTCCCTGACCGTGAACCTGCAGCTCCTCCCGCCCCTGTGCGGATGGATTTAGATGTAGCACGGTTTCTTCCAGGCCTTTTCAAGATCTCTTCTAGTTGTGAAATCCTGTGTTTTGAGTGAGTCCTGAGCTGGAACCTGGCACGGACAGAGCAGTGTTGGGGTTGACCTATTGGCCAGTCATTGCTGTCATCCTTACTCCTGCTGGTCCCCAGTGCCTGAGGCGGTGGGAGTCCGTTTCTCTGGCCCATTGGTAAAAAAGTTCAAGGTAGTCCACGGATGTGGTCGTCTCTTCCCTGCTGCTTCAGTCCCTGAGACTAGGAGTGCGGGAGCTATTCTAGATTTCCCCCTGCACTTGGAAGGAAGATGTATTCTCTATAGAATCCAAAGTTCATTTGTTGGGACTTCTTAATTACATTTTTCAAGTCTATATTCTTAGTCTATCCAATTAGCCTGGTAATAGAATTATTCTCCCGTTACAAAGTTTTTGGTCAGTTTGCTTAGGACTTTAGTTTTACATGTTTTCATGCTATGTCATTTAATACATGGAATTTGTCCCATTGGTGGTAACATAGCTATAATTAGTATTTTGGCCTATGTTTGTTATTTTGCTCTCAAACTTGACTGCATGTTACTACTACAGCCTTTGCTTGTTTTTTGTTCATGTTTGTATTGTATGATTTTGCTCATAAATTTTTCTGTGTTGAATAACAAAATCCCTCCAGAGATCCTTCTTCTATTCAGTAGGTGCTCTTGACCTATTTTTATAACTTTTCGATCATTTTGTTGGTTATTGATGTTTGCTTACCTTTTCCTTGACTCTTGGCCTTGGCCAGTGAAATTCATTTTGGGATTACTAAACAAATGGAAGGAACTAGGGGTAGAGCCATCCATTTTGGCCACATTGACCATGTAGGGTCTCAGGGATGGGCAGGCAGGTACGTCCAAAGAGGGGAGGGCATGTGGTAGGGGTTGGAGGTGGATTTGGTGACCATGGGCACACTGGTGGTAATTTGAACCTTGGAGGTGGAAATGGTTTGGATGTTGAATAAGGCCAAGGGCAGAACCTTAGGGAAGATCCCTGTTCAAGGATCCGTCTGTGAAAGAAAAGGAGCCATCCGAGGTAGAGGGTGGTGACCAGAAAAGGGGGGCTGCAGAAGCCCGGGGTGGCCCTTCAAGGAGAAAAGTAATGGCGTTAGGTGTGGACAAGAATCCCTTTGCTGTGATAGGTCACTGAGTAGTTTCTGTTAATGAGAGCATCAGAGGCCAGGGAGTGGTAGGTTAAAGGCTTAAATGGGAGGTGGGGAGGACGGCAGGGTGGAATTGTCTTCTTGAATGGAGTTGGCAGTGAAGGGAGATGAGGAAAGGCTGAAAGAAGGGGAGAAAGGAAAGGATTTTATTTTAAGAACTGTCTTGGGGCTCCTGCGTGGCTCAGTCCGTTAAGCCTCCGACTTTGGCTCAGGTCATGATCTCATGGTTCGTGAGTTGGAGCCTTGTATCAAGCCCTGTGCTGACAGCTCAGAGCCTGGAGCCTGCTTCAGATTCTGTGTGTGTGTCTCTCTCTCTCTCGCTGCCCCTCCTCTGTTCCATCTCTCTCTCTCTCTCTCTCTCTCTCTCTCTCTCTCTCTCTCAAAACATTAAAAAAAAAAAACTGTCTTGCTGGGGGCACCTGGGTGGCTCAGTCATTTGAATTCTGACTCTTGATTTTGGCTCAGGTCATGATCTCACAGTTGTGAGATTGAGTCCTGTGTCAGGCTCCATGCTGGCTGTGGAGTCTAAGACTCTCCCTCCCTCTCTCCCTCTCCCCCTCTCCCCAGGCCCCCTTTACATGTGCACACACTCTGTCTTTCAAAAACACCTGTCTTGCCGACAATGGTGGAGAAGGGAGGTAGGATAGGTTAAGGGCATTGGGCCTGGGGCATCAGATCCCGAGCGCAGGTGCAAAGGTGGAATGGTCCCTTTCAAAGCTTCCGTGTACCCCATGATGTGGGGGTGCACAGCCTCGAAGTGAGGGGGTAGGGGTAGGGTGGAGAGTTTGAAAACATGGAAGGGTTGGAACAGCCGGTGGCGCTTGGGAAAGGGCACAGAGAACTTAGGTGATGTTGGGAAAGTGACATAGGTACTTTATGTGAAGACACCCACTTAGTTTTGCCTTGCTTGAATAACATACTTTTAGTTTTTCAATCTTTTGGTGGGGGGAAAACACCAAATAAAAAATCAGTCTGAGTCTGTTGCTTTTTGTGTATTGTAGGTATTTCCAAGTGGGGGCTTTGTGTATATTGGGTGTGTGTGTGTGTGTGTGTGTGTGTGTGTGTGTGTGTGTGTGTGAGTGAAAGCTTTGACCTTTCTGCCACTGCAGAAGATTCTTGCTGCCAATGTTGGGTCATTTATAAATATTTGAGTAGGTTTGCTGGGAGCAAAACCATGCTGCAAAGGGTATAAAAGCTTGTTTGGCAGAGATGAATTTTGGAAGGATTTATGGTAACAGGGGAGAATATAGGGAACACAGCCTATTGTGTTTTTTTTGGTTTTGTTTTTTTTGGTTTGTTTTTGCATTTTTCTGTTCTGTTTTTGAGGGGCAAGGATTCTTGGTATCTGCCGGTTTTTAGAAGAGGTTTGCTGTTCTCATATTCACCGGACCTTCATCTGTGTTTCAAAAACTGAAAACCTAAGGCTAAAAATTGATCTGAAGCTTCTGATGGTTTTATAATTGTTCTTGAACACGGCTGACTTTACTTTCCTGTTCATTTTCTCGGACCTCTTCTGTCCGAATCCTCCCAGCAGTGAGTAAGGTTGACACTGATGATTTCAGCACAGTGATGTTAACAAATTCACGCGGGCCTAGCGGGTGAGCCTATAAGCTCCACCATGTCCTTCCGGTGCCCTAGTGGGTCTTTGCTGACTAGCACCCTTGGGATCCGTCTTCTTTCTTTTCAGTGCTTCGCCTCTCTTATCCACTTACTGTTCCCGTTCACAAAGCGCGTTAGGGGTTTCTTCACATTTCCCTTTAGCGAACTATCTATACCACACTCAACACCCAGATGGGCCTATGTGTTAATGGAGTTTTATTGTCTGTATCTTCCATGCTGTACCTGACACCCCCATGACTGACTTATTTTATGCCTGAAAGTTTGTACCTCTCCATCCCTTTCACTTATTTTTCCCATCTGCTTCATTCCTCCCCCCTCTGGCAACCACCAATCTGCTCTCTCTGAGCCTGGTTTTTTTTTTTTTTTTTTAATTCCAAATAGAAGCGAAACCATATAGTATTTGTCTTTCTGACTTCTTTCGTTTAGCATAGTCTCCTCTAGGTTCATCCTTGTCATTACAAATGGCGGGATTTTCTTTTTTTCATGGCTGAGTAATATTCCACTGTGTTAATCTACACCTGCCACCTCTTGCTTATCCGTTCTTTGATCACCGGACACTTGGGCTGGTCCATATCTTGGCCGTTGTAAGTAACGCTACGGTGATAGTGTCAGCTTTTTTTTTTTTTTATTAGACGGTTTTAAGTTTTATGTAGTAGGCTTAATTGCACAATTCAAGACTTGATGCAATTGCCCGTGCCCTCCGAATGAATAGTTGTTGAAGAGGAGACCACGTGAGGCGGAAAAAAGATTGCGAGCATCTTCGAAAATGGAAATGGTTGAGTAAGTTATGCAGCCCAGTTGACCTCCGTCTCCCTGGACCCACTGGTCCTCTGCCACCTCCCACTTGCTTGTTAGACAAATGAAGAGGTTTTCTATTGATTCTGACTCCTTTCAAAGCCCTGCATGAAACCTGCATGAAAATGAAGAAAATATTTTGTTCATTATATTGGTTAGCTCCTTGTTCAAATGTTAGCTCCCGACAGGAACAGTTTTTAGTTAAATTTGGGGAAAAAAAAAGCAACTTGATCTAAATGGACCTCAGCTTACTCACTAGAGAAAATGAAGCTGATCCCACCTGTGAAGGGATTTTATTTATTTATTTATTTATTTATTTATTTATTTATTTATTTATTTACATCCAAGTTAGCATATAGTGCAACAATGATTTCAGGAGTAGATTCCTTAGTGCCCCTTCCCCATTTAGCCCAGCCCCCCTCTCACAACCCCTCCTGTAACCCTCAGTTTGTTCTCCATATTTATGAGTCTGTTTTGTCCCCCTCCCTATTTTTATATTATTTTGCTTCCCTTCCCTTGTGTTCATCTGTTCTGTGTCTTAAGGTCCTCATCTGAGTGAAGTCGTGTGATTTTTGTCTTTCTGACTAATTTCACTTAACATAAGACCCTCTAGTTCCATCCACGTAGTTGCAAATGGCAGGATTTCATTCTTTTTGATTGCCGAGTAATACTCCATTGTGTATATATACACCACATCTTCTTTATCCATTCATCCATCGATGGGCATTGGGGCTCTTTCCATACTTTGGCTATTTTTTTTTTATTTAAAAAAATTTTTTTTACATTTATTTATTTTTGAGAGACAGTGAGACAGAGCATGAGCAAAGGAGGGGCAGAGAGAGAAGGAGACACAAAATTCACAGCAGGCTCCAGGCTCTGAGCAAGTGTTCAGCACGGACCCCGATGCGGGGCTGGAACCCCCGAACTGCGAGATCATGACCTGAGCCGAAGTCGGACACTTAACCAACTGAGCCACCCAGGTGCCCCCATACTTTGGCTATTGTTGATAGTGCTGCTGTAAACATTGGGGTCATTTGCCCCTTCGAAATGGCATCCCTGTATCCCTTGGATAGATACCTAGTAGTCCAATTACTGGGTCATAGGGTAGCTCTATTTTTAATTTTTTGAGGACCCTCCATACTGTTTTCCAGAGTGGCTGCGCCAGTTTGCATTCCCACCAGCAGTGCAAAAGAGATCCTCTTTCCCTGCATCCTCGACAACATCTGTTGTTGCCTGAGTTGTTAATGTGAGCCATTCTGACAGGTGTGAGGTGGTATCTCATTGTGGTTTTGATTCGTATTTCCCTGATGATGAATGATGTTGAGCATTTTTTCTTGTGTCCGTTGGCCATCTGGAGGTCTTCTTGGGAGAAGTGTCTATTCCTGTCTTCTGCCCATTTCTTCACTGGATTATTTTTTGGGTGTTGAGTTTGAGAAGTTCTTTATAGATTTTGGATACTAACCCTTTATCTGATATGTCGTTTGTGAATATCTTCTCCCATTCTGTCGGTTGTCTTTTAGTTTTGCCGATTGTTTCCTGGGACTTTTGAAGACTAAATACATGAGGCAAAAAAAGCACACACACAGATATGCACAGGGAACAGTGCCTGGGACACTTGGGATTTTCAGTCAATATTGGCCTTGTTATCGCTAAAATGGGTGGTGATGAGGCTTGCAATTACCTTGTGCTAGGAATGCTAACAGCCCTTTGAACTCCAGTTTTGAGAAATGTTTCTATCTTAAGAACAAAATAGTTGTTAGCAAATGAGTTTATTTGGGAATAAGGGAATTGCGATTCAGGACAAGCAAGCCATGGAAAACCATAGGCAAGTCTGAAGCTGAAGGGTCAGCTTTTGTTAGATTTTAGAGATAAATCAACACAGATTAATTGCCTGCTTTGAGAAATTCTTTTAAGTCCCAGGCAGGCCCTTAATATCAGAAAAAGATGGAGGGAACATTGTGTGATATTAAAGACACTGAACGAGCTTTTATTTCTTGTGAAGATTATAGGTTTCACATATCAATGTAATGCCCATTTAGACTGAGTTACATAGAGTAACTAAAGTTACTATTTTTCAGGTTTGGTTTAGTTATTCAAAATAATGCTTAGTTTTAAGACTAATCATTGCCTACTGAACTTCTGACTAGGGGGAAGAAGTTTGAACAGCTGAATGAAAATTGAATTAAGTTCTTTTTGGATTTAAGGGGAGGATAAAGGTTTTTTTTTTTTTTTTCGGATAAAATCTTAGGAATATTTTTGATTTTATGATATTTTTCCTTTAACGAGAGAATTGGTGGGTTGGTTCAGCCGATGAAAGCTAATATCTATAATTTAGACCATTGTTTTTTCGTGGCTTGCTTTCCCTATTGAAGATAGGGGTGTAAAAATAAAATTTCATTCTCTGGTATTTGTTCATCATAATTGTTGCCCATCTTACCTGACTTATAAGCTATATACCCACATGCATGGAGGCACACACTGAAAACAAGTTGACCATTTTGGGTGCCCACTGTGGCCAGACATGTGCTCTGCGTTGGGGATCCAAAGGTCAATAGGTTGGAACTTGCATGGTAGGAGAGAGAAACAGATGATGGGTGTGTGTGAGAAGAGTCTAGGAGGTCAGAAAATGTAGCATTAGCATTTGTGTGCCCGATGGGAATTTTAGATGGCAGACCTTCATTAACAAAATTTGACATTTTATCTTTAAAATTTCTCCTAACAGAGAGAAATCGGGAAGCTTTGTAGTTTGTAAAAGGACTCCGTTCCTTCCACAAGCATCCTTCTCACAAACTGTTCTTTTTCTGCACAGGCAGAGCTGTTTCTGGTAGTCACATTCTCAAATAATGCTGCAGATTCAGTCTCTCAGGCATGGGCTCTGCTTTTTTTCTTGCACTGATGGTGTGTCGGACAGTTAGACTTCTCTATAAAAACTTTCCTTTTTGGTTGTTGGATTGGCCGTGTGGATAACGCTGCCTTTGTTAACACTATACTTTAGCCAAGCTCGGAAGTAGGATGCAGCTAGTTTCAAAAGGTTTTTGCTTCCCCTGCAGGTGTGTTGAAGTACAAATTTGAAGGGAGAGGTTTTGGAGAATAGATAAGAACTACTATTTGTAAGAGCCAACATTTGTTGAGAACTTCCTGCATGCCGAACACGATTTCTGTTGACCCAGTATTGAACTCTGTTTTACGGTGGCTGAAACTTAGGCACAGAGTGTTAAAATAACTGGCCCAGGATTCTTAGAGTGTTGGGGAGGAACATTTTTCCTTCTACCTTCTAGATTCTTTGGTCTAATTAATTGGACATAATTAGGTTAACAGGAAAACAATTAGTTTTGTGCTTAAGGGAGACCCATAAAAATATGGGACTCCAGTGTAAGTCAGGCAGCTGAAGCTTTATATGCCGTCGTAAGCTAAGGAATGGGATAGAGGGCAGGGGACGCAAAGGGGAGGAGGGTGATCCACAAGACAATAGGAGCAGATGTTTGGTCATTATACGTTTGCCCCACCATGCACATAGGTCATTCAGATAAAAGTTATCTCTGGTAATAACTCGCTGTCTGAGCCAGGCTCCCTATTTAAATTGTTTTAGGTAGTTAAGGGAGAGAGGGAGGCGGTTCTTGAGTGCTAGGTCTTGATTGCTTTCAGCTCAAAATAATCTGTATGCCCAAATGGCATCTTTTGGGCTCGTAGCAAACCTAACAGTCTGGCTGCAGAGCTCAAGCTTTTAGCCACGATGCTACATCCATTACTGGAATGATACGGAGTCCTACATCCAGAGGTAATTCACATGCGGGTCATACTGATATTTTGTTCAAATCAGAACATGAGGACGTTGACACTTTGCCTAAGGAAAATCAAACTGAGATCTTCTACTTTTGATGATGAAATAGTGCTATGTGGGAGGGGATGTGTCCCTCAAGATCCATTCCCCGTGGTTCATCCCCATGCTAATTATCACCCCCTATTGAGCCCAAGGAGGTGATATTATTCAGGCCAACTAGATAGAAACATACAGATCCTCTTATAGTGACTGGCATAGACTGAATGTTTGTTTCCCTCAACATTTATATGTTGAGACCTAATTCCCAATGTGGCGGTATTTGGAGGTGGGGACTTTGGGAGGTGATGAGGTCATGAGGGCTTTAGGGATTAGTGCCCTTTGATAAAAGTGACCCCAGAGAGCTCCCAATTCCTTTTATCCTGTGAGGACAAAGCTGGAAGACAGCGGTCTATGAACTAGGAATCTAGCTCTCATCAGACAACGAATCTGTGAGCTTTCAAAACTGAGAAATTGGGGCGCCTGGGTGGCGCAGTCGGTTAAGCGTCCGACTTCAGCCAGGTCACGATCTCGCGGTCCGTGAGTTCGAGCCCCGCGTCGGGCTCTGGGCTGATGGCTCGGAGCCTGGAGCCTGTTTCTGATTCTGTGTCTCCCTCTCTCTCTGCCCCTCCCCCGTTCATGCTCTGTCTCTCTCTGTCCCAAAAATAAATAAACGTTGAAAACAAAACAAAACAAAACAAAAAAAAACCTGAGAAATAAATTTCTGTTGATAGGCCACCCGGTTTGTGATTTTGTTGTTGTTGTTGTTGTTGTTATAGCAGCCTGAATGAAACAAGGTGGTATCGTGACACCGAATAGTGTCTATAACATTTGGGGAAGTCTTGGTAGCCTAGTGTATTACAATATGGGGGGGGGGGGAACCCAAAAGAATATGGACTTTAGAAATGGGTTATGAAGTTGTAGGTTTTTGACCCTACTACAGATGTAGTTCCCAGTTCTTAATTACATCCGTGTAATGTTTCGGAATACGAGATTTGCAACTAAACATACTTGATTTGAGTCTTGGCTTAGCTATTGACTAGCTATGTGATCCCAGGTAAGTGCAGTACCTTCTTAGAGAGTGTTTCACTTCTATAAGTCAGGGCCCAGTGAACAGATTTGTTCCAGAAGTTAACTGCTTGGCAGATGTTAATGACTCAATTGGATGGCAATAATTCCTCCTATGGGCACGGTCTTCCATCATTGAGGAACTAGGTAGCTCTTTTCTCACTCTGCCAAAACACCCATTCTTCTCTCCAGTGTATTCTTTCGATTTAATATTGAATAATTGAGTGTCTTGATTTAGTTAGGAAGTTACAGTAAATTGTAAACTTCAGATGGTATCAAGGGCAAGCGAGAGAATAAGGGAATGTAGGGAACAGTCAGGGCGGTGTGGGGGAAGATCAGCCAGATATCTCTCTGGAGGTGATACATGGGTCAAGATATGGGGAAGGGAAGGAGCCGGCCACTTAGAGAAGAGAGGTGGGGAGGATCCTGGGCAGAGAATAGGAGCAGAAAATGGAGTGGCCGAGCCTAGTGAGAGCAGCTGGCGAGAGCTGGGGAGCCACCATCACCTTCAGAGTTGCCCCAGCTGTTCACAGCGATGTGTTCTCACCCCCATGGTCCGAGGGCAGGAGAGCCCAGACTCCCTAATGTGACCATCCCACAGTGCCCCAAGGATATGCATCCTAGTGGGGAAGAGTAAATTATTTCCTCGCAAAGCCTTCCTTTTAAATACTTCCAAAAATACTGTCCCCTTCTGTATGGTAAAAATTCCCTTTTCCCTGAACTTGGAAAGAAGGCTCAGGGTAGTGAATGAGCTGCCACACAAGTTACTAAAAATTACCAAAGAGAGTGTCCACGGCCCTTGTTCCCCTGGAGAAGTGAAGTGAACTCCATATGATAGAGCTCTTCTGAAGGTTTAATTGAAATACTGAGGTGTGATAGAAGAGGACATGCATAGAAGCTTTGTCTCATTTAAAAAACACTTTTAAGCTTGTCAAAGAGATTTAAATGACTTACTCAAGCTCAAAGTCCTTGGTGTTACACTGTGTGCTCGGATCAAGTCCGTGAGGCTGTTTCTGTGGAGGGTTCGTGCAACTCTGGAGAAGCGAGCTAAACTAGAATTAAAGTGGAAATAGACTGTGAGAGTAATACGTGATACTTGAGGCCCAATAGAGAGTATTGTATTGAAATGTTTATATTTTGATTCTTTTGAGGCATAGATAAATTCTACATGCAGTTTTTGACTTGTATGCTTTAGGTATTCACATCTGAAACTTAAACCTTCAAGTTTATTTGCCTCTATCCGTGTTTGTATTCCTTTGACCTATTTGACTCCTACCCTGACACTTTTAGTTGTGTGTTTGGGTAGGAAGGGGGAGTCCTGAAAAGCAACATAATGTAGGACACCTGGGTGGCTCAATTGGCTTAGCATCCGACTCTTGGTTTTGGCTCAGGTCATGTCTTGTGGTTTGTGGGTTCAAGCCCTGTGTCAGGCTGTGTGTTCATAGCGTGGAGCCTGCTTGGGACTCTCTCTTCTTCTTTCTCTGCCCCTCCCCTGCTTGCTTGAGCACGTTCTCTCTCAAAATAAGTAAATTTAAAAAAGGCGACACAGTTGATGTGTTTTAACACATACCCAGGATTTGCTTTAATCAGGTAGGATAAGGCAGACGCAGAAATGATGTCAGAAGGAAGAAGCTTGTACTCACACTTCCCTAGAAGCAGGAGGCAGGACATGCCATGCAGGGCCACCTAGGGAAACACCGTGTCATTCTTGTGGCCGAGGGGGTGAGGGGAAGGCATGGGCAACAGCTGTTACTGTGGTAAGGTGAGACGAGGCATGATACGCAGATTTCGGCTGGGATAGTTTGAACGATCTCAGCAGCTCTGCGACATGGGACTGCCCCTGGTTGCCCGGTGTCTGACTCTGGGACGACACCAGGGCAGGTGTGATGTGTGAGAGCTCAGTGAAGCAAGCGGTTGGTGGGTGGGGGCTTCCGGTTGGTTGGTTTGCATATGGAGGACGTGGTCCTGGGAAAGCTGCTTGCTACCTCTGGAGAGAAGGAGGGATGTGATAGCTATGGTAGGGAGCTAACACAGCTACCTCTGAGAGGGGAAGTCTCCTGTGATCAGTGATGCTTTAGATGCCAGGACATCAGGAATACAGAAAATAAGAAAATATAGTTAGAATATGACGGGAAGCCTTTAGTTATCTGTAATCAAAGTGAGACTGAATCCACAGACATTGAATAGCTTGTACTGGAGCAAAACACAAGGCCCAGGGGTGAGCTGAACTTCCTCAGACTTGAGGGAAGGGGTTGCTTTTCCCCCCTGGGCTCTGAGGAGAGGTCCTGAAGGATGGTTGGGAGAGCCAAGGGTTTCAGAGGGAAGTGTGATTACAGGAGAAGGGAAGAGAAATGCGCATGGTGAGCAGTGGTGGGAAGGCGTGCCTGGACGCAGGGTGTTGGACCGTTTTTAGTTCGAGGCTGGGGAGCATTAGGAGTTTATCAGCAGTGCGGAGGAGGAGCCAAGATGGCGGAACAGATGGAAGCTTTGTGTGTCTGGCGTCCATGAAATACAGCCAGACCCACACCGAACCATCCTGCACACCTAGAAAACTGATCGGAGGACTAACACAACAATCCGCACAACCTGAACCACAGAATTCAGCAGGTACGTGGCGGGGAGAAGTGAACCAGGGGAGAGAGAAGCCACGGAGGGCAGGGAGCCGCTTTTGCAGGTGGAGAGAGGACGGAGACTGGGGGGTGGGCGGGGGGGGGGGCAGAATACGGGAAAAGCACCCCTTCCAGAAGCAGCTGGAGAGAAAGTGGAAAGTTGGAAATGGCCACAGGGACTAAACGAAGAAGGAGTTTATCAGCAGTGTGAGGCCAGACCCCATGCCCCTCCCTTGGCCTCCTGACACTACTGTTCAAAAGCAAAGCACTTTACTCGTTTCCAAATACTAGTGGTTATTTGGATCGTGGGGGTTTTTGAATGTGAAAGTAGCCAGTATGTCAGAAAGGAGTCAGGTGCCCCTGTATGGGATAAATTCCGGGGCGCTAATTAGCGGGCGTGAGCTGAGGAGGGTTTCCAATAGGCTATGATGGTCTTGGGAGTGGAAAAAAAAAAAAAAGGAAACAAGGGGGGGCATTTGGCTATATTAATTTATCCAGAAGAGGCTTCAGGCTGGGAGCTTCATTGTAATGTCATTGTAATGTTACTGGCAAAACGGAAGTCCTATGAAATATCGAAGCCTGGAATGCTGCAGATGGGCATATGCTCATTTTCTGGTGAGGGGCTCTGTTACTGGCTAGTCTCAAATGGGATTGGAACCCATCAAAAGGAATTTAGAGTCTGGGGCTTAGCAGATCTGGGTTTGACTCCTCCCTGTGCCATTTTTGGAGGGGGGTGGTGGTGGTGGTGATAAAGGATGAATTAAGCTGCCAGCAGTAACTGTTAGGTTCAGAAGAGAATGAATGGTCAAACTCCAGAGGCGCGACTTCCTCTGCCTGAAACACCGACTAACCCATTTCCGCGTGCCCTCTGGGCTCAGGTGTCGCTTTCTCCATGTCTGTGTTGTGTTATGTGCTTGTTGGGGCTGTGGTACCTATCACTGCACCGTGGAATTGCCTGTCTGCCACAGTGTAGACTACCTGTCTCTAGACCAGCCTCGTGTTAAGTATGACGGTGTAGATACAGTGTTTCGTGGATGTTGTTTTGCCATTCCATTTAAAGAGGCATTGTTGGGGCACCTGGGTGGCTCAGTGGGCTAAGTGTCCGACCTCTGCTCAGGTCACGATCCCGCGGTTTGTGAGTTTGAGCCCCGCGTGGGGCCGTCTGCTGTCAGCACAGAGCCCGCTTTGGATCCTCTGTCCCCCTCTCTGCCCCTGTCCTGCTCGTGCACATGCTTGTTTCCTCTCTCTCTCAAAAATAAATAAACATAAAAAAAAAAAAAAAGGAGGCATTGTTGAGGAACCTGAGTGGGGAAGTTTTAGTTTATTAGTTTTCAGAGGTGCTTTCAGAGGTGAGGGCTCTGGGCTGCCTTGGCAGGTGAACATACTGTCTCAGATGTCCAAGCCAGGGCTGTGACGTCGGGTGACAAGTGTGGGTCTGTGTTCTGATACCGGGGCTAGAGGGGTATAAGATGCCATCTAGCTTCACCCCCCCACCTTTCATTGTACGGTTGAAACAGAGATTTGTGTAACTAAGACCCTTCCCCAGACTGGTGTGACAACTTAGGGACAGTTCAGCCAGACATCTCCTGGTTGCTCTGGGTAGCATCTCCGGAACTGGGTACTGGTTGAGGTCAAACTGGTGATATATCCAAGTGGGATAGCCCCCAGGGGGGCTGAATACAGAGGGAAACAATCTTCCCAGGTGTAAGGATGGAGAGGGAGGTCAGCATGGGGATAACAAATGAGCTGTGAAATAGTATTCGCAAAGAGCTTTCCAGTTTTAAGAGTTGTCCTGAAGTGGATGTTTGTTCTTTGGGCGAAATACTGAGCATCGATTCTCTCTTGGGACCATTGGACCCAAATCCAGAAGAACCAAGCATCTATTTTCACAGGGGGCCAGAACAAGACCTCATTTGCTCCCCAGAAAGAAATCACTTCCTCTTGGAAGCAGTAAGATGTGAGAAAAATACTTAGACGCTCCGGATTCCTTCTCTTGTGGGTCTTTTAGAATTTGAATGCTTGCCATCTACCCTACAATGCCGAAATGGATGGTCACCCAGTGAATTTTGAAGAACATTGAACACCTCGGGTTAAAAAAAAAAAAACCCACATGGATGGAGTCTGAATACTTAACTAGTTTAGGGTGCCATGTAGCTATGAGCTTGTCGTTGGCATTCGGTAAATACTGGCATGAAGATGAGCGGGTCTGTGCATCCTGGGCCCAACAGAACAGCTCAGGGCCCGACATGGCGTGTAGATCTTTTAAGAAATCTTCTCAGATAGGATATCGAGATCGTGAATTCATCATGCTCTAAGAGACTCCATAGAGCACCCAGGTATGTTATGTGCTGGAAAGCATGTTAGAAACATCCGATTGGGGATTTGCAGTCACTTTCCTGTACTTCATGCCAACGGAATATTTTTCAGTGGTGTTTTTTTGTGTGTCCCACCACCTCCCGCGTAGTCAGGTTTTGGACTGAATATTGTCGGTATTCAATGTTGTGTATATGAAAGGTATGAGGAGTCAACATTCGTAGAATTTTTCAAAAGTCGGTATAGGATTTTGAAAGGGCACGACTGAATTGGTACCCTAGTTTAAAATTCTTCTTCATCTGCCGTCTATTCCATAGGGTTTTTTTTTTGTTTTTTTTGGAGTTGTAGTTATGAGGGATTATTCACGAAGAGCAACTTTTATTTTCCTTTCCCTTTTAGAAAGAATATGTGCCATTCAGACTGTCACTGTGTAATGTGATGGGAAAGGCCACTTACAATCAATACTCCCCTTCTCATTCCTTTTAAAATCTTTGCTTGGGTCGGCCGGTGCGAGGCCATCTGAAGCTGCTAACTTTGGCCCATGTTCTCAGGATCACGCTGTTGATGAGGATTGACAGTTACTAAGGGAACTTCTGCTATATCTTCCCCTATGTAGGGTACTATCCCCATGGCAGTCCCTTCACCAAGAATAGTTGTCTTAAATTTAAACTTAAAACTGTGTCTCAGTTTTAAGGTGATTGGATTGAGTGTGTCTGAGACTATCTGCTTTGGCCCCTAGTCTCAGGCTTGCAGATAATAAGACTTATTTTCTTTAGGTTTGTTAGCAAGGTCTCTCTCTCTCTCTCCTTCCCTCCCTCCCTCCTTCTCTCTCTCTCTCTTTTTTTTTTTTGTCACAGCTATTTTCTTATCAGTGGACATGGCTGGCCTGGATCTTTATCTCTATATTTTAAGAGACCTACTGGCATACATGTTTTCCTCTTTCTTTCAGTTTCTTTTATCAAAACCACAAACACCCCCTTGATTCATTTTTCTTTATAAGACCATTGTTTTCCCCCTTGGTTTCCATCCCTTAAGCTTAGAGTCTGGAGTTTAGTTACAAAGTCTGAATTGTAAAACCCTTTTGCATCGTACAGCTGGTAACACGGGTCAGAGACACTTTCACATGTGGAATCGTGCATTAACCTGAGAGACTTCTTAAAATACAACCCACTAGGACTACTTATCCTTTTTATTTTAGTTCGCTCTCAACTCTTCATTTTTCTTGGCTTTCAGTAAATCCAACCTAGAGATGCTTTATAATATATGCTTTCCTGGCTCTTAGCTCCTTAGTTGTGCTGAACCTTGTTGATGATGAGAGCCTGTCCATTTATTTCCCTTGCAGAACTGTTGCCATTATGTAACATTATATATTATATAACAATAAGATATTGTTATTCATATCAGACATTCTCTTATCTTTCTTCCGTACAGGTATTCCTTCTTGCCGTAGAATTATAAATTAGCCATACCTTTCTGTTTTTGTTTTTTTTTTCCAACGTTTAATTTTTTGGGAGACAGAGAGAGAGACTGCGTGAGCGGGGGGAGGGGCAGAGAGAGGGAGACGCAGAATCCGAAGCAGGCTCCAGGCTCTCAGCTGTCGGCACAGAGCCCGACTCGGGGCTCGAACTCACAAGTTGTGAGATCATGACGTGAGCCAAAGTCGGATGCTCAACCGGCTGAGCCACCCAGGTGCCCCGTTTAGCCATACCTAAGACCTGTGACCTAGAAAGGAAAAAAGTCTTCCCTTAAGACTTCCCTTAAGTAGAAAGGTTAAGTGGCTTCTACAAGCTGGAGCTGGGATTCGAAACCAGCTTTCCACATTCCCTGCCTGTGCCTTTTTCTCTTTTATTATTCAGAGGAAACTAGATCTAACAAATACTTGATTACTTTTCAATATAAAGGACCATTGCTTTTTAGCTTTGCTTAAATTCTGATTTTGTGTTTATCGTGGATAATACCTAATTCTGCTGTCCAGAATCTTTCCTGATTTCATCGCTGAATGTTGCTTGTGCTCCAGTTCAGTGCCCTTTTGTGGGGCTCTGACATCTTTTCACCCCTGATTTCATCGTACGGATGATTTAACAGATGTGATTTTTGTCATGCCCCGAACACAAACCACTGATATTTCCACCCTTTTCGAATTTGATCGATATGTGGAACTGTCTGTGTTCAATCCCAACCTCAGTCCGTGCTGACTCCCTGGGGCTATGTGCCACCTGCCCAACCTACCATGGATCACACCAGGAGGCCATGACATGTCTCAGTCATTTGCTTATCTCAGAGAATGGCATTAAGACGGGTGCCACCCACCACTTTTGTCCCAAGTACTTGGGAGCAGGAATGGTCGTGAGCTGTGGGTCTGGCCAGTTAGACGTGCACGGAGGGCATCCAGGGACAGATAGATCACTTCGTGATAGAGGCACATGGCCTTTCTCCTCCTGGAACGCAGCCGGGCATCTGAAGGGGGAGCCGCTGTTTTGGGACAATAGTGTGGCAGAATGTGAGGACACCCAGGATATGGACATTTGTGGAGCCGCTGTGTTAGTGCCGGACTGCCTGCCTCTGGGACTTGCGTTCTGAGAGGAAAGTCCCCTCTCGCCCCCAGGCGGCTGCGGTGACTAGGTGAATTTCTGTTTACAGGGAGCAGAATTCAGTTCCTAATTACGAATATTTTTTGTTTCAACCAGAGCCATCTGCCTCTTTTCTAAGAGCTTGCATGCATTCACGTTTGCCTTTCAAAAACTCGGTTTTTGGCAGTAGTCCTTCCATTCTCCTTGGCTTTCAGTAAAAAGGATTTTCTCGGGAATGGCGTCTAATGTGCTTTTCACTTGAAAATTTGCAAGATTGAGAAATTGGCCACCATATTGAATAGATACTGTGGATGGGTCTTAGATCGACTTTTTGTGTTATGACCGCAGTCACGTGACCACTTTGCCACTAGCCCATAATAATGTCCATTCCTCAAACTAGACCTTATTTATCAAAACATGACTGGGGCTACTAATTGGGATTACTAATCATGCCAAAAACTGTAGGAAAGTGCAGGTGTATTTCCCTAAAATAATGACTTACACAGATCAAAACACCAGACACTCATCTGAGAATTTGTACCACAGCATAAGGCATATATGTATATGGCTCGAAGAAAAATCATGAGAGGCCCTTAAAGGGAACCACTTGTTCTGTATTATTTCATCCAGTAATCATGTTCAAATCTGCAATAACCATTTTTTTAAAAACAGGGAAACTTAGCTTTTGTAGCATTTCTATTTGTGGTGTGAATTTCCCAGGGAGAACAAGACAATTTGGGAAAAGAATATCAAGGTAGGAGTTAGTTACCTTACCAAATGTCAGGACATATACAAACCTACTGTCAATCAAAACGGTATGGGAATTGATGAAGCTATCGTGGCGCTAAAAAACGTGCCAATGTGTTACAAAGTGGTATTTCTATTAGGTGGGATAGAAAATTATGCTGGTATCATTTATGAAATAATATGCCTGTCTGTCAGGGTAAAGACAAAATTGAGCTCCTTCCCATATCAGTAAGAATAAATTCTGACTGCAAAAATTAAAGACTGATATTGAAGATCTGTATAAAGAGGGGCACTTGGATGGCTCAGTTGGTTTTAAGCGTCTTACTCTTGACTTTGGCTCAGGTCATGATCTCACAGTTCACTGAGCCCCACGTTGGGTTGCACACTGAGAATGTGGAGCCTACTTGGGATTCTCTCTCTCATTCTGTCTCTCTGTCTCTCTGTCTCCCCCTCTCAAAATAAATAAACTTAAAAAATATATAAAGAGAATCTTGGAGACTACATTTCTATAACGGAAGGATGGAGAAAAATTTAATACCAAACCAAGGTGCTGTAAGTTTTGGGGGGACATATGCATTGTCCAAAACCCTTTTGTAAGTCAGTCCATTAAAAAATTCACTATACAAATGAGTGGTCTAGAAATGCATTTTATAGAGTTAATAATTAGCTACAACCAAGAATTATTACAGACAGACACTGAACAGATCACCAAACTAATAGGCAAATAGGCAAAGTGTATGAGGAAGTGATAATGGACCAAAGCCACGTGGCATGCAAATGTATGAAAATATGCCCAACTTTGTTGTAATTGAGGAACTGCAAATTAATTTGGCAATGTGTATTATTTGGCAGAAGACTGAGTACTATAGAATGACAATACCTGTTATTGGCGGGGATATGAAGATGAAGAATACTCCTGTACATAGCTGGTAGAAATGGGAACTTCTGCAATTCTTTTGGGAAATAATTTGCCGTCTATTAAAATAAAAAAATTATGATCCTTTTGGAACAGAAAAAGGACATTAGGTAGCAGCTGAGGAAATCTAAAGTATGGGCTTTAGTTAATAATTTTAAAAGCTACGTGATCCTTAGATTACCTTAAGTGGAATTAAGAATCTATCTCCTAGAAGTAAACTCACCGGCAATCATGGATCTGCACACATCGCTATTTACCATGACCTGTTTTAGGGTGTACAAGTCTGGAAATGAAGTAAATTCTCACCATGGGATGAATAAGTCAATGGAAGGATATTATATCGTCGTTAAAAATGAATTAGAGCTGTGCCCTTGACTTGCAAGGATTTTGCAGTGTTGAGAAAAGCAACATTCCGAAAATGGCATATTGTCCCATTTTTGTGGAACATGCAACTCTGTGTATGAACACGTGTCCATGTCTGTGTATGATTTTTTTTTTTTAATTTTTTTTTTCAACATTTATTTTTGGGACAGAGAGGGACAGAGCATGAACGGGGGAGGGGCAGAGAGAGAGGGAGACACAGAATCGGAAACAGGCTCCAGGCTCTGAGCCATCAGCCCAGAGCCCGACGCGGGGCTCGAACCCACGGACTGCGAGACCGTGACCTGGCTGAAGTCGGACGCTTAACCGACTGCGCCACCCAGGCGCCCCTGTGTATGATTTTATACACTTTAAAATTATGGAAGGGTTTACAGGTTATTAAAATAACCATATTGAGATGGTTTATGTATATGTTTTGGGTTATGTGTATATCCACAGAGGCAGATTGACTTGGCACTAATGGAGCTTAAGGTTCAGGGTATTTGCTCATTCTCAGGCCCTGGGAGGGAGCCGCCCACACGTTTATTTACATGGCCACTGATTTTTGTATAAGAAGTAGATTGAACCCGGATTGGGTAAGACGAGGGTCTCTTTTCAGTTGGACTTCACCCCTTATCACGCTTCCTCTTTTGTTAGATGGCATTGGAGTGGCATTGTAGGGATCTGGATAAGGAAAAATAGGAAATAACATCTTGTGTGGGTTTAGAGATCTATTTACGTGGCGTGCAGTCACTTTGGTGACTAAATTATTAACTATGTCCCAGTATAGGAGTAAGGATCAGAGATGCTTTTGTTGCCAGCACCTTGCTTGGGGTTGTGGGAGGACAGTGTAGTGTTAGAAGTGTGTGGGTCACATTGGAGGGACGGTGTTTGAAAGGCATGGGGCCGGAAGCTAGTCTGTAGGAATTTCTTTCAGATTTTAAGTTTCATTCATGAAAGAAATTTGACAGAAGTTTCTCTGAATTTGACAATCAAACATTTCACGAGATTACTGCTGTTCATGAATTGTGAAGTGAAAGAAATATCAAAATTTCAGTGAACAGTAACTTCTTAACCATTATTACAGGAAAGAGTGAATTGTCTTTTATGAAAACTCTTACAGAATTGTCCGGTAAGAAGTGATCTCAGCAAATGAAATAAAAGAATACTAGGGAAGAAGTATTGTAGAATACTAGACAGTTAATAAAAATACTGAAAGTTGCAATGCAGTATATTTCAGGTTTTATGAATTATGTTGTGATTCTCCCCCATCATTCTAGATAAGTATTGTTTTTTTTTATTTTGTATTAAAGCGGGATTCCCCAAGTTGTATGTATATTGTATACAAATTATATCCAGACCCCACAAGTCTGGACCTAGCTGTGGGTATATAATGAGTACACTAAATGAAAGGATGAGAAAACATTAAAATGTTTTAAACATTAAAATTACCTAGGAATGAACTACAATACATCATGTTTTTATATTAAATCTCCATGAGTGAATATACAAGGACCAATTATTAAACTGAAAAAGCAGCTTTAAAGTTCTTCTCTAAACATTGTTTTTCTGACAGCTTGCCTTAAAAATTCCTGAGGGTCTTGGTTTTCCTCTGGCTCTGACGTGTGGCTCCTGTTTTCATTGCAGAGAACATTGCTGGCCAGCAGGGGGCACTGTGCTGTCAGTCTAGGTATGCAGTGAGCTCTGCCTGCAAAGCCCGTAAAGGTGGTGAAGAGAATAAATATTGATAGGGCTTTCCAGAGCTCCGGGTGTGTTAGAGGAAAAGAAATTACTTTCTCTTCCTGCCTCCCACCCCCCACCCCACGCTTTCTCTCTCGCATGCATGCACACTGAGTGATGAAATGCATATATTACAGATTGTGCATTGGGTAGACATGAATAGGGAAGAGCTTGCTAGAGAAGATGACCCCTTGGGCTGTTGGCTCAGAAGCGGAGAAGGATGTGGTTTGATGAAAAGAAGAAAGAAAGATGTTCTAGGAATTTGGCAGGGGATTAAAAGAAGCGAGAGAACTTAAACTAATACTCTTCGCCATAAAGTGATTTCTGTTTAAGGGGGAGGAACTTTACTCTCATTTTTCCTGTGGGCTGAGTTACAGGATAAAGACTCCTGTGCTGAAAGCCAGACTGCTCTTCCCAAAGGAATGACTATATAAAAGTTTTATGCTCTGAGTGTTGCACTGATGTTTGTTTCTTGTTAGATTCAAGTAGGGTAGATTAGAATTTCCTTCCTTCTGTCCATAGCCTCGGGCCGGGTTGTTGCTGGCAGAAGGAAGGGGCCGTAGGGAATAGTATCAGATATGAGTGGTTCCTACAACATTTTGTGGTGGGAAGCAGTGTAAGAATGAATTAGGTCTTTAACCTAATTTCATGTTCTGATAAACAGCTTCTTATGTATGCCATTTCTAAAATTAGCCAAAAATAAAAGAACTGATGGTCCCTTGACAATTAAGTCTGGATACTACTAACCTTTATTTAAAATATTAAGTTATTATTAAAGTAGTAACACATGAGTTGTTAAAAGTTGAAATAGGTGTGGAAGCTTACCATGAAAATCAATAGTCTCCCTCCCCATCTCCCCCATTCTGGTTCTGTTCCACCAAAGGCAACCACTTTGAACTCCTTCTGCTTTTAATTCTTTTGTAGTTTCCACCATATTTATTTTTTATGTTTATCAAAAAAAGTTTTTTTAACGTTCATTTTTGAGAGACAGAGCACAAGCAGGGATGGGGT